>NC_047079.1:8266778-8866778 GCF_902459465.1 Asterias rubens
AGGGGGTAAAAAAAAATTTGTTTTTAGATAACCGTAGTACCTCGAAGTGAAATGTTTCTGTATTAGAAAATGCATTAAATTTTCCAAAGCTGTTTTACTTCTTACCACGTAAGTTTTTATTGCCTTTTATATTTTCAGAGTCATTTACCAAATGAATACAGACACTTTAAATATGACATGCACTGAGCTTAATCAATCACAAGAACCATCTCTGGGTGAAGAGATGTAACTATAGATATAAGTGTCTTGCTATAAAGGACACCGTGTCATGACTAGAAGTTGAACCCACACGCTGATGACTCGGCCACCAGAATATTTACAACATAAAGGTAGGGTGTCGTGGCCGAGCGGATAAGAGCACCGAGCTCAAGCTCTGATGCTTCTGTTCAGCAGAGTGTGGGTTCGAATCCTGGTTGTGACACTTAACTATAAATGCTTCTCTCCACCCAGGGGTAAATGGGTACCTGTGAGGGCAGAGATGGTTTTTGTGATTGATTTAGCCGAGTAGCGCTTATTAATGTTGCACAAGGCTGTATACTCCCCACCAGGTAGAGATGGTTTAAGGAGTGATTTAAGGCCCAGTGACCAGGGGTAATAATGTGAAGCGCTTTGGGACGCCCTCCGATGTGAAAAGCGCTGTATAAAAACAGGTTATTGTTAGTATTCTTATTATTATTATTATTATTATTATTATAAAAGTATGAGCAGAAATATCTCCTTACAGGCTTTACGATAGAAAACAGTCTACCAGTAATTATGGTTTGTAGTACACAACTGCTACTGTATAATGCTTACCGATTCTTGGATACTAATCTCAGGGCAAATGTCCACAGAGGTTCTTGCTACCTCAGGGCAGAGTCGTGGTTTCTGAGCGTTAGTAACAGGCTTAATTTGTTCCATTCTTTAATACGCAGCTGAATACGCCGGATTTTACCACTAACAGTCTTGGGTAAACTTTCAACAAACTCAACCCGACAAAGAGAAAAATACACAACAAGAATATTATGAAAATTCATAGTTAACAGAAGCTGTAGGGGCAAGCTAGCTATTTTTGCTATAGTGCCCTGGTGTGGTGCAATTTGGGGTTTCAGTTGGGGGTTTGGCTATTTCTCAATTTCCACGGGATACAAGTTGCCAAGAAACTAGCAAGGTCAAAAATAGTTTGGAGTGCCTTTCAAATTTTTGTTAAAGCAATCGCACAACAGGTAAACAGTATTGTCCAAATGCCCACACTTCGTGTATCACAACTTAATATAAAATACCAATCCTGTGAAAATTTAGGCTCGTTTGGTCATCGGATTCGGGAGAAAATAACGGGAAAACCCACCCTTGTTTCCGCACGTTTCGCCGTGTCATGACATGTGTTTAAAATAAATCTGTTATTCTCGATACCGAGAATTGATGATTGTTTTAATGTTTTCTCAAAAAGTAAAGCATTTCATGGAATAATATTTCAAGGAAAGTGTTTCACCTTTACCTTTTGTAAACCCTGTAATTTATTTGTAAATCTGTGAACTTTAAATTTTTGTTCTGTTCAGAAAATGTCCAATAGCTGTAAAGTTTATGATTCACAAGTGTGTGGTTGAAGAACTAACAGAAGGTTTTCTGTTTATTTATTTATTTTTTCTAAACCCTCCAACTGTCATAACCCTAACACCACCACTTAAGTTAAATTATATATAATTGAACTGTGCCGGCGAACTATAACATGTTTTGAATAAATCAACACAATACACAGTAAACCCTCCTACTATCTGACATTTGGATAACATCCAACCTACACTAAAAGGTTAATGCATGTCAACTTACCTAGTCACCCAGTCAAAATACCCAGTCCACATACCCAGTGAGTCCACATAACCAGTCCACATACCTAGTCAACATACCCAGTCAACATACGCAGTCAACATACGCAGTCAACATACCCAGTCAACATACCCAGTCAACATACGCAGTCAACATACCCAGTCAACATACGCAGTCAACATACGCAGTCAACATACCCAGTCAACATACCCAGTCAACATACCCAGTCAACATACCCAGTCAACATACCCAGTCAACCAACATACCCAGTCAACATACCCAGTCAACATACCCAGTCAACATACCCAGTCAACATACCCAGTCAACATACCCAGTCAACATACCCAGTCAACATACCCAGTCAACATACCCAGTCAACATACCCAGTCAACATACCCAGTCAACATACCCAGTCAACATACCCAGTCAACATACCCAGTCACCCAGAGATCTTTGTTACTTCAATTGAACGACAAATATACAAGATTGTGTTATTGGCGTTCTTAAACAGGTACATGAGCAAAAATTACAAGTCATGATCTTTGCTGAATTTCGTTTGTAAGGTTTTTAATCAATAAGGAAATCGAGTCAAATTACCAAAATAGATTTTAACTGTCACTCATGCTTACAACCAGTCATATCCAAACTCTAGATACACAAGGATTGCCCAACATATGCACAAGTGGAAACGTACTTGACACAACGACCAAACAGTTGTGAGAGTGATGCAGGACAGACCTTGATGAGCAAACTGTACAGTGGCTCACTCCAATTGACCAAACAGTTGTGTGTGTGATGCAGGACAGACACTGATGAGCAAACTGTGCAGTGGCTCACTCCAATTGACCAAACAGTTGTGTGTGTGATGCAGGACAGACACTAATGAGCAAACTGTACAGTGGCTCACTCCAATTGACCAAACAGTTGTGTGTGTGATGCATGACAGACACTGATGAGCAAACTGTACAGTGGCTCACTCCAATTGACCAAACAGTTGTGTGTGTGATGCAGGACAGACACTGATGAGCAAACTGTGCAGTGGCTCACTCCAATTGACCAAACAGTTGTGTGTGTGATGCAGGACAGACACTGATGAGCAAACTGTACAGTGGCTCACTCCAATTGACCAAACAGTTGTGTGTGTGATGCAGGACAGACACTGATGAGCAAACTGTGCAGTGGCTCACTCCAATTGACCAAACAGTTGTGTGTGTGATGCAGGACAGACACTAATGAGCAAACTGTGCAGTGGCTCACTCCAATTGACCAAACAGTTGTGTGTGTGATGCAGGACAGACACTGATGAGCAAACTGTGCAGTGGCTCACTCCAGTTGACCAAACAGTTGTCACTCTCTTGTAAAAAGTTTCCGTATGGCACCGCGCCACCACTTTTTTATTCGATACGAAATAATTTAGTATCTAATTTACCTTAATGATAATGAATAGGGTAGATGGCCTTAGCTTTCGATCCAATCCGGACCTTCTTCAGAGGCATTAATTTACCTTAATGAGATATCACTTTTTGTAAAAATGAGTGAAAAAAGTGGTGGCGCCATTCCCTCTTTGGATTTTTGGTAAATTACTGCAGTAGCTAGAGAGTCAGTCTGTAGTGTCAGTTGATCTATTGATTCTATTATTATTCATTCAAATGTTTGAGACATAACCTACGACAGAAAACTTTGTTCTTTGTTCTTAGCACGAAAAGCCTGGCATAAACACAGACCGTGAGTAAACAGAAGAGCTTTTGTCACCGCGGAGCTGGCACAGTCTCGCGGTAAATTGCAATCAAAGTTTGGGGTCGAAATCGGAAAATAATTATGTATAAAATATGACTATCGTCCGAATAAACAAACGATTGATCCGACGTCCTTTTTCCGATCCAGAATTACTTCTCTTTATTAAAAAAAGAACTGATGCGGTGAATTCTTCTTGACTTATATAATATTGTGATCCTATTATTGTTATTATGAGACTCGAAAACCGAACAACTACTGGAAAAATTGAAGATTTCTTACCTCTCTTTAATACAGTCTTACTTGTCTTTCGGGCAGACGACTTTGACAGGGAGAAACATTTCACAGTCTGTTAGAGCGCCCTCAATTTAGAGGGCGCTATAACGATATCGCGATAAGAAACTGTCAGAGCAACCGTTAACTGCGGTCACTCAACCAAGACGTTACAAATGCATGAAAAGTTAGCGCCCTCAAGTGAGAATAAACAACTGGTGGGTGGATGCAGCTGCAGCCGTGGCCGTGTTTTGAGTAGCAGACTATGATGCAACTCTTTTGAACATGTGTATAGGGGCTTCATCAACATTTTAGTCTCGTCTCAAAACACGTTTTGGCAGTATTACAGTATACAACCCCTCGCTGCGGTGTAAAAACAAAATGCGGCCGAGAATCAAGTGGGACAACACCAAAGAAGTTGAAATACACTATTAATGGTTTGAAATATTCAAAAGTAGACTTGGTATGAGTTTGTTTCAAGAAGGTGTCGATAGTTTTAAATTATTGTTATCGTTGCATTAAAAATTTACCACTAAAATTATATAGCGCCTCATAAAAGAACTAACAACGCCGGGGGTGGGTGCAGCCGCTGTCGCCGTGTTTTGAGTAGCAGACTACAATACAACTCTTTTGAACATGTGTATAGGGGCGTCACCAACATTTTAGTCTCGTCTCAAGACAGCAATTGGTAGTGGTTGCAGTATTATCAGATATCGACCACTAAATGTATATAGCGCCCTCATAGAAGAACTAACAACGCCGGGTGGGTGCAGCCGCTGTCGCCGTGTTTCGAGTAGCAGACTACGATACAACTCTTTTGAACATGTGTATAGGGGCTTCATCAACATTTTAGTCTCATCTCAAGACACGTTTTGGTAGTGTTTCAGTACAAAACCCCTCACTGCGGTGTAAAAACAAAATTACTTAATGCCAATAACAAATTTCCTGGATATGTGAAGTACAAGAGTTTTGGCAATATCTCAAAAGAAGTATAAGAAGCGTTACCGCTGTAACACTTCTCAGACTGTGTCTTCCTCGAGGGATTATTTTATAGTTTTGGCGATAAAGAAGTACAGCAGCTTTGGGTTAAAGTACAATGTGATATGAGAAATGTTTCACTAATGGCAAAACAATGCAATGTCTTTTACAGGGGTAATTTGAATATTTTACTATTTTAATTCTATATCACACAGTTGTTTCTTGTTTCACATGATCAGGGTATTTATTTCACACTAAAGCCATGGACATAAAACCTGGCAAAATAAAATGAACATTTTAAATTTTCTATACACGTAACGGGCGAACAACATTTCAAAGTAAAGTTGATAGTTATGGTAATAGGCATTAATAGGGCCTACTGAGAATAATTAGGCTACAAGACAACACCAGTATGAAAACAAGGAGTTGCTACATAGATTGGTTTTGACCTCATCGCAAATACTTGGTATGCATGCATAGCGATCAAGTTTGACTGCGAGCTGGATCAGCATGCACCTCGTTCAACAGTAAGCGCTTTGCAAAAGAATTTGCGAAAAGGTCTTTGATGACATTAGTTAACAACAGGGTGGACCACGTGAAGGTTGTCATCTTCCACCCCACAACAGTTAAAGGGATCATAATACATCCAAGTTTGTAACCATTACAACAATTGCTTCTTTGAAATGTTACCCCCCTTTGATACCTAGCCTACGGAGTGAAAAACCAGAGATAACAAATACTCTGGAAAACCCCACTTAAACTTATCTATAATAACTATGACTTAAGAAATGTTTCAATTGTTCAATTAAAGTTGTTGACCATGATTATGCGGTTAAAGAAAATTGTATATACCGTTTTCTTGCAGTAAAACCAACTAATTACTTTCCTTTGTTTAAGATAAGATACACTTTATTTCAATTAATATCCTGTATCTGAAGTCTTGACTACTTGGCTAGCTCCCTTTGTCTGCAGAGTGAAGAAACACTCTTGTGAGAAAGTACTCTGGAAAACCCTGATATTAGCATCAAATAGCTAGGCAGATATCAAACTTGTCATCACTTTTTGTAATTAAAAAAACCTGGTTAACAAGTACTCTCAACTTTAAAATTGTTGTGAATGGTATATCAATTACCAATCTTAGTGTGGCATTTTGCCAAATAATTAACACCAGATAATAAACTAATCGCATGTTCTTTGTATTAAAAATAATACCCTCATTATAACGAGCACTCTCAACTATAGAACTTGCATGGTATAACAATTACCGATCCAAATGTTACATTAATGCATCATAATTACCATCAGATAATATAAATAATGTCACCATTGTACACATACAATGTCATGACCATTGTCATTAATTAGCATATTAATGAGGTCCAAATTCACTCAATATACAACAGACAATGCCATGGCCATTGTAATTAATTAGCATATGAATGATGACTCAAATACCATGAATAATCATACAATGTCATGACCATTGTAATTAATAAGAGTTACTGAACCTTATGTGTGTCACAACATACATGTACTTAAATAATAACTAATAAAAAGAACATGGTGGCCACCATGTGGGGGTACCCCAGGACACTAATAATATTGTTTGGATGAATAATGGAAAAACAGAGTGACACACAAAAGTTACCATTCATTACAATATTCAAAGTCAGTAAAACTAAACTTTATTAGTTTGTAATGTTAAACCAATCATCTACACTTCCTGACAAGCTTGTTGTCTTTATTGTAATGTAATGAGTTACCTCTAACCGTAAGTTGTTTCATAATTGTAATGAGCAATTGCATTACAAATTTACTTAACTTGTTTCATTCTTGTAATGCAGTAGTTCATTAAGCACTTGAAACTTTGACATACTTGCAATAAGGTACTTTATTGCAAGTATGTTATAATTGCATGAGTGTAATAAAGTACCTCATTACAAACATGCAATCTTTTATGTCAATACATTAACTTGTAAGGAATTATATCATTACAAGTTATTATGTATTCTGTCTACAAACTTGTAATGAAGTACGATCATTACAAGTAAGTTGACCAATAGGCAGCTTGAAGCAGGAACTTCAGTCATATCCACATCGCACCAGTCCAGTTCTGCACCGATGCAGAGTCAGGGACGCCATTGAGATACAAGCACATCACACAGTTCCACAAGACATCAGGTTTTTCATCAACGACATCTGATTACCCATACTCAAGCCAACCCTTTCAGCAGCAGCTCACCACAACAATTCACACTCCAACTCACTGGCATCACAGGTCAAGAACAGCTTGGATCCTTCCGCCCCAATATGCATCCCCTCCAGTGCTATTTATAAACTCCACCACCACTACTAGTTCAGCTTTCTCCTGAAGACACGCAGAGTCTACTGTTTCAAAATGTCAAGACCACACAGGCTCTTTTCAGAGTCAACACTAACACAAACGAGATTTACACATTGTTGTACACGCAAGTTTACTATAATACTTATTGTTTCTTCATATTTATCCACACCATGCAAAGCTTCAAACAATACTAATATTCAAGTCATTGTTCCACAATAAGAAAACTTTGTCTTAGTGAGTTCAATCTGCAGATGAATCCGGATGATCATGCTGTAATATCAAGATCCATTGGAAGATTTGTTCAATGTTGTTCATGCTCTTGGAACGTCTACTCAGTGGTCAAAGTACATCCTTAGTAACAGTCGAAGCTGGTGGATATGATCTTAGATGAGGGCAGTCATCATGAAGAAACAGTCCTCCTTTACAAAGACTGTGTTGAAGCAACAGTTTTATTGGTGCTGCATAATGTGGCTAGCATCTTGACGTGACCAACTCTTAGTTCCACTCTGTTCATCCTGTAATATGATATAAAACAAAACGGAAAAGAAAAAAGATTTTTAAGTAAAATTTTTGTGTATAAGCAAAGTTTAATTTCTGCACTTAGTGGATTTCTCAAATATCAAAGCAAGCTTATAGTCCTTTCACACAAGAGCACTTTAGCAAGGGTCCCTTGCTAAATTGTAGCCTGGTGGTAAAATTTAACAAAATGTTCCTTGTGTGAAAGGACAACCATGTTTTTCTTCTGTCCAAGTTCTCTTGCAAAATCTCGTCAAACATTTCTACATTTTACAACCAGGCTAAAATTAAGCAAGAGACCCCATTTAAGTTTCTGTCACGTGAATAGCACTTTAGCTTAAAGAGATCTTTTACCTTCAAGGATCCTGATAAGTAGGTGTAGAGATGTATCTCTCTTTATGTTGTGATGTCACATCTTCATGGTCCCTGTTGACAGGATGGCAGAAAAGTAGTCATCACAATAACCTGTATGTAAGTAGTAGTTGAGCGACAGGTTGCCTTTAGCTGACGCCATCTCGGGAACCTCTGATGGCAGCCTTCCACGCCCCGTCCAGCATCAGCATCTTAAGCTCAGTTGTTTCTGGTTGTGTGGTGCGTCCTTCTTCAGCTGATCTACGAATGTTAGTCTCCCCCTACCCTTGCTCCTGTTTTCAGCGATGGGTTCCAAGAGAACTAGGGGGCTCACAGCTAGCTCTAGATGGCGGATACAGTGGCCAGCCAGCCTCATTCTCAGTTTCCTGATCTTGACAGATACTCTTGGTTGGGCATCAAAGAGCTGGAAGTTGGGCATAAATGGTCTTCCAAGTTTACATCAAGGGCCATTGGTAGCATTCTTGATATAGATGCCATCTAGCGCTCTTTCTTGAGCTGCATCAAGATCAGCACAATTTGCACCACGGGACTGAAGAGAAAGAATGACCTCAAGGGGAGCGCCATCTGAAAGAAAGTTGTAATCACATCAGTACAAACCATATAGAGTCTAATATAATGTAATCATCTGATGGACAACACTGGACTACTGCTTCAAAATCAAATCACAAAATTAGCTCAAAAATTGAGTTCAATCACTACTGTTCTAAGTTTCTGTCATCTCAAAGTCGCAGACTGTTGAAAAAAGATTGGCGCAACAAACTCTCTGCACAATTCTTTCAAGTTATGTTATTCCATATGTAACAACTGTTTTAGTTTCTTGTGAAGACAAGTATAGTTGCCATTATTACATCTGTTGTTGATCCATTAGACTGCAATGCATTCTCTCATCCACCAGGGAGACAGGAACACTTCTCTATGAAGCCAGGCATCCATCTGTTGTCATCTTGGCCATCAGCAAATTGACGTCACCAGCACGAGCGCAGACGCCATTGCATTGGGATGTGCAGTTTCCATTAGACTCCGTACTTCGCAGGCAGATGGTTCCGCATTTCACCATTGCAGTAAATAAAAGACAAAAAATAGATACATTCCGAAAATGCACTTCCAAATAGAATTATTACATCTAGTTTAGGAATATTTCAGGTGAATATAAATGTGGATTCGAGTTTTTCAATCATATTATTTGTTAGGGTTTCTTTCTCTGAATTTTTAGAGTTAAATATTTCTCATCAACTCATTTGTCAGCATTTAGCAAATCATAAAAACTTGTGAATTTTTCATTAAAGTTCGATGAACACATTCCAGAGGAAAGAAAGGAATGTTCATGTTCAATGTTAAAGCACTTTTTACGACTTAATATTAATAGACAGAAATGACTTATTCTGTATTTTCATTCTCAAGTCATGCATCTTACCTGAAAACTGTCATCCTTAGAGACCATAAGACACCTTCAACCAAGGTCTTCCATGAAGCCTGCCCTTTGGATGATTCCTTGTGACGTGACATCACCTGTATATGGAGAATCATTCAATATCTGCATCACTATTAAGTTAGTTCAGTCGCTGCTTTTCATCAACAAGTTTGAACTGTTTCTGTTATCTCAAAAACACCCATTGTTGAAAAAAGATTGATGCAACAAACTTTTTGCACAATCCTTTCAAATTATGTCAATCCATGTGTAAAAACTGTTTAAGTGTCTTGTGAAGACAAGTATGGTTGCCATATTACATCTGTTGTTGATCCATTAGACTGCAATGCATTCTCTCATCCACCAGGGAGACAGGAACACTCCTCTATGAAGCCAGGCAACCAGCGGTTGTCTTCTTGGTCATCTGCGGATGGACGTCACCAGCGCGAACGCAGACGCCATTGATGTGCAGTTTTCATTGGACTCCGTACTTCACAGGCAGTTGGTTTCGCATTTCACCATTGCAGTAAATAAAAGACAAAAAATTGATACATTCAGAAAATGCACTTCCAAATAGAATTATTCCATTTAGTTTGGGAATAATTTAGGTCAACATAAATGTGGGTTTGAGTTTTTCTATCATATTATTCGTTAGGGTTTTTTTCTTTGAATTTTTAGAGTCAAATATTTCTCATCAACTTGTTTGTCTGCATTTAGCAAATCGTAAAATAAACTGTAAATTTTTCGTTAAACTTTGATGAACACTGATGAACACATGAGAGGAAAGAAAGGAATGTTTAGGTTCTGTTAAGGGTTAAACTGCATGGTTTTATTGAGCTAGTTTTGTTCAGGCTTTCAAAAAAAGCCACATGAACTTTTCAAAAGCACTTTTTAAGACCGAAATTACTAAAACTGTATTTTACTTTCTTAAGTCATCTTACCTGTAAACATGCATCCTCAGAGCATAAGACACCCTCGTCCTCCTTCCATGATCCTTGGTAGCCATTATCCTTGTGACATCACCTGTATATGGAGAATCATTCAACAACTGCATCACTAAGTTAGTTCAAAAGTTGAGTTCAGTCGCTGCTTTTCAGCAACAAGTTTGAACTATTTATGTCATCTCAAAGACATTGATTGTTGTAAAAAGATTGACGCAACAAACTTTCTGCGCAATCCTTTAAAGTTATGTTATTACATGTGTAAAATCTGTTTTACTTTCATGTCAAAACAAATATAGTTGCCATTATTACATCTGTTGTTGATCCATCAGACTGCAATGCATTCTCTCATCCACCAGGGAGACAGGAACACTCCTCTATGAAGCCAGGCAACCAGCGGTTGTCTTCTTGGTCATCGGCGGATGGACGTCACCAGCACGAACGCAGACGCCATTGATGTGCAGTTTTCATTGGACTCCGTACTTCACAGGCAGTTGGTTTCGCATTTCACCATTGCAGTAAATAAAAGACAAAAAATAGATACATTCAGACAGTAATAACTTATACTGTATTTTACTTTCTTAAGTCGTCTTACCTGGAAACTTGCATCCTCAGACCATAAGACATCCTCGTCCTCCTTCCATGATCCTTGGTAGCCATTATCCTTGTGACATCACCTGTATATGGAGAATCATTCAATAACTGCATTCAAACCACAAAATTAGCTCAATCATTGAGTTAATGTAACATGACATCATCAGACATAACAAAAATGTGTCTGTACATTCCCAAGTGGAATTTCTGTGTCAGTCATATTAACTCAGATGTAATGCCATTTGGATTGAATGATCAGAGTTTCAAAATGAAATGAACAATTTATGTACAACAATTTATCGACCATACCATGTATTTCAAAATATGATGATATCCACTATTGTTTTATTTCTATAAAAAAAATTGTTGGGCATCAGACATAATGGCATTTTACACCATTACAATATGAAGTCAGAGACCCTTCCCCCAAATAAACAGTTTTATTGAAAAATAGTGAATCGCACAGCTCAATTTGACCTTTGCAGGAGCCCCTCTTTAACATAAATTAACAAAATATCATCATTTCAGGAAAATTCTTTACAAATTACGGTCCTGAATAAACTTCCAAACTATTAACATCATGAAAATAAACTTACCCTCAGGTTGTATTCCTGAACTTTAAAATGAGTGTCGTTTCTTCACAGCATACCTCCGCTCACCACAGCTCCAATGACGTCATCATGGCCTAGAAAACAGCAAATGGAATGAAACATAAAAGATGTTGAAGGGCATCAAACATAATGGCCTTTTACACCATTATAAATTGAGACCCTCCCCCACCCCCCCCCAAAAAAAAAACCCAAAAGAACTCAACAATTTTCATATCAATTTGAAAAGTAGTGAAGCGCAAAACTCAATTTGACATTTTTCTTTGCAGGAGGCTCTCTTTTAAGCAATAGCACATCATCGATAAAACAGTATTGTCCAAAGACCCACACTTCGTGTATCACAACTTGTACACAAACCTGTGAAAATTTAGGCTCAATCGGTCATCAGAGTCGGGAAAAAATAACGGGAAAACCCACCTATGTTTACGCAGTGTCACAACAAGTGTTCATAATAAATCAGTTGTTCTCGATATTGAGAATTGATAATTGTGTTAATGTCTTCTCAAAAAGTAAAGCATTTCATGGAATAATATTTCGCAGGGAAGTCTTTAACCATTACCTTCTGTAAACCCTGTGAGTTATTTATTAATCTGCGCACTTTAATTTGTTGTTCTGTTCAGAAAGTGTTCATTGGCTTTAACCAAAATATTAACAAAATATGATCATTTCAGGATTTTTTGTTTACAATTTTGGTCCTGCAAGAACTTCTAAACTATAAACATCCTGAACATAAACTTACCTTCAGGTTCTATTCCTGAACTTTAAAATGTGTAAGTGTTGTTTTCCTCACAGCAACCTCCGCTCACCACAGCTCCAATGAAGTCTTCATGGCCCTGGAATGACTGGTGCAGTTTCCATTGGACTCCATATTGCGTATTCCAATGGCAGTTGGTTCCGCATTTCACCATTGCAGTAAATAAAGAACAGAAAATACATACATTCAGAAAATGCACCTCCAAACAGAATTATTCCATTTAGTTTGGGAATATTTCAGGTGCATATAAATGGTGTGAGTGGTTGTTACATGACAAGTGACTGATAACGGATGGTGTGGAGTTATAGATGGGGTAGGTTCTCGCTGTCGTTGAACGAACCCCTGATTGTTAAGATGTAACATGCAAGCATGGAAATGAGCTTAGTAGATGTTAAAGTGATGGTGTAGATGGAGTGAGCTTGTTAATCATGCAGTTTGGTGCAGGTTTGATGTTAGAGTGAATAAATGGTGATAATAATATACCTTTAAGGTGGACGTAATCCCTCTGTGCCGTAATACCACGGGATTACAGTGGTTGCAGGGTCTGTCATGAGAGAGCATGTAGATGAGAAGGACTCCATCCCAGGTTCTCAATCTCAGTCACTGCATGTTGGGAAACAAAGATAACATTCTATAAGTTGTAAAACATGTTTGACAACATCAGAGTAAAAGATGGTAGCTCCAGTGGTTAGAGAGTAGTTTTAGAACGAGGGGCAAGGTGCTAAATAAAGTACTTGAACGAGACTGAATGCATTGGAATACCATTTACATGTAAACTTGCTTATAATGCGTTTGACATGTAATTGTATTTTTGGTGCATTTACACTTCTTGTTTTCCTGCCGTTATCATTCACAAAAACTACTAAGCATGTAGAGCGAATTTCTCAAGAACTACAGCACCTCAGATAGTAATATTTCTAGGAAAGCTTTACACAATCATTATCTTTGGTGTAAGTGAAATGTAAATCTGCGGACATTGTCTTTTGTGTTACCAAAAGTATCCAAATGCTTTAATTTTTAAACAGAAGTAAAGATCACACACTTTGTGTAAGCTTTAAAAAAATGTCCAGGGTCTTTCACAGGGTGCAAAGATCTTGCATGTAGCAACTACGGTTCTCCAGATATAATCTTTTGTAAATAATTAAACATTGATTTAAAGTTATGACGTCATCTTATTCCAAAACTTGTATTGCCACACTGAGGTCTAAGTACATGGGTAAGGTCAAAGTGAAACCCTAGCCTTTTTGGATCACAAACTAAGCGCTTGAATCCAGAATCCATAACCATCCATTTACTATAAAAAAAACTTGTGTATAGGCTTCTAACGAAACTTGTCTCATTAACATTATTTTTAAGAGTGACCACTAACTATTATTATTATTAACCAGTCTTAAAAAGATCGGGTTTCAAAGAAGTTTGACAAAGATCGGTTTCCCGTGAGCAGCCCATTCCACAGGCAGGATTGTAAATGAATGATCGCTGGGGAGTATTTGGTTTTGGCAAAGTT
Source organism: Asterias rubens (assembly GCF_902459465.1). Taxonomy (NCBI): domain Eukaryota; kingdom Metazoa; phylum Echinodermata; class Asteroidea; order Forcipulatida; family Asteriidae; genus Asterias; species Asterias rubens. Next base: position 8,280,614 of record NC_047079.1, read on the forward strand.
GTTGCTGTAAATTAAAAGATATCACACCAGACACTATCCACTGTGAAACCATCCGAAATCTCATTGAATGCAGGAATTGGCTGAAATTTAATTGTTTCTCTTTTGTGAACCATCCAATTCACCTTGGGGCATTTTTTCACCTGGGCTCTGTGACTTTCACTTTAGTTTCAAGGAATGCTCCCCATCCAAGCCCAGACCTTTTAAATTGTTGACTAATTCTCTGAAATGTAATTTCACACTTCCCCAATTCCATGGCCTCATTTACCCATGCTATGTCATGCTCTACTCCAAATGTAAACAAGCACAGTATGTTGGACACCGCTGGACCATAGAGCTAGGACCCTAGCTCTATGGCTGGACACAGTACTGCTGACCTTAAACAAGGTGAAGGCTGACCAATAAACCACTTATCACTCAGGTTGACTTCCCCTCATTAAACAGTAATCTATCTGGCTGTGTTCATTATAGCCTTAGGAGGGTTTGGCAGTACAGCACAGTGAAAACAATTTAAAACTAAGGTTATGGCTAGTTAGAAGAGAACTCCATGAAAACAAGGTCAAAAGGGATTGTAAAAGACAATTTCAAGGAGAATGATGAACTAGAAGAAGATTTCATAGTGAGAGCATGTCAACCGCAGAGTTTCTGTACAGTGTTTTTACTTAATACATGGAGGTATGCATTAGCCCACAAAGATAACCTGGAGTTGTAGAAGAGTAGTGGCCGAGCAGTACTTTTAAGAGCACCAAATTCAAACTCTGGTGTTTCTGATCAGCAGAGTGAGGGTTCGAACCCCCAGCCGTGCCACTTGTGTCCTTAAGCAAGACACTTAACCATTGCTTAGTCCTTCGGATGGGACGTTAAAGGCAGTGGACACTATTGGTAATTACTCAAAATAATTATTAGCATAAAACCTTTCATGGTGACGAGGAACGGGGAGAGGTTAATGGTATAAAACATTGTGAGAAACGGCTCCCTCTAAAGTGCAATAGTTTTCAAGAAAGAAGTAATTTTCCACGAATTTGATCACGAGACCTAAGATTTAGAACTTGAGGTCTCGAAATCAACCATAAAACGAACATTACTTAGTGTGACAAGGGTGGGTTTTTTTCTTTCATTATTATCTCGCAAGTTCGATGACCGTTTGAGCTCAAATTTTCACAAGTTTGTTATTTTATGCATTTGTTGAGATACACCAACTGCGAAGGCTAGTCTTTGACAATTACCAATAGCGTCCACTGCCTTAAAAAATCTTATTATATTTACTATAGACAAGAGACACAATTTTATAATCCAATGTTATGCATCAATGTTTGGACTATTATCAGGCAGGCTACATTAGAACTTGTAAACTTCAAATAATTTCATGTAGATGTTAAATTGAAGGAAAAAAACAGAGATGAGGCAGACACAATAAGAAACTTAGTCTTAAACCTAAAACAATTCAACGAGAGGGAGGCATAAATGTTAACTAACGAGGGTGAAAATTGGGTGAGCATTTGTTTGCTACTTCTTTTTTGCAGGGATAATTTTCTGGACCAACGCGGCTGAGCTCACTGTGAGAACAAACAACATAGAGACAAGCTTGCAAATAGACTAATTGCCAGATGCAGTTTTAAATAAGAATTCCAGGAGTGTGAAGGGCAAAACGTTTCCTAGCCCACCTTGTTGAGCTGTAAATGGCTTGTATTCGTATTTATTTTTTCGTATTTTGTTTCCTTAATATATATAGTAAAACATATAAATAAACAGTGATAATTGAATCACCTAGCAAATGTTTTAATTTTTAATATTAATGAGGGTTAAAACAACATTCTCCAAAGAAAATGATATAGGCACATGGCTTATTTAAGTCTCTGTATTTATTTCACAGAATGCTCAGCAGAATATTCAGTCACAAGATCTGATCCTCGTAAAATGTAAGTTAAACAGTGTTTGAGAAAACTTTTCCAGAGGGCAATTTTTCTTTATATGGCCATACAATGTGACAAATTTGTGTACCTTGTAAAAAGTTGTAGAAACGCCTAAAGCACTAAATTTGCATTTGCAAGTGCAACTAACGAGTGAAGCCTTACATTGTTCTAAGTTTTGGTCAAGGGATAGGAGACTCTTTGCTTGGCAAGTTAAACCATGGTCAAACCACAAACTATTTATTTAGAGACTGTTTTTACATCAAGCACGATAGGTAACAGATTTGCCGCGATTATAGGGACACCTTGAAAACAGGACGTCCTACGATACGAGAAGCATTTACATGTAGACGGCGAACACAGCATTTACTAACGTAGCACAGCATAGCACATGGTGCACAGGAAAACAAGGCAAAATACTCCAATAAATATAAAACAATATCCAACTAACTTCAGTCGTCTAGCTTACTTTAAAAAGTTACCATCCGCATCCTGCCACAACCACCCTTACCGTAGCTTAGCGTTGAGTCAACTGGTCAACCACGCTGCCAGAGTTTTAACAAAAGTGAAAGAAATCTGAACGGAAATTTCCACTGAATCACGTGCTAACAGAAAAGAAAAAGAACTTACGTAATACTTTTACAACTGGGTAAATCATCAAAACAAAGGCTCATAGTCGAGGGGTAGAAAACTCCACATGATAACAACAAACAAAAGCTGGGCCCGAAGAAATGCATGCTGTATTTATGAATGATTTCAATAGATGGATAATAGCTTGCATTTCATGGCTTTTACTTTCCGTGTTCTGATTGGTTGCTCTCTGTGACGTAGTATGTCACGTACACATCCAGGGGTCAATTTCATGAATACTGCTCAGCAGGTTTGTCTGCTTCTGATTGGATGGCCATGGATCCTCATTTTGTCACAAATTCTTAATGGGATTTAGTGTGTTAAATGCCCTCCATTAAGAACTGTGCTGGTAAAAATACCAAGATCTGATTGGTCAACCGCTCTCGAGCTTGGATCCTCATTTTGTCACAAAACTCTTAATGGGATTACGTGTAGAGTAAATGCTCTTCATTAAGAACTGTGCAGGTAAAAATACCAAGATCTGATTGGTCGACAGCTCCCGAGCTTGGATCCTTGTTTTGTCACAAAATTCTCAATGGGATTTCGTGTAGTAAATGCTCTACATTAAGAACTGTGCAGGTAAAAATACCAAGATCTGATTGGTCGACAGCTCTCGAGCTTGGATCCTCATTTTGTCACAAAACTCTTAATGGGGTTACGTGTGTTAAATGCCCTCCATTAAGAACTCTGCAGGAAAAATACCGAGATCTGATTGGTCGACAGCTCTCGAGCTTGGATCCTCATTTTGTCACAAAATTCTTAATGGGATTACGTGTGTTAAATGCCCTCCATTAAGAACTCTGCAGGAAAAATACCAAGATCTGATTGGTCGACAGCTCTCGAGCTTGGATCCTCATTTTGTCACAAAATTCTTAATGGGATTACGTGTGTTAAATGCCCTCCATTAAGAACTCTGCAGGAAAAATACCAAGATCTGATTGGTCGACAGCTCTCGAGGTTGGTTTCCTTGTTTTGTCACAAAATTGCCAAAGTGATTTCATGCGTGAAGTAAGGGGTGCGTGTGTGTGTGTGTGTGGGGGGGGGGGGGGGGAGAGTTGACCTTTGTCCCCACTTGAACTTGTGTGTTATTTTTTGTGAAAAAGATATAGCAAGACGACAGCCTGTGCAACTATGCGCTAATGCACTGAATCAATTACTAGAACCATCTCTGCCTGCCACATCATGTAAACATTAACCCATGGGGAGAGAGAAGCAATTACAGTTAAGTTGCTTGCTCAGGGACACAAGTGTAACGACCGGGACTTGAACCCACACTTGGCCATAACATCTAAAAAAGAGTTCCATTGCAGATGACATTTTAAATAAGCAAAATTATAGACTTGATAGTAGCATGGCCATAAACTTATCTGATAAAAAAGCAAGCTTGTGTTTGGCGACAGGTATTAAAATGCATCTGCTAAGCAAGCTTTGGTTGAGAGACAAACGAACTCATCTGCAAATTAGGGTAGATGGACAGGTAAACTCATCCGATAAGCAAGCTTCAGTTGGACGACAGGTAAACGCATCTGCTAAGCAAGCTTTGGATGCGAGACAGATGAGCTCATCTGCTAAGCAAGCTTGGGTTTGGGGACAGGTTAACAAAACTGATACACAAGCTTCGGAATGCATGAACAAGAAAACTTTTTTTTTACTGTTCAGATCAAGAAAATATAGTGGAATTCAATCATTATTTCGTAAACGTTGCATCAAAACACCATCGATACATTATTCTACAGACTAATAATTTGAACACAACAGACATATGCAATGTCCTCAGGATAGTTGGAAAGAGGAAAAAATTGCCATGCGAAACCGGTCTCTACTCTGGCATTATTCATGAGCATCAAAGTGTGTCATCAGATCGTTTCAGGCTACCATTCAAACTGTTCTTTCAAAAAAAGGGGGCATAATTTATCAGGATCGTTTACTTTTACACGCACAGCTTGTTTTGAGAATGTTTTATTTGCAAAAGAGTCGAGCGCTAAAGAGCGCTTTCTTCAGAAATTTATTTACATCTGCCATGGTTTGTCAACATACCAAAATAGTGCTGCAACTTGTATTCAAATAGAAAGCAGATGCACTATGGGTTATTAATTGGGGGGGGGGGGGGTTATTAGGTTTGGGGGTTAGGGGGGTTCTAGAGACTTTATATATGGGGAGGGTAAGGACATAGAGGGCAGCAGAGTCTGAAATAAAGACTAAGTATACACAAATGTTCATGTCTCTTGTAATTTATTCATATGTACTGTATGCAAGCCCCCCCCCTGGTACTCGCACAAGTGTTCCCCGCCCACAAGTGTCAGCAGACTAAGTCAGTAAGTGCCCTCCATCAACACCAACCAGTGAGTGGCTTACTGCAATGTGTTCAGCAGTCCCCAATCTAAGTCTGTGTGGCCAAAGCCCCCAATATTTACTGTAACAGGAAAGGATCTAATAAGCTCTAATAATCAGTTTACTTTACCATAGAGTCGGATGTAGTCTATCTACGACTCCCGACATTGCCCATGGAGAAAGCGCCATCAACGCCTACTCTGAAATCATCCACTGTAAAATTAAATTAGTTGCGTCATGGGTTTGATTCAAATCATGTAAAGTATAAACAAATGGACATCATTTTTGCAAGTTTTCTCTGACCATCTTGCGATTTTTAGACCTCTATCCTTACAGCAATACCAATCATGTTTCAAATGTCTCTAATTAATTTCTCTGCTCTTTGATACTAGACTTAAGGGGGGGGGGGGCGCACCTTAAGCATACATGTAAGCTACCATTTTATGCTTTGAAAGTACATGGAAACAAATTTTCCAAGAAGGTAGCAACTCACAATTTAATGTGCATGATACCTAATTAAAATTTATTGACGACTAAAAGATCTTATTGTTGTTTTAAAGGCATGCTTTTAAACCAATGTGGTTTCTGTGCATGTTAAGAATTCACTTGGGGTTGAAAAGCGTACACGTATTTATATGCGTTATAATTAATTATGTATTTCAGTGTATACTTCATGAGCACAAACGTCGACTATTAAGTGTGTAAGATTATTGTCTCTTATTAATCGTAAGATTTGTTCACAAATTATTCGGGACATTAAACAACTTGTAAAGAGAAACGGTTCATGACTCTACTCAAGTTGAACAGTTCCCCAAAGAGAAAATGATTAGCTGTTCATGGTATGACTTCAGTGGCAAGCAAAAGGGATTTTGTTTGTATAATTTTGAGCTTGAATTGTTTTTTTTTAACTTCACAAAAAGCACTCACTATTCACAGAGTGTGATTTTACAAGGGCTCAGTGCCTGCTGCAGCCCATGATTTCTATCTTCTTGTTTGGACTGGCATCTTATTCAATAACAACCAGCATCTGCCATGATGGTTTTTATTTCATCATTGTTTCTTTCTGAAAGATTCCATTCATTTCAAAGAAATATCAGCTGGTCTCTTCACTGCTGTAAACAACTGTTACTTTTGAATAATTCCATGTGATTCAAAAGCAGGTTTTTGTCTGATGCCTAAAAGATTTGATTCGTAACCTTCAGATATGACCATGCCTTGATTCCATCTTTAAGGTTGTTACATACTGGCTGTAACAATCCTCTTGTTGTTTTCATACAATCTTGTTTTCCTAAGACCCTTAATGCTTGATATTGCCTTTGATTGAAGACTATCTGTTATGCACACTACTCCTAGATACACATTATTGAGGATGTATAGTTACAGTACATGAATTCCAACTTCAATTAAAATGACCATGGACCTATCTGACAGGACTGGGACCCCCGTATCGGACACCAAAGTTTCCATGACTACGGGGGGACAGACCTCCACCACATCGCCCCATTTACAGCCCTAGTTATAGTATGGTGCTCTCCATCTACACACCAGGTCATTTTGTTTTACAGATGTTTGAAGAGTTTGGCATCCTATTTTATCCCCTATGTGGGACCTTGTGTTGCAGTCTAGCCGGAAAAGGTCAATATTCAATTGTTGATTTATTACTTTCCAATTGTAAAGTAATATCCTCGTTTAAAATTTCATTGTTTTATGACTGCAACACTCTATTAAAACAATTTTTATTTTTAGGGCAACCAGTTAAATACAGTTTAAAAGGCCTCTTTTTAAAAATTGGTTTTTAATCTTGGTATTCTAACACACAACTCCATGACAACCAAAATAAGGCTGATGTCTAACATAGACTGGTGCCTCGATATGGTGTCCTCTTTATTGGTCAAATTTTTAGTCTGGATGTCAGACAATGTTGACCTTTTTAAATTCTGTTCAGTGGAACAGTGCAGGAAACCTTCATCAGGTGTTTTGTTCAAGCTGGTGCTTTTGGCAAAAGCTTTTTGAGTGAAAAGATTTAGCACAAGATAGTCGGTTTTAAATTCACCAACTTGTTTTGATCTAATCTCCTGTGAATGTTTATCTTCACATTTGTGGACAAAATGTCTATTTTATTTTATATCCTTTATAGCTTTGGAACTATTTGAACATCATAAAGATGTTCAGAATCCAATTTGTATTTCTATAACTGCCTCCTCTTAGGATTTGTTGTTGAAGTTTGATTTTAAACTTACATTTTCCTAGAATGACAAGGTTTAGATATTTTGTTGGCAACATCTTTTGTGCCAAGTTGTTAAAATGGCAACAATTTGAACTTAATTGGAGGTAGATTAGCACTCTAAAATTCCAGAGGCATTTCAGTTTTTTCAATAAAAATCTTCAGATTGCTTCATAGTTTCCTTTTAAATATTTTAAACTTGTTATTGTTTTCAGTATTTGTTGCTGCCTACTGACAAGTGCCTATTTAATGATCATTACATGACCTACAGCGATTCTCAAGAATTGATTTTGGGTTTTCCAAAAGGTATTGGCATTTTCTGATTTCATTGAATGTACTAGCTAAGATGAAATTGCCTATTTTTTCATCAGAATTTAATCTAGATAGTGTAGTTTATTACTATTTGTGCTCATGAAGTAGATTTGTTTTTTGTACTTCTCTAGAGGAACATTTTCTAAGTAGTTGAATTAAATCATGCACTAGTTTCTTTGGGCTTTTTAGATTTTCAGGTTTTGGATCAGGTAAATGTTGAATCTCATTTTCAGAGATCAAAAGTGATTTGGGGTTGAATATATAATGCAGAGCAGAGAGAATAAGATGGAGACATTATCTACATGATTTGGCAAGCTGAGGTAGTGACTGTTATCACACAGATGTCAGACCAACTCTAAATGTGCACCATAGGTTCATATTTCACCGTCATTGTAGACTCATGAGACAACTCCAAGTCCAGAAGTTACAGTGAGAATTTCAGAGTAGGTGTTGAAGGTGTTCTGTCCATGCACAATGCCTGGAGTAGTAGTAGACACATCGTCCTCTATAGAAAGAACTGGTTATTAAAATTCAAAAGACCCTACCATGTTGTAGCCAACTTTGGGTCCTTGATTCATCCAGACTACATGATCGGGAAAGATGACACATCACAAACAGCCAAACGCCAGTTAAATGCAGACAGAGGGCAACCCACCGACCAGCCTGCCGACACCTGCAGGCGAGGAACACTCGTGCGAGTACCAGGATGGCTTGCATGCACCGGGGTGCCAAAAAGGGGAGGGGATACATTCATGAGCTGTTGGTAGAACACAGTTAAATGTTTCATTAGTAACACTGCATTGGATTTCATTGAAAAATTCAAAAAAGTGGAATGTTGCATAAGGGAAATTGGAGAGTAAAAGGAAGATCCAGAATAAAAACAAAAAGTTTTTGCAATCATTTTGAAATGCAGCAAATATGAAACAATCTTTAGTACAAGACTGGTTAACACAAGAACTGCCACAATATGAAACATTTTGGATAGCAAACTTGGTAAAGTACAACTCGATGTCTGCCTAGTCAAACGTGAGGAGGGCCCTGCTAGTTTCAGTGACCATCTCACTACATTGTACCTTTTACCAATATCCCAATCTCACTGCAAAGATTGGCCATAATGGAAAGACAAATCATGAAGTGTGTGTCATTTAGGGGTTTTCCCCTAACCACTAGGCTACAAGTGTCAAGAATGCATAGTTTGGATATGTAGATGGAGTCATCATGCATTTGGGAGAGTGCTGCATTCTTGTCAATTGACGCTTTTTTCCAGCTGGAATCAGCGTCAATAATTGTTAATATAAGTACCACATCTTAATGCAATAAGTAAGTAATTCAAGGTTTTTTTTTCACTTTTCAAAAATATTGAATTTTATGTTTATCATACAAATTTGTATTTAAAATGCTGTGAAAAACTGAGAGTTCCTTTCTTATCCGTCTCATTCTGACCTGTCATCTGACAAAATCAGTAGAGTAATTGAAGAGAATATTACCATGTACTTGTAACATCGTATAGGAGCATGTATGAACACTGTCACATCAGCAGATACAACTAGTGTACATGTATTTAAATACTTTAAGTTTTCAGAAATGTGGACAGTTCATGTATCACCAATCTTGTATCCAGCTACCAACACGCACTCTTTGTGTTTCCCCTAGGACTATTATTTTAAATACATAAACCATTGAGGTACAGCATTGGTTACAATAACAATACTAAATTTGAATTCAAACAATAGTTTTATGAGAGAGATCACACCAAAAAGGAAATACCTTGGTTTTATGGAATAAATATTTAAGATGTTTTCTGAAAATTGCAAGAGAATCGCCAACCCTTGTGTCAAAGGGAATGGTGTTCCACAGTTTTGGACTCACTTTTGAAATGATCTATTGTTATCTGGCAAAAGTGGCAGTTTAAAAGATACAATGTTTGTCATCAAAAGTTGAACCAGTCCAAAAACCAAATCTGCTGTAAATTTGTTCTTAGTAAAAGTTGTTTCTATTTCTATTTATTGTAATGGGTTTTGGTAACTTATCTCAAAAGTGTATGCCTGTAGATTGGTGTCAAGAAATAAAACAGTTTTAAAACTTGTGTATGTTTTCATTGGAGATTGGTTTTGGGTAATTTTTCAAAAAGTGTTTTGCCTTCAAATATTATTGAGTATACATGTATCATAAATCAATTACAGGCCGACTTTGGTATGTGATTCATTAAAAAGCTAAATCCTAACTAAAGTAACCAATGCTGTACCATGTATCTTATACATACCACATGCTTACAATAAGATGGATCTTGAGCAATGCATGGCATTTCCCGCAAGTTTACATTTTGTACCAGATTTTCAACATAAAAAGCTAACATTTGATAAAAGACAACAGCTGAAAAATTGTGAGTTGCTCCCCTTTCCCCAAACAAAAAACTGAAATAAGTTTTCATACATTTTCATTATATGCAAGATTGAATGTTTTTTTTTTCTTTTTAACCTGTGAACACTTTTTGTGCAGCAAGAAGTCTATGCTCAAGACCTATTTGTTAACATGTGGTCACAAGTTTTATAATTTTAAGCCCCTCACAATAATTGCTCGTATAAAATATTGTACTTTTTGTTTTTCGTCAATCAGCTTCCAAATGTACCACTTTCTGGAAAGGTGAAATGGTTTAAGTGCCTTTTATCAGAACATTTCGATATAAATTGACTTTTTGTCAATTAGTGGTACCTTTTAAAAAATAGAATTGTCCAAATAAACATGTTGCTCATTTATTAGTTCTATGGCTTTATATTAGCCCTTTTGTCAACCATCGCATTTTGTTCAACCTTTTTTAAGGAGTAGAATTGTTTGAGCACATGTAATGCTAATTTTGTGTACTTAATGGTTGAATTTTTAAATTTGTTGGTTTTACGTTTTAGGAGATTGCAGTAAAACATCCCAACTTGTCCCTACAACTTATATCATTGGATTTGATATTCAACAGATACGATAATTTGCCCTACATTGCATCTCTTTAAATTTAACCTTTTAGTATTTTTTGTGAGGGGCTAATAAAATTCATACAAAGTAAATAATTCAACATAATCCTGTTCAATTCCTCCAGATGAATGTCCATATTTTGCTTCACTATGACCCCAGGTGACCTCATGTCACTCTGGGGTCAAAGAGTTGTCTATAAATGTTCTGCATCTCCACACAAAGAGCAAAGTCTCATATCATGTCATCATGGTGTCACTTAAGTGTTCCATTAATTGATGACATACAATACTTGGCCTGAAGAAGCCAAGAAGTCATTCACAGATTGTTAGTATCAACAAAGAAACGTTCCATGCTTTTAACACTGTTTGATGAAAATGATTAACACTGGTTGGATTTCCAAGAGTCTTTGTAGAAATCACCTCCTCTGTCAATTGCCATCTCAGTTTGATGGCCAAGATCCTTAGTCTAGTGTTTGTCTGCAGTGTCAAGAAATGTTCCCGCATTGACATCTTGTAGATGCCTACTTCCCTGGGTTGTAAAACCAAACAGTAGTTCATGGTGAGTGTTATCAACAAGAGGTGAACAAACATCAAAGCGATCCAGTTTCATGTAGTCGCCCTGTAGTCACATAATTCTCTGAGTTAAAACAATACGCAGTAGTTCATGGCAAGGCGCTGGGCGAACAGACATCGAAGAGCTCCAGTTAAGGTTGTGTTGGAAACTTCACACTAAACACAAGAAAGGAGAGGTCATAAGTTTGAACCTTTTATGTGATGTTCATGTAATGAAACTTCACACATTTTGTTTTAATGAGGAAGTGCTTACTTCAATTAGGCTAAACCCCTTGTCTACTGAAAGGTGCACAGGTTCTATGAGACAATCTAGATCTTATTTAAAGGCCGGCTACAGAATGCTCAGATACATTAGTTTGATATATTAGTAAATAGGAAACAGAAAACAAAAATTAATGAGTCTCTTACCAAACGCTAAAACGTGGTAAAAATGTTTTTTCTCCGAAACACTCCAAGCCAAAATCTGAAAAACGTGAGGTAAAACAAACCCACGCGACACAGGAAATGTGACTTCATCAGCGCTTTTTGATGTGGAAAATAGCGCCAAAGCTGGAGAACTGTGCACAAACGCTATAGGGAAAAAGCGCCAATGACGTCAAAGGGTCATTGCATATCATTATCATTCGTGTAGATAAGCAGTTTTTGACTCTCGGCTGAAAAAGCCGCGCGGAGAGGTGCATTTTTGACTTGAATTATTTATTACTAAATGGATTTATTCATCTTTATTCTTCTGGAAACCTGAATCCTTGTTTGATTTGGATAAGGTTAACGTTAATCCGTTATCAATTGGTGAGTTATTCACAGCTACTTTTCACACACAAACAGATACGTTTTACAAAACTGTCATTTTGACAGACTCGCTACTCCTACGTCCTACGATACATGTAAAAGTATTTCTGTGTTTGTCCTAAAACAACATTAATCTGATGCACAAAATATGTTATTTTCCATCAAACACCTTTTTCTGATAACTTTCCGTATGGCGCCACCACTTTTTCACTAATTTTTACAAAAAGGGATATATCAATCAGGTAAATTAGATACTAGTATATTATTATTTTATTTCGAATGAAAAAGTGGTGTTGCCATACGGAAACTTTTCCCCTTTGGAAAAGTTTCCGTATGGCGCCACCACTTTTTCATTCGAAATGAAATAATATAGTATCTGATTTACCTGATTGATATATCCCTTTTTGTAAAAATGTGTGAAAAAGTTGTGGCGCCATACGGAAAGTTATCCTCCCCTTTTTCTATGTGGTCATAATGTCAATAATGTTCTCATCTCTGGGTCTGTCTACACAAGGCACATGTATGATTTCACTTTTCCCTTTACAGTTTGTTACACACATCTGGTCCCCTTGCTCTGTGCATTGAACATGGCGCGCTATTGTCTAAAAATGTTTTTAGGCCATGCTCGCGCAGGCCGTTTGGCAAAAAATTTCGGTTTTCTGTTTTGGCAGCCAACTTGGACCGCCAAACATTGACTTTGTACAACTTGAGAAACAAAAGATTAAGTTTAATATCTCTAAACATGAATTTGACTGATATATATACATTTAAATTTGTGTCAAAAAAAATTGTTGTTACCTTTTCAATCAGAGCACGACGACGCCATTTTTGTAAAGACACAGGCCTATGAGGCGCAGGCGCAATCACGTGACGACATTTCTATTCACATGCTGCAAGACAAGGTCGTCTGCTAAACCAAAATAAAGATAGTCTATAGGCCTATTTGAGTTTTCTGCACAAGACGTAACCCCTGCACGTTTGAAAATAAAATGATAATGTTTAAAAAGTGTTAAAGTCTTTTTACTGAGGAGAAGGCAGTGTTTTCGAATATTATTTTACTTATACCCTTGTTTCTGAAATTGGTAATGCCCCTCTCAGCGACTCACGAAATTTGTTTCGGTAGAATTGGTAACTTGTTGGTTCGCCGGCCGTTTATGTTTCATAAGCGATACTGCGGTAATAATATTCAAGTTTGGTGGGATAAAATGTGATATCTTTTTACTTTAGAGGTGCCATCCAAAAAGCTGATGTACTTAAAGGCAGTGGACACTCATTGGTAATTACTCAAAATAATTACCAGCACAAAATCTTACTTGTAATGGGGAGAGGTTGATAAGTATAAAACATTGTGAGAAACGGCTCCCTCTGAAGTAATGTAGTTTTGAGAAAGAAGTAATTTTACACGAATTTGATTTCGAGACCTCAGATTTAGAATTTGAGGTCTCGAAATCAAGCATCTGAAAGCACAGAACTTCGTGTGACAAGGGTGTTTTTTCTTTATCTCGCAAATTCGACGACCGATTGAGCTCAAATTTTCACAGGTTTGTTATGTTATGCATAATGTTGAGAAACACCAACTGTTTGGACAATTACCAATAGTGTCCAGTGTCTTGTCCACGTATGCCGCGAATTTCAGAGTCAAACGCACAGATCCTTGTAACCCTAAACCTGTACGGGACCTTTAGTCATTCTAGTCAAAGAGGGCGGTATTTACTATTAGTGGACCCTCAAACACTGTTCTACAAGCTCACAATATTCATGTCATACAGTGTAAAAGATGACTGGAAAATGAATTTCGATCCGACCGCCATCGGGTATATTGAGATTACGATTCCCAAAGTTCTTCAAATTCCGAAACATTGCCGTTGGTCAACAAATAATTCACATGATCTCAAAATAAACTTTAAACTTAACACTACAAGGAAAAAAGAATGCATATAATAATTAACTTTTCCAAACATTTAAGGACAAAAGTGAAACAAAGTTGCTACATGGAGTTTGCTGTTTCCATGGCAACCGTTCTTTGTTTACTATATCAGCAAGGATAACAACAGGTATTTGTTTCACAGACCCAGATATTTCATTGGATCTGTTTTTTTTATTAAATAACAACAGGGGACAAGCCTTTAAAGACTTTGGAAACTTTTGGTAATTACTCAAAATAAGCATTTCTTGGTAACGAACAAAAGAAAGTTGTTGATAGTATAAAACACGTGAGAAACGACTCCCTCTAGAGTAAATATGTTTTTGAGAAAGAGGTAATTTCTCACTCGAATGTTAAAATATTTCAGACTTGATTTGTTAATGCATAATGTTGGGATACACGAAAATACTGTTCTTTGGAAATAATTACCAAACGTGTCCAGTGCCTTAACAACGAGGGCGGTATTACCAAACGTGTCCAGTGCCTTAACAACGAGGGCGGTATTACCAAACGTGTCCAGTGCCTTAACAACGAGGGCGGTAATTTTTCAAATTGTTTCATAGACCTTTCCATTGTTGATAAACAAACTGTGCTGGTGTACATGAACGACAGGACGAATTAGCAAAACATTTAATCGCGTTAAGAGAAAAGTATACAATGATTGGTTCAGTTGTTAAATCCCATATAAAAGCAATTACACAAACCTGTGAAAATTTCATTGATCAAAAGATGGTCGCATGTTGGAGAATGACACCTACAAATTGGAGCTATGTCTACCCACCCATTAAGCAAATCCTCATAATGAAAATACACAAGAATCGTTCAGGTGGTAACCCCATTATTCAAATGTCAGTGATTGAAATTAATAGCTTTTTCCATAACAGAAATGTCTCAAAATGCATTATACTCTCCAAAACTAATGTAGCCTACATTTAACAAAAAATAAGTTTTTATTGCCATTAATGGTTACAGTCCTTACCAAAATACTGTATATGAGCTGCCCCTTTACCAGTTGTTCTGTTTAAACTTCAATTCATTCACAAGTTATATCCCAGTTAGTAGCATTAATATATAAATTCAAAGAAATTTAGGCCAAACACTTTTGTTTGGATTTTGTTAAATGTCACAAACTGTGTCCATTTGTTTTTGTTTCACATTTAATTATGACTTGCCAACCTCGGTTGACAATAACTCGGGCTTTGACATTGCGATAGATGTATTTAATTTGAATAATGAACTTTTTGTTAGAGTGCGGTATATTAACAGCGCCGAATGTGCTTGAAAGGGAAGGTACACGTTTGGTAATTACGCCGTACAAATATTAACTTAAAAACTGACTTGGTTATGAGAATTCGAGAGTTGTTGATAATATAAAACATTGAGAGAAACGGCTACCTCTGAAATAGCATAGATTTTGAGAAAGAGGTAATTTCTCACTAAAACAATAATTCAAGTCTGTGCCAGAAGTCTATTATTCCTATCTACAACACACAAATTCGTCCAACAAGGTTGTTTTTAATTCATCATTTTCTCGCAGCTACGATGACCAATTTAGCTCATTAATGTACACAGGCTTGTTATTGTATGCTTATACACCAAGTGGGAAGACTGGTCTTTGACAATTACCAAACGTGTACCTTCCCTTTATAAATAAATGAGGTATTGAATTTGGTTATTGCAATTTAACTGTTTGTTTGAACCTGTCTTTAGCTTCTTTAGGGAACCACTTTGTGCCTCGTGGCTCCCGGGAATTTATGCTTTACTAGTCTGATGTAAAATAATTCCTTGGTACCGAAATTTGGCAAGGGGGTATTTTTGGGACGTAGTTGAAGTCATGGTGGGCAAGTAGTTTGTAAAAAATTGACGTAAAATAAACGTTTTAAACTTACTATTCATTTGCATATTAATCAAATTGTTTTAGTCCAACGTCACTTTGCTACGTGAATAATTAAATTAAAACGTTTATTTCACGTCTGGCTTCTGCAAACTACTCGCCCACCATGACTTCAACTACGTACCAAAAATACCAGTTTCCAAATTTCAATTGAAGTAAATTATTTTCAAACAAAAACAAGACCAATGTTAAAAGTATCGCACGGTTACGTTGTAGCTGAAATATTCAGCCCCGGGGTCCATGATGCATAAGTGGATCCCTAAAAAAGCTAAAGACAGATGGAACTTATAGGCCTATGTTGACAAGTCTGTGAATGGGTATCATTGGGCTGTTCATCATGATACCGCTCTCTACCAAAATGGATTAAATTAATTAAAAAGACTATTATAATGCAACGTTACAGCTCGAGGCCATGAGCAACGTGAATTTCTTGGAAACAATGCAACCATCCATGGGAGATATTTTATTCAATTTATTTCACAAAAATTAAATGCTTTCTACTATCGAACACTAATGTAGCCTACTTTTAACCAAGTATAAGGTTTTTATTGCCATTCAAAAATAAATGAGCTGCCCCTTCACAAGTTGTTTCGTTTAAACTCCACTTTTGTTTTCAACTTTCAATTCATTCAAATATCCCCTCCAAGAAGTATAGGCCAAACACCAGTGTTTGAGTTTTGTTGAATGCCACAAACTGTGTTTTTGTTTCGCATTCAATTATGACTTTCCATAGTTTGCCAATCTCGGTTGACAAAAACTCGGGCTTTGACGTAGCGATCGGTGCTTATTTTGAACACAAACTTTTGTCTAAACGGGCGTTATATATTAACAGCGCCGAATGTGCTTTAAATGAGAGTTAATTATGAATTAAGTTAGTGCAAATTATCTGCTTGTATAAACCTGTCTTTAGCTTCTTTAGGAAGCCACTTACCTTGTGGCTCCCGGGAATGTATGCTTTACTAGTCTGATGTTTTTAGTTCATTAGTGCCGATATTTGGCAAGGGAGTAATTTGGGGAGGTAGTTAAAGCCATGGTGGGCAAGTAGTTTGTAAAATCGGACGTAAAATAAACGTTTTAAACTTATTATTCACTCTATGCAAATTGTTTTAGTCCAACGTCACTTTGCTATGTGGATAATTAATATAACACGTTTATTTAACGTCCGACTTCTGCGAAATTCTTGCCAACCATGACTTCAACTACGTACCAAAAATACCACGTTGCCAAATTTCGATTCAGGTAAATTACATACAAACAAAAATAAGACTGTGATTAGAAGTATCGCACGGTTAAGTTGTATAGCTGAAATATTCAGCCACGGGGTCCATGATGCATAAGTGGATCCCTAAAAAAGCTAAAGACAGATGGAACTTATTGATAAGTATATGAAAGATTCGGTCTCGTTTGATAAGCGACACCTTGGGCTCTTAAACACGATACCGCCCTCTACCAAAAGGGGTTCAAAAATGTTACAAGACTATTCTATTTCAACGACACAGCTCGAGGCCATGAGCAAGTTCTGCCACTATTTCTTGGAAACAATGCAACCATTCATAGCAGATACTTTATTCAATAAATTATATTAAAAGTCTGCACAACAAATGTGGAATTTGGGAACATCTGTTAATTTGCGTGTAGCCATTGGACACTTTCAGTAAACAGTACGTCAAAATGCACACACTTCGTGTATCACAACTGATATTAAAACTAACAAACTTGGGCTCAATCGGTCATCGGAGACGGGAGAAAATAACGTGGAAAATCCGGTTTTAATGTTTTCTCGAAAAGTAAAGCATTTCATGGAATAATATTTCAAGAGAAGTCTTTCACCATTACCTTCTGTAAACCCTGTAAGTTATTTGTAAATCTGTAAACTTTTTTCTTTTTTTCTGTGCCAAAAGTGTAGAATGGCTTTCATAGTTATAACATTTACGGCGTGGGGTTCGGGGCCCGCTTTAGGGCCCGGTAAACTTTTCAGCCGAAGATGCTATCTGGTGCAATCTAAAGGGGTCTGAAGGGTGATGTGCCTCCCCTCTCAGATGTTGGAATTTAAGGCCTATTTCTAGGATGCACCATTTTTTGCTATCATGGTTGTTGTTATTTAAAAACAACTAAATGTTACTTCGTATTCCTAAAAAAAAATACACAACTTAATTACAGCTTCGTATTCCTAATTTCTGCATATAATGCTTACACGGCATCTCATATCAATCATCACCAGCATCGTCTAAGAGTGAGTCCAGACAATTTGTTTATTTGTTTCCCCTTCAATTTATTTATTATTATTATTTTTTTCTCTTGATGTGGAGTATACTCCTCCGTTTATTAAACAACAAACGTCAGCAACACCCAGCTGGCACCACCATACATCAATAAAACAAGCTCCAATATACTGCTTCGAAGTTGCGATACTTAATTGAAGAAAATTTACCCTTCAGATGCTTGATTTCGAGACCTAGGTCTCGAAATCCATTTAAAATATTTTAGTGGGAAGTTACTTCTTTCTCAAAAACTACCTAACTTCACAGGGAGCCGTTTCTCAAAATGTTTTAACACAGCTCTCTATTGCTTGTCACTCAGTGTTTTTTTTAGCCCATACGGTTCGATGGAGGTTCGCAGTTAAATCCGACTGACAAAACGCTGGTAATCATTTTTTTCAATTAGGGGGCCCCTATTATATGTTTCTACATTAGTTTGTGCGCTTAAACTAATAAATTGGGGTATCTGTGCAAAAGCTATGAAGAAGTTTTTTTCCCCTAATTTGAGAGTCCGAGAGTATTACTGCCTGTCCTAGGATATAACTTTAAAGTTCCACTGCTTTCTCACTCGATCTACTGCTGTAGAAACTGGTCAGGGCAGTGGAGGGGTATGTCATTACGAGTCAATGGCTACCCCTTCCCTCCCTTGCCAAAGTACCACCCCCCTAAACGGACTAGTAGTGACAAAATTATAATTTATACCCAACGACGGTCATAAACGAAACCTTTAGCCTCACTTTGATATCAAACTAAGATGGATGCAGTCACAAGACTTACTTGGTTGTTGGCGCTTGCATCACAGCCTCAGAAAGTTGATGGCAGTCTCACTTTGCTTCTTGGGTCAATGCTGGAGAACGGAGATGCTTTCATGTGTTGGGCTAACTTTAGGTCCAAAACAGAATACAAATTAAACCCAAATGAACACTTTGCATGATTTAGACATGATACACAATAGGCCTACTTCCCAGACTTGGAAATAACACCCCTCCCTAAGATACCTGCTCAAAGCTACCGATCCCCAACTTCTGCCCCCCCCCCCCCCCCTCCGCAAACAAAGTTGCTTCTCTAGTTTGCTACATAGTGAAGCACTTGCAGACCTACAGCAAGTTAGAGGAACACATTGCCTCGGATCTAGAAACCGTTTTTTTACCCAGTTTATTACAGAACGTTTTACAAAAGCCAACTTGACCGATCCAATGATTCTGAAATACTTGTCACATGACTGGAAACATTCCTCATCACAAATATAAAATTGTTGAAAAATAAAACATTTGGTTTAGAACAACCATTTATTCACAACCTGTAATGAGCTGTGTTGATTTTATTGTTTTAAGATGATGCTTTACTACAAGACAAGTACCGTCCCTTTATATGATTACAAATGACCCAACTTTTATCACAAGTCAACCATAGTCTCAAGGGTATACTTGTTTAGTCAACTCATTCTTTTGTTTACTGTCAATTACTTTTTAAAGACATCAAGCAGCAAAATGATTTACTTCAACTGCTTGGTTTGTTTTTTTACAACAGCGCTTAACTGGAGAGTTAAACAAAGGTTTGAATTAATCATTGACTTTTTATGCTTTGGCACTAACTGTAAGTTGCTTCCAGTGATGAAGGTGATACAGGTCTGTGATGCAAACAAGTTATAGAAAAAGACACAAAGATACATTTTGTTCTTCTTTTATTTAAACATAGGAAAACAGTGATTTTGTTTTATTTCAATATCATAACCCCCCTCCCCACAAAACAAAAGAAGAAAAAAAAGAAAACCCCCCAAAACCCCCTAACCAAATGAAACCATAAAAAGAAGTTTCAATAACATGAAACAATAAAGGTACAAACACCAATATTATGAGGTTATTAACTCAACTTTTTGTAACAACTCGACATGACCCTCCATTACAGTCCTCGATGCAAACATACAATCCAATAAGCCTTTTTGAAATAACAGTGGACACTAGATGCACCTTTTTGAAATAATAGTGGACCCTGCACTGTTTGGTTTGGGTGTAAACAGATAGATTTACTCGTGTCATAAAATTTGAACCAGGAATAAAATATTAATTTACGTTTTACCCATTACACCGATGTGTGTTAGGCTTAAATTATTAGGGTGGGATTTGAACCCATGACCTTTGCAATTCTAGAGCAGTGTCTTACCAACTAGACAAACAAGATTCACCTGGTGGTGGCTAGAGGCAGTTTTAACCCTATGTTTAGCAGCGGGTACTGCAAATGGGATAAAGAATATTCATTTTGGTTTTACCAAAGATGTTCTCTATCCCTAATGCAAATTTAACATCTTGTTAATCGTTTGCAGTACGCGCTGCTAAAACATAGGATTTGAACTGCCTCTAGCCACTGGGCATCCTTGGTAGTCTACTTGGTATGACACTGCTCTAGAATTGCAAAGGTCGTGGGTTTGAATCCCACCCAAGTAATATGCCTGTGATTTTTTTCAAAGAACTCGGGTAATTGTAAACAGTGCTTACACACATCGGTGTATATTGGTTATACAAAATCATTTCAAAGCCAAAGAGAAACTATTGTTATAGGATTGCACATAGAGAAAACAGAAGAGCGTTTTATGTATACGTAATATAAATGATTTGTTTCCAAATTTTGAAACCCGATTTGAGAGTTAAAATGAACGTAATATGTTCCCTCATAACCTCTTTGTCATGTGCCCTATGTGCAATCGTGATAACCAACAGTGAATTTGTTCATACCAAAATTGGGCCAGACTATTTGTTTCTGTCCCAGTCTCTCTATGTTGCAGTGAGTTGAATGAGGGACAGAGCTGTCTGAATTGACTAATATCTTGAGTATATCTTCCTTGGTGTGAACTGAAATGCCTGTGATCAGGTTAGTATATCCCTTCAGCTCATCAGTCAATTCCAGACCAGTGGACTGTAGGCTGAAAATGAAACAAACACAAATAACTCATTATACATTGGTATTTTTTATATGGATGCAGGTTGCATAAAAGAACCAGAAAAATGGTTTCCAAAAGGTGCTTTCCAGGAATGTATTTTTCACCAAAGATAAACCAACAAATTTAATGGCCTTCGTATAGAAACAAAGGAGTTTTTGGAGGTTGAATGAAGAGTAGTGCATCAACATTCTGACTGAGTTATAAGAAAGAAAGTATAGAAACAAAGGAACTGTTGGTTTGAATGAAGAGTATTGCATCAACATTCTGACTGAGTTATAAGAAAGAAAGTCTAGAAACAAAGGAACTGTTGGAGGTTGAATGAAGAGTAGTGCCTCAACATTCTGACTGAGTTATAAGAAAGAAAGTATAGAAACAAAGGAACTGTTGGAGGTTGAATGAAGAGTAGTGCATCAACATTCTGACTGAGTTATAAGAAAGAAAGTATAGAAACAAAGGAGCTGTTGGAGGTTGAATGAAGAGTAGTGCCTCAACATTCTGACTGAGTTATAAGAAAGAAAGTATAGAAACAAAGGAACTGTTGGAGGTTGAATGAAGAGTAGTGCCGCAACATTCTGACTGAGTTATAAGAAAGAAAGTATAGAAACAAAGGAACTGTTGGAGGTTGAATGAAGAGTAGTGCATCAACATTCTGACTGAGTTATAAGAAAGAAAGTATAGAAACAAAGGAGCTGTTGGAGGTTGAATGAAGAGTAGCGCCGCAACATTCTGACTGAGTTATAAGAAAGAAAGTCTAGGAACAAAGGAGCTGTTGGAGGTTGAATGAATAGTAGTGCATCAACATTCTGACTGAGTTATAAGAAAGAAAGTATAGAAACAAAGGAGCTGTTGGAGTTTGAATGAAGAGTATTGCATCAACATTCTGACTGAGTTATAAGAAAGAATAAAGAAAGTATAGAAACAAAGGAACTGCTGGAGTTTGAATGAAGAGTATTGCATCAACATTCTGACTGAGTTATAAGAAAGAAAGTCTAGAAACAAAGGAGCTGTTGGAGTTTGAATGGAGAGTAGTGCCGCAACATTCTGACTGAGTTATAAGAAAGAAAGTATAGAAACAAAGGAGCTGTTAGAGGTTGTCTGAATGAAGAGTAGTGCATCAACTCAACATTCTGACTGAGTTATAAGAAAGAAAGTCTAGAAACAAAGGAGCCTGCAGCTTATTATCTCCTCGTCTGGTATTTCACTCTCATTCACTCATATTGAGTCATCATCCCTTCAGCTTATTATCTCCTCGTCTGGTATTTCACTCTCATTCACTCATATTGAGTCATCATCCCTGCAGCTTATTATCTCCTCGTTTGGTATTTCACTCTCATTCACTCATATTGAGTCATCATCCCTTCAGCTTATTATCTCCTCGTCTGGTATTTCACTCTCAATCACTCATATTGAGTCATCATCCCTGCAGCTTATTATCTCCTCGTCTGGTATTTCACTCTCATTCACTCATACTGAATCATCTGCTGGAGCTAGTCCTTGGTGTGTCTGACACAAGATGGCTGACAAGATTGACCGCTTGTCCTTGGTGTGTCTGACGCAGGACGGTTGACAAGATTGACCGCTAGTCCTTGGTGTGTCTGACGCAAGACAGCTGACAAGATTGACTGCTAGTCCTTGGTGTGTCTGATGCAAGATGGCTGACAAGATTGATGGCTAGTCCTTGGTGTGTCCTTTGCATGATGGCTGACAAGACTGACTGCTTGTCCTTTGTGTGTCTGATGAATGACGGCTGACAAAATTGACCACTTGTCCTTGGTGTGTCTATGCATGATGGCTTACAAGATTGACCGCAAGTCCTTGGTGTTTCCAAACTACAAGTTTCCAAAAAGCACTGTGCATGGAAGGAAAGCAAGAAGATTAGTTTTTGAGACCAACGAGTGAAAATAATCTTTGAGCTTCTCAAGCTCAAGTTTCCTGCTGTTGGGATGGGGGTACCTCACTGTACTGTAACTATTGAGTTTCCTGCTGTTGGGATGGGGGTACCTCACTGTACTGTAACTATTGAGTTTCCTGCTGTTGGGATGGGGGTACCTCACTGTACTGTAACTATTGAGTTTCCTGCTGTTGGGATGGGGGTACCTCACTGTACTGTAGTTATTGAGTTTCCTGCTGTTGGGATGGGGGTACCTCACTGTACTGTAATTATTGAGTTTCCTGCTGTTCGGATGGGGGTACCTCACTGTACTGTAACTATTGAGTTTCCTGCTGTTGGGATGGGGGTACCTCACTGTACTGTAATTATTGAGTTTCCTGCTGTTGGGATGGGGGTACCTCACTGTACTGTAATTATTGAGTTTCCTGCTGTTGGGATGGGGGTACCTCACTGTACTGTAATTTTTGAGTTTCCTGCTGTTGGGATGGGGGTACCTCACTGTACTGTAACTATTGAGTTTCCTGCTGTTGGGATGGGGGTACCTCACTGTACTGTAATTATTGAGTTTCCTGCTGTTGGGATGGGGGTACCTCACTGTACTGTAATTATTGAGTTTCCTGCTGTTGGGATGGGGGTACCTCACTGTACTGTAATTTTTGAGTTTCCTGCTGTTGGGATGGGGGTACCTCACTGTACTGTAACTATTGAGTTTCCTGCTGTTGGGATGGGGGTACCTCACTGTACTGTAATTATTGAGTTTCCTGCTGTTGGGATGGGGGTACCTCACTGTAATGTAACTCGTTGTTTGTACCACGAACTGACCTAACTCGTTCACTGTTTAAAAAACGTGTTCGGAGAAAATCACGATTGAAGTTGCACTACTTTTCAAACTGCTCTTTTGGAATCTGCTTACCAACTTTATTGTATTATCATGACTAAAACAAAGCTGACTACTTTATTCATACAGAACTATCAATGTGTTTTCACCCCTAAAACTTTTTTTAATTTGTAATTATGTAATTAATTCCTAAACATTGTTGCCTGCAGCGCGCTGTGTACAAACCAATGCATAATGGAGACCTATCGAGATCGGTCACTTTGTGAAAATACTACGTTCCCCAGTTAGGTCACTTCGTGGTATGAAAATTTTCAAGTGCGCCATAATCGCGCTTACTGTAGCGCAAAGTTTAACCATTATTAAAGCGACGTATCTAGATAGGTCACTTTATGAAAAGACAAAATGACAAATCTAGCGATGCGTCGTTCTTACTAATTAGTGTAATTACCAAACTATTACATATAGGCACTGAAATTTGCTGATAATGTTTACAGCATTGAGTTTGTCAATAATTCTCAGGCATACAATTGAAAGGGCAAGGGCAGCAAGGCATTTTCTTCTTAGTAAAGGCACCCTATGAGGAAATTGTAAATTTTTACTGGAGCATTTGAAGAACGGAGGCTATCGCAATTATTGCCTCCGTGTAAACTAAAACAGGCCTGCCACTGGCACCTGCCACCTTGCTTGCACAAGCTTGCAACTCCAGCTTACTGACAACACACGCCTAATCGAACACACACATAACAACCAGAACACTCTCCTCATCTGCTCGCGACTGGACTTTCTCCTTTATTAATTGTAATTTGTTGTGCTCCCTGAATGTGGAACAACCATCCACTCCCCACTATGTAACAGAAATTGCAACTCTGCCATAATTTTCAAAAAGTCGATCCCTTCAAACTTTCGGCAAATCATCAAAATCATTCAGAGCGTAGGCCTAATTGCGATATAAACCTATGGTCAGTCACACCCACTTGGCACTATCACCATCACATTCACATAGTGCGTCAATAAGCTCGTTTTCCTATTCTTTTTGTTTCACTCCAGAATTACTTCTCTTCGTTAAAAAATTACTGCAGTGCGAAATCTTCTTGACTAGTAAAATATTATTATTATTTGAGACTCGAAAACCGAGCTTTCACTGGAAAAATTGAAGTTTTCTTACCTCTCTCCTCTTGTCTATCGAGCAGACGACTTTAGGTTAAAATTTCACAGTCTGTTATAGAGCCCTCTAAATAGAGGGCGCTATATCAATATTGCCATCAAAAATCGTATAGCGTCGTAGGCGGCGCTATACGAACTTTGATCGCGTTATATAATTGCAATAGAGGGCGCTATATCGATATTGCGGGATTGCAATCAAAGATCGTGCAGCGTCGTAGGCGGCGCTAGACGATATTTACGATTCAAAGATGCTATGTCAGATTTTTGGCCCCAAACATTGAAAAATAGATTTTTTTTTTGTAAATGGTATTTCAAAGAGTATCACCCGCTCTAACGAAAAAAGGTTTAACTTTTATTTTTAATGGTCAGGAACCATGACAACAATTTAAAACGTTTCTTATAAAACAAATAATAATTGGTCACGTGATATATTATTGTCGGGAACCCGACATAAACTAATTTTGAGCACTTTATTTCACTGCCACTAATAATTGGCGGACTTTTTCGATCAATGGCTCAAATGAAAGCTTGTTACTTTCTCGACCCCCATCAAAATACTTATTGAATTTTAAATCAATTTTTTTGGGTCAAATCGGCCAAGTTTCATAAAAAATAATATGTACAGATTGGCATTACAACAATATACAGATATTAAAAAAAAAAAATTAAAAAGATTTTAAAATGGAAATTATACTGAAAATTATGAGAACAACAGTTAAAATGAAACAACAGAAACAAAGCGACAGTCGGCAAAGGCCACATAAAAATCTAATAAATAGCCTGGCGGAATAAATGGGTTTTGAGCAATGTTTTGAAGGTACCAGTATTGTTGGCGATCCTGATTGCATGTGGGAGAGCATTTCAAAATTTAGGAGCAACACACTCAAAAGCGCGATCTCACATACAGAGTGGGCAACTGAGAATGGAAGTGTCATTAAAACTACCAAGACAATATTTAGACAAAGACTTGTCAGTTAAAAGATTACACAAATATGAAGGCGCTTGCCCATTATGAGGTTCATAAACAATCAACAAATTAATCATAAATCTGACAGGCAGCCAATGTAATTGAAGCTAGTTGATGAGACTATCTGATATTACAATTGTCCAAACGACTCGATCTAAAGGCATGAATTAGTTTTTCGGTGCAGTTGCACAGAGGCAGATTTTTTTCTGAGATATTGTGTAAAAAATTAAAACATAACAATATAGCGCCCTCATCGATTTTGCGATAACAGTTAGCCAATGCTTCCTTTATTAAAAGCTATAGTTATTGAACAGAAACTGTTTTCTGTCCTTTCCCAATCTACCCTACTCTCATCTATTCTTAACATTTTCCATGTTGTATCCGAACCTTATGACTGGTCAGTCATCATTATTCAGGACCAGTGCTTTAGTTGCCATTATTTAGCATGCATCGCGCATTCATGTAGTTCTGTTCATCATTTGGTGTTTCCCCTATAACTATAATCTTATTTGCAATAAACATGTATTGTTCGCTTCTTTGTGAAATGGCCGAAGAAATAATAATAAATAAATAATAAAAGGTTAAAGGTTTATTTATTTACCAAAGTATCAACAAATAAAATACATTATCACTCAAGAGCGATCAGTTTAAAGATTACAATACAGAAAAGAATTAATCAAGATGAAACAAATATGATACCGCAGAGGGATCCATTAGAAGCAGAGCTTGTAGGCAAAGACATGCATTTGCATTGAGACACATTACACTTTATAGCAAGGCTTGGTTTTTGAGATTGCACGTCATGCCAAACAACAGTTGACGGTCACGGATGTACGATTGGCCAATATATAGCAACATACTATACTCAAATAATATTCCGAAAGATGTGCTTAACTCCGTGTTGAGTCAATGTCATTCAGTCAATGTGTTGAATTAATGTCCATTTTGTAAACAAAACTACGTTACAATTCGGGAATCAAACAGCATATTCCATGTAATAGTAACAAAATAAACTTTTTACAAACAAGGCCCAAGTTGTTACGGCTTTCTGATCGTTTTACAGAGGTGACTCGTTCCAGCTGCCATTTTGAATCATACACATCGGACTAGATCATTATTATATCAGTGATGCATGCATCATAATGTGCAACATCCGGAAAAGTTAAGTCACTCGAAAGAAAAAAAAAGATCAGTGTGTAGTTTGATGCATTGGGATAATTTCTTAATTTCTGTTCCGGAAACGTATCGGCAAAGACTGACCGGGGATCAATTAAGCAGAGTGTCTTAACTAGTTGCCTTGAACCGATTGCAGGGAGAATCTTGTGCAATCGCTGAGCGATTTTGATTTTGAGCTATCACCAGGAAGGAAACACTCATATAGAAAGTGGGTAGTTAGAAGCTGTACTTTGACTCTGTATAACTGAGTCGTTCAGGACGACGTCATGACTATTTTCATGCTTGGATCTTGAAAACATTTCGTCTTGTTGTGACATGTCTAAAGAATATTGCGAAGAAGCTACAGGTCCGTTGTCGAGGACCTGAGGTAATGGATTTAAAACCTCAGCAGGGAACTCAAGGAGATCAACAGGAAAACACTTTTTCTCCAGGCAAGAAATGATCAACGTTGCTTATGGTTTCTCAAAGATCTCACTTGATAGCAGGCTGTTAAGTTTGAGTAACGTTATTTTTGTTGTGGAGTATTTGAGCAAACCTGTAATATGTCTACAGCGGCTGCAGGATACAGGACGGAGAGGGCTATCAGCATACAGGAAGAGTTTAAGGTAAAACGCCACCAGGAATTACAAATAAAGTGTTACCCTTTTAAAAAGAGGTTCGCATTGATTCGTGTGTGTTTGATTGTTGAGAGTTGGGTTGTTTGTTTGATTGTTTGTCAGCGTTTGTTTGTTTAATTGGGGTGAAACATTGATAGATACTTGACTAAGCGCGGTATAATAGCGAAAACTAATTTGACTAAATTGTCTTTGCAAGTTAGAACCGTTGTTTTAAGTGAGTTTAACAATTTGCGCTGTTTAAGTATCCATGAACAGTCATTTGACTAACATAACTGGTGGCTATCTAAACAATTTGTCAGTAGTCAATATTCAATTTGAGCACCTGATACATGGTTAATTTGTAAATGCCTTTTTTCCGGTGCATTGCATGCCAGTCATCAGAAACATAATCAAAACTCCTCTGTCAAGCAAAGGTTTTACAAAAACTTCCCGGTTGACATTTTACTCGGATGACGTCACAGCTTCAACAATAAAGTACCTTTTATCTTTCTTCAAATCACTTAATTCATGAAACGTTGAATTTAACGCCCAGAAAAAAAGGAGAAAACAATTAGTAAGGAAAACTGAAAGAAGTACAATATTATTGACTTTTTATTTAGGTCATTGATAAGTTATAATGTGCTTAAAATTAATGTGAATAGATTGTTGTGGTTCGAATAGGATCAACCTAATGATCGTTAAGTTACAATTGAGCCGCATGATTGGCTCACGGTAGCTCTCTGCAATATTCAAAACCATTTCACTTTTCTGTGTCCGTTCTTTGTAGGCTTTGACTGTTTATGACAAGATTAAAGAGACTTTCAAGAAAGTGGATTGCATTCGTTTTATTCCGCATCGACAGAAATCCCCAGCCTAGTAAGTTTCTTGGAATGCTGAATGACTTAAGTTGCTGCATGTTGGTTACTTCTGAATCACATCCGGCCCCTGTCATCACAAAACCTCAGCAGTTTTAGGTCACCGAAAGGAGGCACGTCTTGGAACATTGACCCGTCTTAAAAACAGAGGTTGAAACCGAATGGAAATAAGAAATATTTCTTACATAGGTATATTGATGGGGGAAAGTTTAACTGTCCATTCTGATCCACACTGCATTGATTAAAATGGTCTTTGTTTTAAACTTTTAAAATAATGTCTATTCCGACTTGTTTCCAATAACCAATTCAAATCATCAGCTACGTTGTGTGATTTTCAAATCTGTGTTACATTCTAATGGGCTTATTTATCTATTCCGAGTATAAAATGACTGAATAAAAAAACAAAATGATGTTGTTGTAGTTGTCAGTGCGGTCTATTGAGAGATCACCACATACCAGAGTGTGTGGATGGCGGTCCAGACGAGGTATGGGACCCTGATGACGGTAACTACACCAGGCACTCCCCAACCGATGCCTTCGGGGAACTAGAGTTCCAGGGAGTATGGACATCGACCAGAGCAAAGGTAAACATTAAAATAATAAACAAGCATTGCTCAGATAACTGGAGTTGTCTATATCCTTCATGATCTTTCAAAGCGGATTAATATTAGACAATATTTTTTTTTTTGTGGTTTTGTTTAGTGCTCCATTGTTCGTTATTCCTTTTCTTTAGATTGTAAGAACGATGATTGTCCTCATCTCAACCCGTGTTTTATTCAACTATTTATCTCTGCCAAAAGTGAATTAAAAGTATTTTATTCAAGAATCAATTTTCAACGTATAAACTTACTTCTGTTAGTCCGTCAAAACTTTGACATGTTTTGGAATTTTTCTTGTGCAACACCACTTTCCACTTTCACACGTCACTATTATTTTGTCTAGAATATAAATAAGCACTTTTATTTGAGCGTTATTATTTGAAACATAACCGTCAGTCTATGGAGGTCTCTTGCAGGGCTTTCTTATTTTGCACATCATTTATTTTTTACAATTGATCAGTATATCCGAGTTGCCCACGATACTCCCGAGTCAGACATCTTACATCTTCTGACTGATATTTGGAATCTACCTCTGCCTAAACTCATTATTGAAGTGACTGGAGGAGCTAAAGACTTCGTCTTACAACCCAAGCTACGACGTGTCTTCCGTAAGGGTATCGTTAAGGTAGCCGAGTCAACAGATGCTTGGATTCTGACTGGGGGAACCAATACAGGTAAAGCTGGAACTTCTGCTCTATAAATAACGTCAATTGTAACGCTCTGATTAGCATCCATATCTGCATTCCTGTTTCATGTTGTTATCAGTGCGGATTCTCAAATCCCTATACTACAAATTTACACATCCTGCAGCAGATTTCATCAAACGCTATAGATTAATCCAATCTCGAGTTAACTTAGGATGGGTTTAACGCGTCCTAAAGTCTTTGGATACGGAGCTTTAGCGTCTCAAAGTCCTAAGACTAATCCTATGCTAGGACGAGTTTGGTGAAATCAACGGCTTCTCAGAATTGTGTCTTGCTCAAGGACACATCTGTATGTAACGACCGGGACCCGAACCCACACTAAGATGACTTACCATCAGAACTTGAATTCGATGCAACCACTTGGCCATGACACCTGTTGTTTTATATTGGTTACTTTCAGGCGTAATGAAACACGTTGGCAAGGCACTTCGAGAGCACACACTACGATCCAAACACAAGATTCATGCGATTGGTGTTGTGTCTTGGGGCATCGTAGTTGGTAACAGCGAGCTTCAAGAAAGGGAAAAGAAACAACATGCTGTGAGTCTGTACTTCATATTAAACCGTCGCATACACCACGATCTGAAACAAACAAACATTCACTTACACTAACAATCTCAATGTTTTTTAAAACACCATTTTCCTTTAAAACTTCAGAGGAGTTTAACTGCAGTTTCAACCCTTGATTAATGTTGTTCCTAAACTTATTTTTGCAGCGTGTACGACATTACCGCATGACAAGCTCGATGGAAAGTAACAGGGCGTGTCTAGATCCAAACCACACCCATTTCATTCTAGTTGATAATGGAACAACGGAAAAGTTTGGTGTAGAGATTGCCTTGCGGTCCCGTCTTGAAAAACTTGTATCCATGCGTAAAATGGACCCCACGGGTAAGTGAGATAATAACGTCTTGGGAACAGCAAACGTTGTGAAATTAACGTCTTGGGAACAGCAAATGTTGTGAAATTAACGTCCTGGGAACAGCAAATGTTGTGAAATTAACGTCCTGGGAACAGCAAACGTTGTGAAATTAACGTCCTGGGAACAGCAAACGTTGTGAAATTAACGTCCTGGGAACAGCAAACATTGTGAAATTAACGTCCTGGGAACAGCAAACGTTGTGAAATTAACGTTTTGGGAACAGCAAATGTGTGAAATTAACGTCTTGGGAACAGCAAACGTTGTGAAATTAACGTCTTGGGGACAGCAAATGTTGAACGGAAAACCTAGGCACTGGTAATGAAACAAGCTTGTGTAAAGAAGTGTTTGGTATTTATTTGACTGTTGATTTCGATGTCATCAAGCGTTTTTTTTTTCCTTTGGAGGTGAGGGGGTGCTGGTTGTGACGTGACGCGTACCAGTTTGTATGTCATCGCCATTTTGGTGTAACAGTAGTACTTTAATCGCAAGGAAGATGGCAACTTTGTTAACGTATATGAAATGATCCCTGTGTTTTATTTTAGCTTCAGCTAGCTACCACATTCCTGCTGTGTGTCTGGTCCTAGAGGGCGGGCTAAACACCATCCGAGTGGTACTAGAAAACATAACTAAAGACCCAGCTATACCTGTAGTGATTGCTGATGGAAGTGGAAGAGGGGCGGATCTTATTGCCTACGCTTACTCCAAGTCAGACAGAGAGGGGTGAGTTAACGGTCAGTGTGGTCAGACAGAGAGGGGTGAGTTAACGGCTTGTGGTTGCAAAATGGATGCAAAAGTTCATATTTTGTTTTGAAACAATTATGCTGTTTTATCTCCACGGTACTCGTCTGGTCAAATTGGAATAATAACACAGCTGCACGTCAATTTTTTTTTCTTTACAGAATTATTCCACCAGAACATGAAAAGCAATTACGGGAAAAGATAGCAGACACATTCCCAAAGGATGCGATTAGATATGACAGTTTGTACGACGACCTTTCTGAAGCTATGAAACAGAAAAACTTGGTAAGAGACTTCGCTTCGAAGAATGGGTGTAATATTAAACACAATAACCACTACTTGTGACTATCCTGATGATTCCTTTGCTCACTATTATTCGTATTATTATTATACCCAGATTACCATATACCGAGTAGAGGAAGAAGTGGACATAGATTACGCAATTCTTAATGCACTAATGAAAGGTAAATATAGAATAAAAACGAGAAAAATCAAACAGATTATTGTGTCCTCTGTTCTTTAGCACACGGCAAAACATTAATAGTTTGGTGATAATGCCACAACTTCTATATGTTACGTTATAGGTGGAAGGTGACGAACTCTAGCCTTGCCACAATAATAAGGATTATAGAAGAAACATGTTTGTTGAAACATAATGGACCCCAAGACAAAATAAAACACAGCATATTTATGGTTATAGATGCCTTCACCAGTGCATCATTACAATCACAAAAAATTATAATGTTTGTTAATGTTGTCTTTCCTTTCCAGCTAGCAACCTCTCCCAGCCAGATCAACTTAAACTATCTCTCATGTGGAACAGAGTCGATCTAGCCAAGGAAAAGATATTCAACCGCAAACTCTTTTTGGATGTAGGCAAAGATTCAAGTTCTCAATATTAATAAGTATCATCATTATTATTACGTTGTTGACGCTTTGTATGTTGGTTTTGTTTGTTTGTTTATTTGTTTTGTTTGTATAATATTATGAAGTTTGCAGTTTGAGGTCTCAGTTTTCGGTTTACTATTAAGAAAACTGTTTAACAATTACTAATGGATTAATAGTAAACACTTGAATACAATACAGTGTGTGTTTGTTTTCCTAGATTGCCAACAGAAAACTGACTGTCGAATAGTAATGTTGCTATTAACTCTAAAATGTTGAAACATATTCAAGAGGTATTTTCAAAGTATTATTTAATTGATTCAATATAGGATAGATCTCTGGAGGAGGCAATGGTGGTGGCACTAGTCCGCAACAGAGTGGAATTTGTGAAGCTGTTGCTGGAGACTGGTTTCAACATGAAGG
The DNA here is from genome assembly GCF_902459465.1 of Asterias rubens. Classification (NCBI taxonomy): domain Eukaryota; kingdom Metazoa; phylum Echinodermata; class Asteroidea; order Forcipulatida; family Asteriidae; genus Asterias; species Asterias rubens. The sequence goes on from NC_047079.1 coordinate 8,313,135, forward strand.
AATTTGTGACTGATAGGAGACTGGAACACTTGTACAACTCCATCCAGAACATGGTTTGATACCGTCTCGAATTCCGTCTGTCCAACACACCTATTAATGTTTATGTTTATTTAGGGCTATGCTATTCATTTTGAAAGTCTCATAGAAAACTATAGTCCAACCAAAACAAAACCTTTCTCAACATAAAAAAACAAACCAACAAAGTATAATGTGTTATCTTTGACAGTAATAAATGCTTTATCCTAACAGGGCGAGTCAGAGCCCTGCCCTTCACTTGGTGTGCTTTACCAACAAGCTGACGTCATACTCCCCAAGGTAAACATCAGTCTACATTATTTCCCCCCCCCCCCAGCGAGTTTCAATTTTTAAGTAACTTTTGCAAAATAACACTGTAAGAGTTGATTGTCAAATATTTGAGACGCTCCCAATCCCACCTCAAAGTTGCACTTTTGGTATAATATAAACTCTAGAAGCTTCCTTGTAAAATCAAACCTAAGTTTTAAATATCTTGTATCTCGTCGCTGAATTTGCCTATGACTAGGCACCAAGATATACAGTTTACCCCCCCCCATACCCCCTGATAAAGAACATGTTTAAAATGACCCGCCGTTGCTCACGACCCAGAGCTGCGATTCACTCAATATATTCCTAACTTGATTAAAACCCTCATTTCAGAATGACAATGGCTGTCATACATTCATGAAGAAGAATATTGATCAAGTCATTCAGTATCTTCTGGGTAAAGGGTTTACCTTCAGTGACTCGTCTAACAGTGAGGAAGGAAGAGACAGGTGTAGCAATTGTTGCTCATGCTTCAGTTGTCTTAAAACAAAGGAGGTAAGAAATGTAAATTTCTTCATCTTCAAAGGAAAGCGCTGAATTGAACAATGGGTACAAACGATGATTGAAGTTCAAGAATACTGCAGCTATGTTCACGAAACGCTATAGAATTAATCCGGTTTTGTATATAAGTGTTAGTTTTTGTTAAGATTTATTTTTATTCATTGAAAGATGAGTTGACTTACCGGTATTCCAAACTTCAACTTCAGATTGATGAATCAAGTAGCGGTGGATTTGGAGAATCCGACAAGTATCCTTTCAACGATCTGTTTCTCTGGGCCATCCTGACTAAGAAGTTTGCAATCGCAAGGTTGATGTGGCAACGAGGTAGAGGAACCCTGGCAAAGGCACTGGTCGGTGGAAGACTGTGCTACAGGATGGCCAACGTTGCTAAGAAGAAATACAATACTGATGCTGTTGATAGACTAATGGAAGAAACAAAGTATGCTTATAATACTTTATGGTTTTTATCAATAGTTGTAGGGTTATTTTGTTCAAAGGTATAACCCCCTTCTCAAACTTTTGATTCTAATTGGCTGTTTCAATTTGTTTGCAAAACTACAATGACACGTGGTACAAATGAAAGGAACAACCAAAAAACAAACTAACAAACAAACAAAGAGTTCATGGCCTGACGGGTCCATTTAAGCATTGTCTTTTTAGGAGATTATGTTTTATATGTGATAGTCACATAAAACAGGTAAACTGGTTTAAAATAAAAACAGTCAAATGGAACGAAGTGGAAGAGAGAAAGGGCAAAAGACACCAATAAAAAGGGCAAGGGGTGAATGTCAAAGAACGGGGCAAAGGGTTTGGAGGGAACAGGTTTATCTATGGAAGAGATTTAAAACACAAACGACAACAATTATTTGTGAACGAGACAGATTAATGAGGGAAATGTAATTAACAGTTTTCGAATCATTTTCATCCTGAATATTATGTTTAATTGGTTAATATTGTTATTGTTACTTTCGTTTTGGGTGGCGGTATCATCTTCTCATCTTCTCTCCATAATATTGTTTCGTTTTGGTTTCTATCTAAACATGTTGGACTTTTTAATAAAATTTAGTGTTATTCGTTTCCAGGTGGTACAATAACTTAGCCGTGGAGCTACTCAGCCAGTGTTTCCAGGAAGATGCAACTTATACATGCGAGCTTCTTTGTGCCCAGTTGAAGAACTGGAGTGAGCAGACTTGCTTATCATTGGCTGCATCTTACAACCATTCTCGGTTCATAGCTCATCCTAGTATACAGTTCTTACTGAATGACCAATGGTACGGGGCTTTCAGTAAAATATCAACTTTAAAGGTATGTGATGGTATAACAAGCCCTTCGCTTTGTTTGCGGCTTCCCACTTCAAAAATTTCTCTTAGCAAAAACATGTTAAGTGGTAATTCCAGCACCTCTATGAAACTGGGTGAAGGAACCTAAGTGCTCAATTAGAGTAATTTTCCTGCGACTGATGCAAATACGTTAACCAACAAATAATATTTAAAAGCAAGGGTCTTTTATTGTTTTTAATTATAGGTCATAACAAAATGTCGTAAGCTCTGAAAAGTTTGTTTGTGGTACAAAACAAGTCAGTTGGTGGTATGGCGTCGATAATGACTTCTGTCTGTTCTCGTTTGTTATTTCTAAGGAACTTGATGATTTTCTTTTCCCAACGGATAAGTCCAGAGAAGATGCCATGGATTCCTGTTCCCATTCTGTTACTAATAAAAATGGAACCGGGAACATAAACTTTGATCGCTCATTTTCGATGGAAAGTGACACAGGGAAATCTTCAGTAAGTAGTGATGTTAAATTTAATTTTGGGTTAACTTTGACCCCAAAACCCCCTTTAATTGCATGGTGAAGACATTGTTTCCATTGGGTGCTTTTGGCTGTAAACAAGATTCATATTAAAATTATTTCTTACTTTCGTGACAAAAATACACTTTTTTTTTTGTCATTACCTTACTATTCTGAAAAAAATTAAATCAGAAATGATCTCATCAATAACAACATTATTATTTGAGGGTGACATCGTTTTTTATGTTTGCTTTAAACTGGACAGGAAAACATGATACAAAATATAGATGCTCTTCGAAAAATATGTACGTGTTATAATTATTACAAATTGTGTGTAGCGTTGCCTTATTAAGTTATTCAAAAATAAAACATGCTAGAACAACAATCCCTTGAAACGTAATCTGCTTACAATTATATCCATAATAGTTTTAAATATTTTATTCATTATTATGTGCAAGATTCATACAAATTTCAGATGCGCATTAAACTTGTAAAAAATACAGATAATTATTAACAGTTATTTAAGGCAATTTCTAAAATGGAATACACTTTTGTCATTATAGAGCTTGAGACGAAGGACTAGTGTGATTAGTTTGGGATCACTTGGTTCAGGCATCGGGACACTACACAGGAGGTTAGCGTTTGTTACTAGGGAAGCAGAAGATCTCTCAGAAAAATCATTCTTTGAGAAAAGTCGACTTCTCCTGGTTGCACCAATCGTCAAGTTCTGGATCAATACGGTAAATTTCCGGATAATATGTATAATATTAATGTTTGTAGTGTTATGGGTCTTGGGTTTACACTTGAGATCATTCGGCTTTTCTCTCATTCCATGTTTGGTTGTTTCACTTCCATGGTAATTAGGCAAAATACCAAATATTGTGTATGTAATGTAATTGTTTAAGATATTTTATACCAGCGCTCGGATCATGCAAATTTAAATTGTAAGAAAGAATACAATAAGAATTCCCCTGAATTCACACTGTTTTAATTTGACCCGGTCGATTAAAAGGCGACGACGACTGGTATAATGAAGGTAGGGTCGTAGATTGGTTAAAACTCACAACTAATTGTTGACCGTGAAAACTTGTTAGGTGGGACCCCCCCCCCCCCCAATAAACAACAATAAAAAGAGGCCAAATATGTTTTATATTTCATAGATCTTCTACTTCTTGTTCCTGATGATGTTCAGCTTTGTGGTTTTAGTGGATCTACAAGGAGATATCATGATGATAGAATGGGCAGTAACGTGTACAATCTTCACTCTAGCCACAGAAGAATTACGACAGGTAACACTTTGCGCATAGACCTTATCGCAAATACCAATGCGCAAACGCAGACTGTTGAATGAGGTGCATTGTGGGATATATATGGATCAAATTTGGATACCAGCAAGACCACAATGCACCTAATTCCAAGCTTTACGCGCGCGCCCCGGTATTTGCGAAAAGGTCTATTAAACAAACCAACTAATTAGTAACGCCCTCAGCGTTCAAACTTCTGTCATGTTTCAATGTTTGTTTTGTTAAAGGAGAAAGTTAAGTTGAAATTCCGCGACCAATGAGCTCGCTCTCTTTGATCTCTTTCACTTTGAACTTGGAGGGGCAATACTTAATAGTGAAGTTTAAACATTGTTGTTAATCTCTTATGGTTTGACTTTTTCAATGATGATTGTAACAGTTAATGATGATGGGTGAACATGGTCGCACAACTCTCTGGCAGAAAATGAAGATGTGGGCATCTGATAAGTGGAACATTTGGGATCTAATTGGTGTTCTTCTCTACATTCCGGGTTTCGTCTTGCGTCTGTGTTCAGTAGCAGGAATCGTTCCTGCTGAGGAACCCTACGCGAGGATATTATTCAGTTTGGATGTAATGGTGTGGTACATCAGACTGTTGGATGTTTGCAGTGTCAACAACGTCATAGGTCCATACGTCAATATGATCGGAAGGATGGTAAGCTTTCCAACTGTTAATCAAACTCACGAAGGTTTACAAACATTATTGACAATGAAAACTTACTTCGAGTACATCAATATTTTCGATGGTAAAGCAATTTGAGAATAATTTCCATATGAAGTATCGTGGTTTCAGCAGGGACAAAGATATCCAGGGCTCTTTAATACAAACATTTGAATTTGAGAAAAGGTCACGGTCAATAACGACTCTCAGAATGTGTATTCCATTTACTATTAATGTCTGCCTAGACACAATCGCTACGGTTTAGTCAATGATATCTAAAATAAACTTTGAACATTTAGGCTCAATCGGTCATCGGAGTCGGAAGAAAAACACGGAAAAACCCGCCCTTGTTTCCGCACGTTTCGCCGCGTAATTCTCGATATCAAGAGTTGATATTGTTTTAATGTTTTCTCAAAAAGTAAAAGCATTTCATGGAATAATATTTCAAGAGAAGTCTTTCACCATTACCTTCTGAAAACCCTGTAAGTTATTTGTAAATCTGTGAACTTTTAATTTTATTTCTGTTCCGAAGTGTCCAATGGCTTTAAAGCAATCAAACAGTTAACAAACAAAAAAGTATATACGTTCCTTGTCGAAGCTGTCGGCGAAAAAACGCATTGCCCACTAACAATCCACATTCTGAGTATTTGATTCTGACATATTGATCACGATAAAGTTTCGATGTTTTGAATAGTACAATTCATACTTGAGAATTAGAGTAACATCTGAACTCTTGTTCCTTTCTGAGCCAACACTTTAGTTTCTTTCTAATTCTACAGATACGTGACTTAGCTTACTTCATGGTGATCTTGCTTGTATTTGTGGTTAGCTACGGTGTAGCAAGACAAGCTATCATCAGTCCACGATCAAAATGGAAATGGTCTATTCTTGGCGAGATATTCTTTCTCCCATACTGGCAGGTTTATGGTGAACTCTTCCCAGATGATAACTTCCCAAGTGAAGGTAAACCTAAGAGTCTATAATTGTTTAATATTCAACTGCAATAATTATTGCACACGAGCTGCACCCCCTACCGAATCATTACTTTGTATCATTTGATTTGTTATACCAAACTGTTTTATAGCTTAAAAACGCACAATTCAAAGGCAGTGTACTCCTCTATCGCTCACTTGTAAATGTTGCTCATTTTGTTGATGTTTACAGAGAATAAAGTCAACGATCCAAGTTTACTGGGCTACTCCATTGTGACAATGATCATGGTCATCTTCCTCATGATATCAAACGTGCTTCTTCTTAATCTACTGATTGCAAAATTCAAGTAAGTCATCATTACTTTAAATTCTACCAAAACTGGAAGTCTCGTTCTTATTTGAGCTTCTGACACTTTGGCTGTTATATAATTTTACCTATGTATCACATGTGTGCGACAGAAACATCAAACATTCAAAGAATATTTTAGTTTAATGTTCAAAACTTTGTTACCGACAAGTATCAGATAAGAGTTTGTTCACAGGTAATAAAGTGTAGTGTTAATGTGCCAGGAGGAAGGACGTAATGCTGGAAAGGATGAAGGGGGGATTTAATGTTCACAATATTAAGGTTTTGTTTTTGTTTTTAGGGGGTCAGTAAACTTCTGATGCTTCCTTTTTTCTGCTATTTAGGTCAAAGAGTTCTTGGTGAGAATCGACGAGAGCGGAAACCCTTTCTCGTTTCTTTTTTTTTCCCGGGGGGGGGGGGGGTCGTTTGTTGTGTTGTTTTGTTTTGTTTTATTCTTTTCTTAATCACCAGAGTGTGAAAACTAAACATTTCCGGCGTTTGCCATTAAACACGAATCAGAAGGGAATCCCAACATAACATTTCGTAACTTTATGTTTTGCATTTTATTAGCAACACTTTCAATCGAGTTCACGACAATGCGAGTGAGATTTGGAAGTTTGAACGTTATCGTCTTATTATGGAGTACAGCCAGAAGCCTTTCCTCCCACCGCCATTTACCATCGTTATCCATATCATTTTACTTATACGTAAATTGCTCAACTGCTGCAGAGCACACGTGGAAGGTATGTTTAGCAGGTCCAAACACTTTATTCACTGATTATTCACTGTGGAAAAGCATTCCAGATTTTTAGAATTTTATCTGGAATTTCAGAAAGTTTATGTTGAAGTAACTTACTCCTCCATAATACGCTCAACTGCTGCAGAGCACAGGTGGAAGGTATAGATCAGCAAATCAAAACACTGGAGAACTAAATGATCATATTATTGTCCAGCACCTTTACTTTAAAAATAAACAAGATTGCACTTTATATCGTGTACTCTTTTATTTTTTCATTGTTATATAATACTTTCAATCTTTGTTTTGCTTCGAACAAGGCATTCCAGCCTACAAACTTTAGCTTTGAATGGGTCATGCCTCAATTAAGTTTCAGTCCCTGTAAAATCAAACTATTAATTTGGATGTATGTATGGAACTAAATGTTGTTGATTGGTTGATTGATGCTGTATTTATTAATTGACAGCTCCCGTAGGGCTCGGTGAATACCCCATGCAGCGTCTTTATAACTTTGAAGAGGAGTGCACTGAGAATTACTTGAGACAACAGGCCTTAAAGGAGCAGTATTCAGTAAACAACAGAGTACAACGTATTTCAGAAAGGTCAGCCCCATCTCAAATTAACACGTTGCTTCTATTCGCAATATTTTTGTTTAAAAAATGAGTCTGCCGTGACTTCATGAACTTGGCATTTGCTAACACACATGGTTTACAAAACTTAATAACAAAAAGTTGTTTCAAAGATCTATAGTTCCTAATCCAATCTGGACTCGTAAGAACTATTATACCTGAATTCCGTTCATGTTCACTTCATTAATAACATTTTGTCAGATTTTTGTTCCCCGGCAGACGGACGTGTGAACCATTTTGATTTAACAAATTTCTTATCCTAACGTTATTCTGTTTCTTAAAAGTTTTTGTTTCATCTTCAATATGGTCAACGATGATTATGTTTTTCAGAGTGGATTCTTACGGGAATATTCTTGAGGAGCAACACCAGCCCATTATCAATAATAGAGACTTCTTAAAGAAGTTAAGTGAGAGAGTGGATAGTATTGATAAGTCACTGCAGCACATTGTGGAACACTTAAAGACAGGAGGGAGCAGTGACCACAAGATAGAGCATGAACAACATACTTCTTGATTATTGTCTTGAACCATTTCAGCTTATTTACAGATTACCATACGTAAGTAAAAGAGAGATGTGTCTGCCTGTAACAATTGATGTAGATATGAAGTCCCTCATAAACCTGTGGTGTCATGTACCACTGGAGATTATTTTCCCTTTGGGAAATTTATGAAATAGGGCCTAATGTGGGCTGAAGGAGGACGATTTAACAGAGGGCGCTATGTTAAGAAGTATGTGCGCAGTCCGCCAAAAAAGGGGTGGGGGGGGGGGGGAGATGACACACATTATACCTCAGGGAGAATCTATTGCAACACCTGGCTTCATTCACAATTGTACAAAACATCTTTCGCACAACACCTTGTTTAACCCAGATAGTTTTTGTATTCTGGTGTTTGGAAATACAAGTCGCTCATTGCCAGGACCATGCACTTTGGCCACAAATCTTTTAAAACATTGAGAAAGGAAAAGTTAGTTTGCTTTTACTCACCATCAGTCTCAATTGTAACTGGCATGCTGTAAACTGAAATCAACAAGAAAAGAGAAACATAAATCGAGCTGGCAATTACATTAGCTGTATCCAAGGTGGATTAAAAATCTAATTTGAATCAATTAAGTTGACAGAAACATTGAATAATGCATGTCTGCACTTATCCTTTGGTGGAAATACAAAGCTGGAGATTTGTGTAAAGTGTAATGGAAGTAAAAGAACCCAGAACATTTTTATCAAAAGATGTTTCTGAAATGTTTCCGAAATGCTGGCTGTACTTTGCGCTCCCCCATTGTTGAATTTGATTATTCATATTTATTTTTATGTATTTCTGCTTTACCCCTGGGAAAAATCTCAGAAAAACACTGTTTTTCAGAGGTGCCCAGCAACTACAAACACATTAAAATTTTAAAATTGTTTTAATATAGAAATATATTTATAATAACATATTGATTAATATTTAAAATAGAAAAACAGCAAAATTTGAATAAAGACTAATATAATTATTCATATTGTAATTTTCAAAGCAGTTGTAGAAGTACAGTATTATACCACTCAACCTATTGGACTTGTGGTATGTAGGAAGCAGAAGCTATTCAATGCCTGATTCTCTACATTCTGCTCCCTGTATCTTCACCTAAAATGTTATTTTTAAAATGTTGTCAAAAAAAATGGTTCAGGAATAAAATAAAATGAGTATTAATTTACTATGAGTGTCTCCCTAATGATCCTAGCTGCTTCTGCAAGCTGCAAGAAGAAAAAAAGCGAATGCCAAGGTTAGGTTGACAAAAACAAATACAATTTTATTTGAACAAACATTTCAGTGGTATTTACAGCATTGCGGTGCAAACTCCTTTGTTTATTTTGTCATTGCCCTAGAGTTCTCATCACAGGTGAATACAATTAAAAGTATGAGACTGTCTTGCATAGTTCAACTATCTAGACACTGAATCATCAGTTTTAAAGTATGTTACATTAATAGAAAAATCAAGACATAACAAAGGTGGCAACTTTGTATGAGACTATGGGGGTGACTTTGTACGGTGGGTGAATTTATAAGGGGCGACTTTGGCAGGGGTCTTAGTAGGGGGCGACATTGTGAGGGGCGAGCTTGTACTTTGTGGCATTTGAGGGGTCGAGCTTGCTGGGGCGACTTTGGTCACTTTCTTACTCAAAGAGCCAAAAGTTACTTCTTACTGGGGAAAACTAGAAATTGAACAAAGTCTCAAGATCATGCATGACTTACTGCAACTGAAGATGTCAATTGGGCAGTGGATTCCCTCCGACTTGACACTTGCCAGCGACCCTTCAATTAAAACCTGTGCTCTGGTAAGTGGAAGGAGGCTATTAGCACCACCTGCTGTGGCCTGTACTTGCCATCTTCTTCTTGTGACTGAAAGTTTGAAATAAAATAAAAACACTTAGCTATGGCATTTTAATAGTCCAAAATGTTTTGTGGATTAATAAGATGCATTTACCAGTGACTCCTACATGAAAAATTAACAATAAATTTCTTTCAAACTGTCATACTTTAAATAAAAACTATGTGTGTTGTGACAACAGAACTATAGTGCAATATCATCTTTAAAGATGCTAGGTTTGATTTTTGCCAGAAAAAAAAAAAAAAAAAACATCAAACAATATTATGAGTGAACATTATTCAAGAGAATATCACAAACTTTGATGAAAAAATAGTTGTACTTAAAATTACTTTTAATCCTCAGGAAGTTCACAAAATGTTTATGATTTCTTTGTTATAAAACACATCACGTGATATAGGCCTATTGACAGGATCCAGAGTCCAAAGTCCAGACAAACAATCAACCAGTTTCGAGATAAATAAACAAGAACTCACTCAAAATCTGGAGAATTTTTGTACTTACTTGCCTGCACCAAATTGCGATATCTGTCTTTACATTGAGTTCCCCCAGCCACACTGAAGAGAAAGAAGCAAGGAAATTGTCTCTTATTATGCTTACTCATCTACTACAGCTTCAACAGCCCACATATGATGTAGCCAAAATGTGGTGCAATTTTTGCGTCTGTAGCATCTAACTATATAAGAAATCTGTTTCAAACAGAAAACACAATGAATGTGTAGTGAAAGTAATAAGTTGCAACTGTAACACAATACCCATGAATGATTGCTAGCATAATTGATAGCCCCACTTGTGTGGCCAAGGACTCAGCTAGCCTTTGGCCACACAAGTGGGGCTACTTGCATGATATAGAACTGTCTGGCTCTGTAAGCTGTATGGTTTTAAACAAAAATAGAAATGACAATACAATGATACTGCACAAACTGTCATATTACAGGCTGCAAAGTAAAAATCGTATGTAGACCACCAAGAAATATGTATAAATAATTATAAATATAAAATAATCATAAGATTGTTTAAGAGCAACGAAGTTTAATGAACACCTTGCTCTATCCTATAAATGATACAGACTGTGGTGTTTATTAAAATAAAGCACAATATTTACCGTGGCTTTCTTCTTCTGTGGTCGTGGTGTGGCGAGGTTTGTTCCGCTATTGAATCCACGAGGAGACGAATATAATAGCGGAACTAACCTATAGTTCTAGCGCCGTGTGACTGTCTGTACCTTGTGTGTGTCAGTTTATACTCAGATACTGGGTGGGCAGGTTTGGGCATGGTGGGTGTGTCACTCAAATCAATCAAAACCGGCATGCTGAAACAAAATAGTATACCTTCTCAATGAATTCGGGTATGTATAGCTGTAGGGAGTTCCAGGTGTTGATACTTCGAACTGAGAAGCCGGCCATCCATTGAAATACAGCCCATATTATCACCAATGTCACAGTTATCCAGTCAAGAGGCCGCAAACAAGCGTAATCTTTTAGTCTCTAACATCGTATACAGTATCGGAAACGTCCGTGTCAATCGCACATGTCAGCCATGTCAGAGTGGTTTCTCACAACAACAAAGGTCAAACGTCAAACCTTGTTCGAGGGGTCAAACAACAAAAAAGTATAGCGCCACCCATTGGTAATGATTTCAGTAAATTACTCGCGCATTGATATGATACACCCCCTCACCCGTTCCCAGCGTGCATGATTATGTTTTGATGTCAAAAGGGTACGCAGGGCGCCTCCAATCCGCTTTCTCCTTGTTGCCAGTGCCAGAGACCCATTTCTACCGTAAGGGTGACGATGTGGGCTTACCCCGCCCGGTGCAATTTGTTTAGTTTACGGTTGATTCAAAAATTGGAAACGGGGATAAGGAGTAAAAACCAAAATATTTTTTTACGCTGTTGGATTCTTCTGCCAATTTTTTTGTTCTTGACAACAGCTGGGTTGGCAAGCCAAAACAACCAAAACTTCTAAAAACCGGACGACTAAAAAGAGGGCGAAAAAACAGAAGATGAAGAGATGAACTTGCTTGGCAACGGACAGCTCAGGATAAAGTGAAATTTTGAGAATTGGTGAAGAGGCTTTCCTCCTGCCGCAGAGGGAGTAAATTTAGATTAGAAAGAGAGCACTAATATTAGCCCAGGGAAAACACTTTACATGGCTGTCTCAGTAAACATAACTTAGTGCATAATAATTCAAAATTAATTGTTAGAAATTCTCTTTGTTTGTTTTCCAAGTCATTGTTCCCATTAGTCAATAGCCCATTAGTCAATCCCAATTTGAGGCTGTGACAGGCAGCAGAGAGGTGAAACCATTGCCGATCGGTATTTCACCTCCAGGCATAACAAACAAACTATTCATCATTTGGTTGGCAGTGAATCTGAATCTAGGGTCGTGGGTACAGGGCCGAACCAACATCAAGGATCTTTCGATTCGCAACCCATTGTTTGAAGTCACACGGCAAGTGTAGGTGGATCAACAATAGGTAGGAAACACAAAGGTATTCTTTATTATTATTATGATTTGTAATGATATTATTCGGCTGTTGGTGACGGGCGAAATGTTCAACACACCCAAATGCTAGAGAGACAAAAACCCTGTTATTCAACATTCGGTGGTCTCGACATTTCAAGCTAGCAAACACTTTGAAAGGCATCACAACTCAGTATCGAATTTTTCTCAGCTCGGTTTATATTAATAAAAGGTACGTTTTGCAACCATTGGCCTTGAAATTACCTGAAGCTGGTAAGGTGACACCAACTTTAATATTCTGAATAAGCCCAAAATTACAATAATTATGTATTTTGAATTGATATTAGCTGAAAAAGGCATTATAACGCTTTCTCCACAGAAGACGATCAGAGCATACTGATTGAAACGTCGAGTTGAAACCAACGCTCCTTTTTAGAACCAACCCAACTCATAGAGACGATCATGGTGTTACCGCAAACCTTATCCAATAATTAGTTGTAAACTGTAACAATTTCTGAGCAGAGAATTTCGACTGAGGAGAATGAACATTATTCTAATTTTGTTTTCTCTCTAATCCCTGGCGTTCTAGTTTGTTGTGTAAGAGATCGCAGCTGAGCCATTTTTGACACCATGTTTCGCTTGACTCTATCCATCGTTGTGTTTTGCATCGTCCTTCTTCAGTTCACTGAGACCAGGATTGAGGAGACTCGAGGACCAGCAGGACCAGCTAAGGAATATGAGGTAAACTTCCATAATCATACCATAATAATGTGCATTCAAATCATTAGAATAATTAACTAAACAGATCAGGCGATTTTTTTCTTAATAATGAGAAACATTCATTATTTAGAAGACTATTATTTTAAGTGCTGCTACATATTCCAACCAGAGTGCGTTCGTTGTTTGAAAACAAGTAATTTTTTAAAGCAATTATTGGGCAAATCAACAACTGCAAACGATAGATTGTAGATTATGTTTGTTTCTTAACTGGGTTAACTAAGGGACACCATGCAGGGATGTATTCAATGGACCAGTTATATTCGAGAACCGAAATGACGTTGCCTAATTATTATTATTTTGTAAAGCCATGTTTTCTTAAACTATTACCTATAGTTAGTATAAAAGCAGCAATTAAAACGATTTTGAAGATCATCAGCAAAATGATTTTCCACACACGAGTGTATGGACAGTATTTAAAAACAGCCGGTTAAGACGAAAAAGTGTTATGCTTCGCTACTACTTCCAAAACCTTGATGTGTTTGGCCAAGAGTCCACCAAACCAGCAAGGTGGCCTGCCCTTGTTATTTTGTACTTACCCTCCTGAACAAGTAATGATTGATGATTGTTGTCAAACCAGACTCGGAATTTCATAATCCCGGAGAGCACAAATAAATCAGCCTCAGGGGGAAATAAGGAGCCATTTTTCTTGTTTCTCAATGTGAATACACTGACCCAGTTCGTGCCTCTTTTGAGTTCAAGCACCATTTGTATGAGTTCCTCTCCCCCCCCCCCTCCCCCTCCAACCCTCTCTCTCTCTCTCTCTCTCTCTCTGACTGCACATTTTGACAACTTTTGGGCCGAGTTACAAAACTTGAGGAAAAACACATTATGGTTGTTATAGTTTCCGAAAAGCATACGGCAGTTGGACTCCATCATGGTTGTTAATAGTTTTCTTTGAATCTCTAAAGAAGGAGGATCGCATGATGCTTCAGAGCAAGTCTTTATTTTGTTCCCCCTTCCCTTTCAGATCAAGTCCGACAAAATGGAGCTCGATCGGGGGAAAGAAACAAGGATAATCACTCCCTTTTTTGTCACCCTTTTTCATTAAACACTTCATGGCTCTCTGACTTTGAAGATGTACCGCGGGTGTATTTCGACAATACGACTCTCTAGATTAACTACACACTGGAAGTACAGATATCCCAATAACTGAAAATAGGTCTCTTGTTGATTTTTATATTTTGGAGTGACTTTGATCAAGTTGACATCATCCTGATTTCAGTCCATTTCTGTTCATTTTTTGTTTTACAGCTCCGACACGAGCGGATCAAGTCTTTACTGAGTGAGCTACATTATCTGTATGATGAAGAGGCTCGTGAAGTAAAGACACTTACTTCAGGAAAACGAGACACCATCGACCCAGCCTGGTGAAGATCTAATGAAGTTTGCTTAACTGTCTTCATCAATTATACGACTTAGTGCACTGTATCCACTATTTTAGTTTGGTTATTTAGTCGTGGTATAAAAGGGTGATCGGTTGGCTGTTTCTGGTTTGCTTTTCTTGGCAGCACCATTAATCTTGTTTGGTTAAGTTACCATTTAAATATATTTTGATAATTGTACACTTCTGAAGTTTTCGTTATTATCGATTAAAAAATCATGCCCTGACCTAAAGATTTTGAAAACTAGAAACACTTCTGCCGTTTATGGCGCGAATCTTTCAAACAAGCACTGAATGGTATTCGAAATGATTGTGTGTTTTACTACAATTAAAGTATATTCATAGTCATTCGACTCGATTTCCTTATTGATTGAAAACATTTTATATGAAATTCAGCAAAAATCACGACCTGCCATTTTCGCACAAGTACCTGTTTTAAACCGTTTTGGTATAAAGTTGGTACATACATCGCTGTGATGCAAAACAAGTTGGTCTGATCTTGAAGAGTATCGCTGGAAACCAGACCAGTGAAATACAAAACTGATATTAGAAGCTTGTTCAAATGGCATACTGCATCAAAGGAAAATATTATCCTTAGCATCTTCTATAATTATTTCTTGTAATTTTATTTTGAAAATTTGAAAAAAATAACCTCTGTAGATGAACACACGACTCAAAAGCTTGCTTGGTGTACAGTGATAGCCTGTTCTTATAGTTGTTTGTTCTAACTTAGGGATAATTGTTACAAACACCAATTCATTTGTCGCTGAAGTTGCCCACAAAACTCGACGTAATTTGCGTAAGTTAAAGCCAGTGGACACTATTGGTAATATCAAAGACTAGTCTTCACAGTTGGTGTATCTCAACATATGCATAAAATAACAAACCTGTGAAAATTTGAGCTCAATCTGTCGTCGAAGTTGCAAGATATTAATGAAAGAAAAACACCCTTGTCACACGAAGTTAGGTGCTTTCTGATGCTTGATTTCGAGACCTCATTCTAAACTTGAGGTCACATTTGTGGAAAATTACTTCTTTCTTGAAAACTATGTCACTTCAGAGGGAGCCGTTTCTCACATTGTTTTATACTATCAACCTCTCCCCATTACTTGTTACCAAGTGAGGTTTTATGATGATAATTATTTTGAGTAATTACCAACAGTGTCCACTGCCTTTAAGTTGTTGTGTAGTTATAATGTCTACTTAAAACAAAAATGTATGTATAGGCCTATATATAATAGGCCAGGAACTGACAAAAGTAAAATGTTTAATAAGCATGTTTTTAAAGACAGCGTCTTCTTGTAAAGTTACCATACTAAAACGACAAAAAACGGGGCCCTTGTGGGAACATTCCCCATAACCCACACCCATCAGGGCCCCATATGGAACCACCTGTGGGTTGCCCCAGCCCAATTGGCCAAGATATTTCCCAAACTGCCCCATATTGGCTTGCTCATACCTGGGAGCAAAGCCAAAGTGACATTATGCTGAACTTAAACCTCAACCGACCTCCTTGTGCAACCACTGAGCCTGAACGGTTGATCGAAGCTCAATGGATCTGTTTTTTTCTTCAGGAAGACCTTGGCCTATGGTATATCTCACCATATACTAGACGTCTAAGACACAAACCTATGGTAAAAGGACTTTACTATAAGCGCACAACATAGAATTTGAATTTGATGCCCATTAATGAAATTGATTGGTTGACCAGGTCTTGCTGCTGGCTTTAACGATATTGAATGAGTTTTGCGGCCTAATGAAATTGAATGATTTTATCTGACCAGTGAATGCTAAACTTTTGAAATTTAATAAATCTTTTTGACTCTTGAATGTTGATTCAAAATGCATTTATTTTCAAAACGAAAATGAATGAGCCAGGAGTTAAAATGCATGGATTTTTTCTGAAATTGGCCAGGAAAACCTAATATTAAAACATAATGTGCATAGAGTGAGTGTAACGACTATTATAAAAGATCTCAAATAGAATACACTCGTCATAAAGGGAAGAACAATACCAAATTTACGAAGTCAAAGTTGGGTCATTATGAAAAGTGTTGTGGGGAGAGCGAACTATAGGGGAAAAATGTTTTAGTCCGCAAAACAGAACCTGGCTCTAAAAGTGACATTATGCTGAGCTTAAACCTCAACCGACCTCCTTCTGCAACCACTGAGCCTGAAAGATTGAACAAAGCCATTATGCTGAACTTAAACCTCAACCGACCTCCTTCTGCAACCACTGAGCCTGAAAGATTGAACAAAGCTTAATGGATCTGATTAAGTCTCATGTCAAGGTGAAATGTTTCCCACGTTCCGGCTGGAATTCAACTTACAAAAGTTGTTTGAAACTCTTTTATGTCTACTCCTTAAAATTTATTTCAAAAAAAGAATTCTCCTGTCAAAACAATATTATGCAAAAGGCGTTTTGAAAAACCAGTTTTTTAGTGCAGTATCAAAGGAAAACAAAATATTTTAAACAAAATGACATTTCTGTGATTATTTCTCCATCAAAAGAAATTAACCTAAAAAGGGAAATAAACGAAATAAGTATTGATTAATTTCTGTTTGAAAAGAAAGAACGAAAATTTGTATCAAGGGTGAGATTTGACTCCTCATCAGCCTCCTGATGAGCCATCAAGCCCTTTTGCTGTTTGTCTAATGTTTGTTACCTTGATCTAGAGTCATTGAGTATTTAAAACCCAGGGTTTGGCAAGGGATCATACCAAAGTGTACGTAGATAACTGGAATAATAATAATTGAATTTCAGAATTCATAAATTCAATCTGTCAGTGAAAAATGTATTACACTGAGCGCCTCGAGTACTTGCATGGCAGACAGGGTAGATACGTGCCGCAACCTGTCTCAGTTGCCAAAAGTGAAAAAGAAACTTTCAAGTTACTTCAAGTGAAACTTGTTCTTGCCAAAAGAAATACTCAAGATAAGGTCAAGTCTGCAGAGAAAAGTAAAGCTTCAGTTTAGGAAAAATCTACCCCGCAATCTGTCTCAGTTGTCAAAAGTGAAAAAGAAACTTTCAAGTTACTTCAAGTGAAACTTGTTCTTGCCAAAAGAACTACTCAAGATAAGGTCATGTCTGCAGTGAAAAGTACAGACATAGTTGCTGAAAAATCTACCCCGGCAAGCTGTAAAATAATGGATCTTGTTTTAACTTGTTTATTCTTTTCAAAAGAAATACCCTGCTCTAATGCTCTTATTATGAAAATGAAATCTTTACAAAATACCATTACAAATTTAAACAAGTCGCAAGGTAGTGCCAAGAGCATTTTTTTGTCCGATGATTTATGTCGTATTTTCTGTTGCATTGAACACCCTATTGCATTCAAAAGGGAAATACTCTAATTGTGCTTGGTATGAAAAGAAAATATCGTAAAACCAACCAGCAGTTACTACTGAGCTCTTTAAACTCTCTATGTACACAAAAGATCAAAAGTTATATGGGTTTGTTTGTTCCCTTTTCAAAGAAGGTAATCCTGCATGCTGAAACGCCACTGGTGGATCTTTGAGTACTGCGAGGCAAGGGGTGAAGCAGAGTAGCAGTGAAGTTTGGACCATTAATTATTGGTCGTGTCACAACATAAACGAATCTGCAACAGTTTTACAACAGTTGGACAACAACTACGAAATAATAATTGGAAAGTCTGGATTTATGACCAAAAATGGGTGAAGGTGAAAATAATTTTTGAAAATAATTGTTGTACTTCAAGTTGTTCTATAAGCTCGAGAACTTTGGTGGATATTTTTTGCTTTAAACTAAATCTTGTTGTTTTTTCATTCTTTTCCCACGAGGTAGACTTTGGATTTTGGGAGACTAAAAACCAAATGAAGATGCACTTGTTCATCTTTATTTCAGCATGGTTAGTTCGAGTTTCATTTTAAGGTAGGGGGCCTACACTTACCCGAGAGCCCTGAACTTGAAAAAGGTTTCTTGCTTAACGATTTATATAGCAAAGTTCAATTACACATCCACACCCACATCTGTGGAATTTTACATGATAAAAGCGTCCACAATGGATCAAAGTACGATTTATAAGAAACATTCACAGAATCTGGATTTATCACAATGCAGGGGTTTGACGTTTTAAAAGTAGTTTTGGAGTTTGAGGCATAGGCCTACATGGTATAAAATATAGGTCGGTTGAACTGATATTGCCATAAAGCGTCCATACGCTGGGATTTTAATATTCCATTAACCCCCCCCCCCCCCATACACTTTGAAATGCATTCTGGTCTTCCAACCATAATCCCATTATTTGGATTATAAGCAACTAAGCTTAAAGGCAGTGGACCCTATTGGTAATTACTCAAAATCATTATTAGCATAAAACCTTTCTTGGTGACGAGTAATGGGGAGAGGTTGATGGTGTAAAACATTGTGAGAACGGCTCCCTCTGAAGTGCCATATTTTTCGAGAAAGAAGTAATTTTTCCACGAATTTGATTTCGAGACCTCAGATTTAGAACTTGGGGTCTCGAAATCAACCATCTAAACGCACACAACTTCGCGTGACAGGGGTGTTTTTTTCTCGCCAGTTCGATGACCGATTGAGCTCAAATTTTCACAGGTTTGTTATTTTATGCATTTGTTGAGATACACTAACTGTGAAGGCTAGTCTTTGACAATATTACCAATAGTGTCCACTGCCTTTAAAGGCGCTGTATACCTTTGGTAGTGGAATCAGTGTTGTCCAGTGGTGCATCCCAAGAAGCAGGAAGTAACAATCTGCCAAAACTTGGACTCGTGTTGGTCTTCGAGGTTGCAAGAGAATATTGAAAGCCAAAACACACTTGCTGCACAAATTTGTATGCTTTCAGATACCTTAAAGGCAGTGGACACTATTGGTGGAGAAACGGCTCCCTCTGAGGTGACGTAGTTTTCGAGAAAGAAGTATTTTCAACGAATTTGATTTCGAGACCTCAGGATTAGAATTTAGGTTCCGAAATCAAGCATCTGAAAGCACACAACTTCGTGTGTAAAAATGGAAGCGTTATTGACGGTACTACAAATAACCGCAAACAAATAATCAGGAACTCATCAAGCATAATGGCTTATAAGAATAGTTTTTTATTATAATGTATAGCCTTGTTTTAAGCAGGTTAAAAAACATAATCGATGGAACTGCCACCATCGGCAGTGGTTTGGAAGACATAAACATTAATTACAAAATCAATCCGAACATTGTTTAACACTCCTCCAAATCAAAAGCTGTCAGAAGAAGTTGTGCCTTTTATTAACTAGTTTGCTTAAAAATCCCCCTTTCAACGAGCAGTAAAAAAAAAACCCAAAGCAATACACTAAAGACTCTATTAAGATTTAAAAACTAAATTTAACTTTCCAAATAATTCCCGAGATAAAGTAATAAAATGTCTGAATGACAAGACACTTGGGCCCAATTTCATAAGCATCAAGCACAGAAATTTGCTAAACAAAGACAAGTATTGCTTAATAGAAACAGGTTACCAGGCAAGACTACTTGAAGTTTGTTGCGACTGGTGCCACATTAAATTTTTCAAGCAAAGCAATTCGTCAGGCGGTATTTTCTGCTTTAGCAGCTTAATGAAATTGTGCCCCTGATTGGTCAATGACTATACAGGAAGTTGGAACATTGAGACGTTACTTCCATTCTCCAGGACCACGAGACTCAATGTCTCTGTTCTTCAGGCTCATCTCACGGGCCATCTCTTCCTCTTCTTGGTACAAACTACGAAGCTCGTCTAGAAGACTCCTTATCTTCTCGTTGCGAAGAGACCGTAACTGCACAAACAATAATTCGTAGAATAATAAGGGGCAACAAACTTATCTTACTGGAGCATTATTTCGAGAGGCAGCTATCAATAAACCATAAATAAATGAAATGGAGAAGAAAGGGGGAAACCAATAACCATTAAATAATAATTATACAGTAGGCGGACGGTTACGCGATGTCTGTTTTTTATACTTTTATTGTAAAAAAATATTTGAAGGTAATAATATCACAAATTACATATCCTTTTTTTTCTACTACCCGACAGTTATCTACAAACGCTAGTATTAACTGAAAGAGCTTCATCGTTTGTTTCTGTCAACATATCACCGATTTAAAGGTACAATCATTGCGAACGATGCAATCAGTCAACATATCACCGATTTAAAGGTACAATCATTGCGAACGATGCAATCAAAGGACAGATAAAAGGTTCAGCTGAACAATGAATAATTGAATAAAACAGAAACAAACTAGAACACGGTATTTCAACACAAACGTTAAATCCATCCATGTTTTATGGGGATGTGACAGCGGGGACCAACCGCATTTCATTCCTCATAATTAATATCAATTATGAGGAATGAGATGCGAGTGGTCCACGTTTTCACTGATTTCACTTCAAGAGAAACGATTTATGCATAAATCGTTTCTCATAATTCAATTTTGTTTACCGATTTGTAGTGATCGCTGGCATATATCAGACGAAAACAAAATTAGCAGGATGCTATACCACATCATTATTTTTTGTAAAAAGATTTAGTTATTTCGGATAATTGAATTTACACTTTTGTCTTGGTATTACCGCATTCTGGCCACACGTTTACTAACTAATCTAAAACAAGCACCTGCGTATCAATAAAAAGCTAAACGACTCTTGCCTCATATTGTGCAGTGTCCCTCTTTTCCTCAAAGGATGCAACTTGAAGCAGCACAACACACAGCACAGCAGTTGCTAATGTCAGACGGAACATCTTGGAGTCCTCAGCTGTATGTCATTCATTGCACATGTAACAAGAAAGGACAGTTTAATGCATGATCAATTTCACCTAGATGTAGGCTTATTGAAACTAATAAACTCAATAAAAACAGTGCACTCGAGTGAAATAGTATGAGTATGATGACGAATAAACTGAGTGACAGTTGACGTGACACGGAATACTTGCGGAAAGTAAAGTTTTTGATTAAACGGTTTGACGAAAGTTTGTGGAAACAGAAAACGATTGATACAAAATTATATATATGT
Source organism: Asterias rubens (assembly GCF_902459465.1). Taxonomy (NCBI): domain Eukaryota; kingdom Metazoa; phylum Echinodermata; class Asteroidea; order Forcipulatida; family Asteriidae; genus Asterias; species Asterias rubens. The sequence continues at coordinate 8,334,363 of NC_047079.1, forward strand.
ATTATGAATGCATTTATCGTAAACAAAATAACTGTTAAGTGTGGTTATTTAAAAGATGGTTGAGAAAAACGCACTAAGCCGCAAAATGTTTGAAAATACTTCAATTGACGAATTCAGCGTGCGGGCTTACCGGCAGACCACTGCCAAGCAGTTTAAATAATATCCTATTATGAATGAGGATTTAATTATCATTATTAGTTTGGCAAGATACATACCTTTCCACAACTCAACAAAAAAGCTTGGGAAGTTTGTAAAGTTGCAAGTATTGACGCGAAGCTTGAGCTGCAGACGTTTGGCGTAAATCGTGAAATTCAACGTTTATATCTTGACGGTGACCTCCTCCCTGACGTCATTTTGCATAATTAATTTGGTCATTTTGTCACGTGTTGCATGTCTGAATGCAGTCTGACTAGATGTTGTTTTGCTAACAACAATTTATTTCAGCGTTACACATGGTGGGCCAAGGACTGGTGCCTGGGATCGCTAAGACATCTGTGTCACTCTCTGTGTCATGGTGGTTTCCCATTGGACAATTAAAACATCACGTGTGTGGCTTGCAACGAGGTTGTCACTCTCTGATTGGCTGGTGTACACAATTTAAACTGCCTGTTTATAGAAACGAATAGCCGTCGGCATTTTGTCCTAGACGCACAAATAGAGTTTACAAATTGAATGGTTAACAGCAGAGTGCTATATTATCCAGACTTGTTTTTCAGTGGGGTTGAATTTTTTTCTTTTATTTACCCCTTTCTCACCCTGAATTACGGTCACACAAATCAGGTGATGGTGGACCAAGGACTTTTGCCTTTATGGTTGAGATGGTTTTCGATCGCGTGATTTACATGCAAACATTTTCAGATGAGGGGAACAGAATCTCCGGCGGAGTGTAGGAAGTCCCCGCTTATGCAATCAAGAAAAACGGTAGAGGCAGCCGGTGGCCCAGGCCTGCGATTCTCCCCCCCCCCTCATACCGGCTGCGTGCCGCGCCCACCCCATACACACACACACACATTATTTCGTAATGGTCAATTGAGGGCGCTATATTTATTATGACGTTTTTGTGATTTCTGGAGGTCGAGCCGGTGCTGCTGATTGGACTTCTTCATGCACACTCTGTTTTTGTGTTTTGTTTTACTCCATTCAACACAACATTGCACGTCTAAAACGGGTAACTTTGTTTGTATTATTTGCCATAGGCCTTAATACATCAATTTATTTTCCAGTTACAACACACGTTGATACACACTGCAGAACAAACTACAAGTACAACGTAACGTAAAGTAGTAAGTTGGGTTTTAATATTTGTCCGGAAACTAGGCCACATCTTTACTTTTAAAATTAATAACTAAACTTAAACATAAAATGGCTGTCTTGTTAATGTTATGTTTTTGGATAACTTTCCGTATACAAAAAGGGATATCTCATTTAGGTAAATTAGATACTATATTATATTTCATACCGAGTGAAAAAGTGGTGGCGCTATACGGAAACTTTTCCCTACTATATACTACACTAGGCCAGGTTGGACTCCTCCGTTGCACTGACTGACGTCACAGGGCTATGGTCAATTCTTTGTCAATCTACTTTGAACTTGGAAGTGGAAGGAATACACAAAAATATAGGGCTTAGCGCTACTGCTCTGAAAATGCGATGCAGACGCACTCAATGAAGGAAGGCACTAAATTAAAATACTAAACTCCACAGCGGTTCGGCCCATCGGAGAATACCCGAGCGAGAATGACGACGTCATTTTGCATATGTTTGCATCTTTTAGACATGAAAATATTAACAACCAGGTCCTAGTGGTTAGTCTACTCTTCTGTAACAAATCCCCAAACCTGGTGCTACAAATGTACTTGAATAAAGAGGTCTGAAGCAGTGCTTGCATCTTTTAAACATGAAAATATAAACAACCAGGTCCCAGTGGTTAGTTCACTCTTATGTAACAACTCCTCAAACCTGCTGCGTGGAGGATCGTCGCGAACCGTGCCGGAATGTTCCGAGAGCGCACGAAAAGCTCTGAACCGCTGTAGAAGTTAGTTTTTAGTGCCTTCCGGGTAGGCCTAGTTGGATTGGGATGCAGACACACTATATTTTTTTCCATAGGGAGAAGTCAATGAGGTTTAGGTTATGTTTTTATTTTTGCTTTTGCACACTCAAAGTTTAGAATGTAATTTTTGCACTGACCAATATTAAGAAAAAATTGTGCTAAATACAAGTCATTGCGACAGGCCATGTACAGTTGCCAAAATGTCAACAGATGATAAGACCAAAGTCCAAGAGAGCTCAAGAGCGATAACATTGTCATTTACAAGGTGGGCTATACTAAGCTTGGGCGGTTCCTTCGGTTACCCGATTCTACCCGGTTCCAAATTGAAAACCGGACCGGCGGTTCCACTCTTCTGTGAAACCGGGTACCCGCTTTTGTCGGTTCCGATTTCAAAAGACCGAGTCCCAATTATAAAAGACTCTGTGGAGCCGATCTTGGGATGAACCGGCTCCAGAAATTGAGGCTTGATGTTGAAAACGGTGACCGCAGATACACTGTGCAAAGGCTTCAAGCCGACATGAGCATCAACTATCACATGTGGCTGCATTATTATACAACACACAGTGCACAGATGATGCATAGGCATATGCTGAGATATACAGAGTCCAAAGTCCAACCAGACAGCACGTTGTGATTGGCTGCCGATATATCCATATTCATAAAAGCTTGTCCCATGCACAAAACACATGCACACAGTACTGTATGCATTTACAGGCATGCACTACGGCGTACTGCACTACGGACGTACTGCTGCCGGCTGGCTAAATCAAAGACTTGTATTATAAATGCATGGAGAATAGGTGCTCGGTGGCACGATGTCTGATTGACTTGGTGGGTATTCTGGTAATAATTTTTCTTTAAAAATAGATCGGCTCCAATTGTGTGTATGTGTGTGTGAGCTTCGGACCAATGTCTGATTAACTTGGTTATTTTCAGTTAAAATAGATCGGCTCAATGGTGTGTGTATGAGCTCGGGACGGGCGGCTTAAGTTTTATATAGAGTGGAACCGGGTATGTCTCAGAACCGAGCTTTTTTTGGGAACCGGAACCGAGTCCCAAATTTCTGGAACCGCCCAAGCTTAGGCTATACACTACACTACAGTAACTTGGCGCTTTAATTCTTCAAGAAGAATAAACACTTTAAAAAAGAAAAAATATTTAATAATAAATAAAAAAATAATAAAACCCCTAGTCCTTGAATAGGTCAGAGCTTCAGTTTGGTGGTGGTGCACTTTAAAAAAACGCTCGGCCACGACACCTGCACATTATTTTATTGCAATCTGCTTTTATATTGAGTGCATTTGGTTGAAGTGTTATTTATCATTTTTTTGTATTTTATTTTTGAATGACAGGAGAGCGATGTATGCCTTGGTTGTTTGTTTGGACAACGTCAAGAGAGTTATTCCTGTTGATTACATCCAACGACATGAAGATGACGATCGTATAACGGTCTACATCCCAGACAAACAACGATTCTGTAATGCTGTTGTTCTCCAGAAAGGAGGTAAGACTCTTGTGGATGAAACTCTAATCACAGACTTTGAAATACTTTCCAACGGTTTATTTACACACTATGACTAACAGTATACATGCCCTCATGTATCCACTATTATTGTGCCCACGCTGTCTGTAAATGTACTTCATCGAAGCTTGGCAAAAAAAGTACGAAATAATGGCGACAAAAAAAGGAGACCTTCTGTACAAAAATACCTTCAACTGAGTGGCCTGTGAGGTCTAAGCTAGACAGTTTCCATGTTTTCCTACCAGTAATTGTAGCACCGATGTCCAGACAATGCCCAAAATACGCACACGTTTTTTATTTATTTTTTATTTGTTTTCTCTCCCAATAGCTTGTTGTTGCATTTCTGATCATTAAAACAAAAACATTTAAGTAAGGCCACCCTTTTTTATGTTACATTTATTTTTGAAACATAGTCAGAAGATTATAAACATTTGTAGCTGTTCTGTTGATGCATACAGGTAATTGTTATTTCACAACAATGCCTGAAAATGAGCTAATTAGCATTGTAGAGTGTAATAGAAAGATCGGTTTAGGGAGCCCAAGCTGCGCTCGCCCTTAACATTTGGGAGATGCTACTCTTTTTTAAAATTCAATGTTGGCATCTCTGGGTTATTGTGAAATGCGCTACAAGAGTTATTGTTATTATTATTAGTTATTTATTTTGAACTTGTGGCTGTTTCCTACAAAGCACTGGAAATTTACCAACAGTGGGAACTATCAAGGTAATGTACACCAGTAAAAACGAATGTACCATGGCTAAGGATGTGCGCTATGCATAACTTGCAGCACGCATCCTTAGCCATTGTACAATGTATGTGTGATTGGATCTCGACCAATCAAACTTCACAACTTGTTACCGAAGTATGTCAATAGCGTATGGAGCGGGCTATAGAATGGACATGATGGATGACTGTAGTTTTGTTCAGGTTTTATAATTGATTTATTTTTTGTTGAGACAGAGAGCAAGGAAATACTTGAAGAGCAGATCCAAGAGTTGGATGGAGGAATCTTAGCGTCCTCTTCAAAGAGGAAGGTTCAATCGTCACCATCTCCATTATCACCATCACCAAAGAGACTCAACAAAGACATCCAGAAAGAATCTAGCTGTACCAATGCTGAGGAGCATCATGTGCGGATTTTTGATCCTAAAACAAACACCCAACATCAATTTAATGGTAAGTAGGCCTGGGGTGGATCTCACAAAGAGTTAAGACTAATCTTATCTCGAGAGTTTGGACGAGTTATTTGCCTAACTTAGGACTAGTCGTACATTTTTTTAATATAATTTAGGACCAGTCTTAAGTTAGTCCTAAATAGTCCTAACTCTTTGTGAAATCGACCCCTGGGCAACTAGTGCAATTTATTACTCCACTAGTCTCGCCTCTAAGTCGCAACTAATTTTTAACCACCAAGATGCATTGTGGCATAATGTTTGCCACTTGTATGCACAATAGTAAAACTCATGTTGAAAGGATTGAAGGATTGTGTCACTGAAGTCTAATTGTGTTTTGAAAGTAAATTACGTTGTTGTGAATGGCTGTGAGCGACAAAATTGGTTCACAAAACAGGTAGTTGCGACTTTTGTTTGTAGTCGTTGCAACTATTTTTGTAGTAGTTGTGGCAGCACAATTAATCTAGTAGATGATAAACGGTAGACATGACTTGACTGAGCAATTAATAGTTGTGACTTTGACATGAGTCCAACTAGCATTCTTTCTGTAACAAAACACACAACCATTTAACGAGTAAACAAATGAATATACAAAGCAAAAGAGCATCACTTTGTCATGGACGCTTGGGTTCTTGAATTTTCACCCCAAAAAATCCTTATAAAGTCACCCCCATTTAAAGTCACCCCCTGACAAGGTCACCCCCTTATAATGTCATGCCTTACAAAGTCACCGCCTTACAAAGTCACCCCCTTACAAAGCCGCCCCCTTACAAAGTCACCCCCTTACAAAGTTACCCCCTTACAAAGTTACCCCCTTACAAAGTCACCCTCCTACAAAGTCACCCCCTTACAAAGTCACCCTCCTACAAAGTCACCCCCTTACAAAGTTACCCCCTTACAAAGTTACCCCCTTACAAAGTTACCCCCTTACAAAGTTACCCCCTTACAAAGTTACCCCCTTACAAAGTTACCCCCTTACAAAGTTACCCCCTTACAAAGTTACCCCCTTACAAAGTCACCCCCTTACAAAGTTACCCCCTTACAAAGTTACCCCCTTACAAAGTCACCCCCTTACAAAGTTACCCCCTTACAAAGTTACCCCCTTACAAAGTCACCCCCTTACAAAGTTACCCTCTTACAAAGTTACCCCCTTACAAAGTTACCCCCTTACAAAGTTACCCCCTTACAAAGTTACCCCCTCTCTTTACAGATTTGTAAATAACTGATACATTTTTTTTGCAGGTTTTATTTTTCTCTCTAGAGGTTTGTAAATAATTTATCATTTTTCTTTCTTCAGTTTTTCTTTTTCTTTACAGGTTTGTAAATAACTGATTAATTTGTTTTGCATGTTTTTTTTTTACAGGTTTGTAAATAACTTAATGTTTTGTTTGCAGTTTTTCTTTTTCTTTACAGGTTTGTAAATAACTTATTAATTTTGTTTGCAGGTTTTATTTTTCTCTCTACAGGTTTGTAAATAATTTATCATTTTTCTTTCTTCAGTTTTTCTTTTTCTTTACAGGTTTGTAAATAACTGATTAATTTGTTTTGCATGTTTTTTTTTTACAGGTTTGTAAATAACTTAATGTTTTGTTTGCAGTTTTTCTTTTTCTTTACAGGTTTGTAAATAACTTATTAATTTTGTTTGCAGGTTTTATTTTTCTCTCTACAGGTTTGTAAATAACTGATTAATTTGTTTTGCATGTTTGTTTTACAGGTTTGTAAATAACTGATTATTTTTGTTGCAGGTTTTTCTTTCTCTTTACAGGTTTGTAAATAACTTAATAATTTGTTTGCAGGTTTTTCTTTCTCTTTACAGGTTTGTAAATAACTTATCGATTTTTTTTTCAGTTTTTCTTTTTCTTTACAGTTTTGTTAATAACTTAATAATTTGTTTGCAGGTTTTATGTTTCTCTTTACAGGTTTGTAAATAACAGATTATTTTTGTTGCAGGTTTTTCTTTCTCTTTACAGGTTTGTAAATAACTTATCATTTTTGTTGCAGGTTTTTCTTTCTCTTTACAGGTTTGTAAATAATTTGTCTTTTTTCAGTTTTTCTTTTTCTATACAGGTTTGTAAATAACTTAATAATTTGTTTGCAGGTTTTTACGTTTCTCTTTACAGGTTTGTAAATAACTGATGATTTTTGTTGCAGGTTTTTCTTTCTCTTTACAGGTTTGTAAATAATTTGTCTTTTTTCAGTTTTTCTTTTTCTATACAGGTTTGTAAATTACTTAATAATTTGTGTGCAGGTTTTTATGTTTCTCTTTACAGGTTTGTAAATAACTGATGATTTTTGTTGCAGGTTTTTCTTTCTCTTTACAGGTTTGTAAATAACTGATTATTTTTGTTGCAGGTTTTTCTTTCTCTTTACAGGTTTGTAAATAACTTATGATTTTTGTTGCAGGTTTTTCTTTCTCTTTACAGGTTTGTAAATAATTTGTCTTTTTTCAGTTTTTCTTTTTCTATACAGGTTTGTAAATAACTTAATAATTTGTTTGCAGGTTTTTACGTTTCTCTTTACAGGTTTGTAAATAACTGATGATTTTTGTTGCAGGTTTTTCTTTCTCTTTACAGGTTTGTAAATAACTTATAATTTTTGTTGCTGGTTTTTCTTTCTCTTTACAGGTTTGTAAATAACTGATGATTTTTGTTGCAGGTTTTTCTTTCTCTTTACAGGTTTGTAAATAACTTATAATTTTTGTTGCTGGTTTTTCTTTCTGTTTACAGGTTTGTAAATAACTGATTATTTTTGTTGCAGGTTTTTCTTTCTCTTTACAGGTTTGTAAATAATTTGTCTTTTTTCAGTTTTTCTTTTTCTATACAGGTTTGTAAATTACTTAATAATTTGTGTGCAGGTTTTTATGTTTCTCTTTACAGGTTTGTAAATAACTGATGATTTTTGTTGCAGGTTTTTATTTCTCTTTACAGGTTTGTAAATAACTGATTATTTTTGTTGCAGGCTTGTCTTTCTCTTTACAGGTTTGTAAATAACTTGTCTTTTTTCAGTTTTTCTTTTTCTTTACAGGTTTGTAAATAACTTAATAATTTGTTTGCAGGTTTTATGTTTCTCTTTACAGGTTTGTAAATAACTGATTATTTTTTTTGCAGGTTTTATTTTTCTCTCTACAGGTTTGTAAATAACTTTGTTTCTCTCTTTACAGGTTTGTTAATAACTTTTTTTGCAGGTTTTTTGTTCTCTTCACAGGTTTGTAAATAACCTTTTACAGGTTTTCTAACTTTTTCTTTATAACTTAGTAATTTGTTTTGCAAATTTAATACTTACCATCCTTTGTCCTAACCAATCATAGCCACCAACTGTTTCTGAAAACAAACTTTGATTGGCTGTAAATTTTCTGCTTTTACTTGATCCCTTCCCTTAATCCTTGTTCCCTCGTTTTTCATATCAATTGATAGAACTATGTTTCCTCTAAAGAAGGTCCGTTTGGATCGAAAGCTAAGTCAATCTACCCTATAAATGTAGATCTAAATACAAATGCAAGTTGTCCCTATATCTTTGTTTTGGGATGCAAGTCTGTGTATTTGATTATCCTACAAACCACAAGGGAAACTGATTGGGTACATCTTAAAATACTGTTGGGTTGAACAAAGACAAATTTAAAAGAGCGGGATTTGAATCAATGACCTTGGATTAATGTGTGACGCTGTATACCAGCTGACTTAGGCCTATCAAGCCCTTTGTTGGCGGCCTCCCTTTTTGTGCAGGTTTTATGACACTTTTTGTTGTTAATTTCCAGGTTGCAGTCTCCATCCTCTCACCATTACATCACGACAGGAAGAAGAGAATTCTAAAAGGCTTGGATTACACTCCGATGTTGACTTGTCTCGAGTCCTCTGTGAGCTTCTTCAAGACCAACGAGCTCTAAAGCAACAAGTCCAAAACATTGAGAGAACAATGCAAGAGATTCTGGAAACCCTCATTAAAACTGATGGAGTGGTTGGTTCACATTCAGAGGTCACTAATGACTATTGTGTTAAGAATGAACCACTAGATGAGCAGGTTGAAGATTGCTCAATAAGCGCTAAGGTTCTGGAACCGAGACCTCCTGTATACCCTTGTTATGTTGTGAATAGTGAGAGTAGTGATGGGGAGTCTGCAACATTTGAGAGACTATCTCCACAAACTGATTTGTCAATAAGTGGTTCATCCGAACTGCCTCAACTTGAAAGGCAGCAGGCATCCAATGGACATCCTCAATCCAACTCACTCCTACAACCACTTGAAATATTCTCCTCCTTTGAAACCAACTCAAGTGCAGTCAAAACAATTGACCTTTCCACCGACGCACCGGGGACCCAACGCTGCAGACTCGTCCAAAACGACTTTGTTGTTATCCCCATTAAGTTTGATTCAACAAATGCTAAAGAAGAATATATTGCCCCAGTTTTAATTAGTTGTGTGGAATATCATAACATCCTATTAAAGAGTAAGACCTCCACTGCCTTCCTTCGTAGTCTTCTAAAGTTCTTTTTCTCTGTTGAGACACTTAAAACTCATAACTATGAAGGAGGAGAGGTTCATACAAAGAATGGTAAAGCCATGAGGGGGCAGTTGAATCGACGGATGGTTATCAGCCTCATTGAACAGGTGGAACTTGAGTTTCCTGGCACAACAAAAGGGTCTGAAAATATGAAATACATCAAAAAGTCAATTAATGACAAGTGCAATCATATATAAAGATTAATGAACATTATTAAAGTTTATTAATTACAAAACTCTGGAAGTGTCATACCACATGTTGAGCTCTTGCGTTAAATTACTTCAAGATGATGCCATCACAATAATAAGATTACAACACCTTGATATCATTATTTATCTCAGGATGGATGACAAAATCTTAATGTAAGATGTTGCTTTCAAGAAAGGATGTCATCATAGAATGTCAAAAACACAGGATAAGTTGTCTTGGGAACACATTCTTGAAGACAACATTCTACATTAAAATTGTGATAAAATGTTGGATTGTTTCATCTTCACGATGTCATCATCTTTCATTAAAATTGTCTCATGATCTTGTCTATTTGGATGCCACTTGTTTGTTAACGGCAGTGGACACTATTGGTAATTACTCAAAATAATTGTTATAAAACCTTTCTTGATTACGAGTAATAGGGAGAGGTTGATAGTATAAAACATTGTGAGAAACAGCTCCCTCTGAAGTGACGTAGTTTTCGAGAAAGAAGTAATTTTCCGCGAATTTGACTTCGAGACCTCAGATTTAGAATTTGAGGTCTCTAAATCAAGCATCTGAAAGCACACAACTTCGTGTGACAAGGTTTTTTTTCTTCATTATTACCTCGCAACTTCGACGACCAATTGAGCTCAAATTTTCACAGGTTGGTTATTTTATGCATATGTTGAGATACGCCAAGTGAGAAGACTGGTCTTTGACAATTACCAATAGTGTCTAGGGTATTTAAAACCCCCAATTATTACATGTAGGTAGATCAATGTAGGAGAGATTGTACCGAATTGTGCAAAATACTAACCATAATGGTGAAGTCATTTTGAAAAACCAATAAAATGTACCCCTGTTTGTTGGACTTGACTCAGTGCAGATAGTGCAACCAAACTGATTGATTAAAGGGTCTGCAGCTGATTTCATTAATGCTAGGATTAATCTTTTCACGAGTTAGGATGAGTAAACCCCTCCTAACTTAGGATGGGTTCAATGCGTCCTACCTCTTTAGATAGGGAACTTAACTCATCCTAAGTCCTAAGATTAATCCTTAATAGTTAGGATGAGTTTGGTGAAATTGACGACTGGGTACGTACTGTGGTGCTCAAGTTTTTGAGAAATGAGTAATACAAGTCACGAAATTAATGTAAGTCTCAATGAGACGAAAATTATCTTAGCATGTAATACAGACTTTCATGACATTGTTTTTCCAATTTTCTTACAAACTACAGCACCTAAGGGTTCCCTTTCTACCACCATTGTCTTCAAACTGTGTGGGTTTAACATAAATCTGTGGACATTGTGTTTTTTGTTCAAAAAATACTAAAATCCTTTAAAGGCACTGGACATGTTTGTTAATTTTCAAAGACCAGAATTCTCACTTCTTATATCCCAACATGCATGAAGTAACAAATCTGTGAAAATTAATTGGGCTCTATTGGTCATCAAATTTCAAGAAATTAATAAAACAAAAACACCACTGTCGCACAAAGTTAGTTTTTTCCTTCAAATGCCTGAGCAAGGTCTTAGGCTCAGATTAAAATATTTTAGTGAGGAACTGACCCTTTTCTCAAAAACTACATTTTCTTCATCAGACATTTCTCACAATGTTTTATACTGCTAATGTCTCTCCGTTGCTTATCACCAAGTAATATGTTGTGCCAGTATTTATCATGAGTAATTACCAAACGGTCCAACAGTGCCTTTAAACCTTTGTTAGGGAGCTTAGCTTAAAGTCGTATTGTTTTTTGTGTTATTTCTGCCAGATTATACAATGTATAAAACTTGCCCTTTTACTGGTATGCATGTAGTAGTGACCAAATTGTACCTGGCACGTTTTTTTTTTATATGTGGCAGGAGATTCTGTGTGTCCCCCCCCCCCCCCCCCCCCTTTTCGGAGATTCCCCCCCCCCCCCCCCCCACCACCACCAATTTGGCAAAATTTGTACTGACTACTTCTGGTAGCGCCCTCCTTTGAAGCATCTCCTATAATATGGGGGACCGAATCTCCAGTGGACAGAATTCCCTGGTACACCAGATAAAAGTATAACTGGCGATTAATTTCGTGTGTTTTTATAGCTTAAAATATAACACATATACACAGGAAAAGTTGTGTAGTATCTAAAAAGAAAGCAAAAATTTTACATTATTTTTATAACTGATTTAGATGTTGTTTATTTCTATTGTTTTTGTTTTATTGTTATTACTATTAATTTATTTTATTTATTTACCTTGGCCAGGAAACGTTGACTGGAAAACTATATAATAGTATAGTATTTCAAATTCCTAGTAAAATATATTGACTATTAATAGTTTTAAATGATAAAATAAAATAGAATGTTATTATGAATTGTAAAGAAACACAAAGTGATATATGGTGTAATTTTCGTCTGACTTTCAAAGCGAAACAGGATTGTTTTCAGGTCGTTTTGGGGCGCATAATGTAGAACAGTGCATCTTCGTACATAACATACACAATATTTTGGTTTATGGTAACACCATGTGTGTATCTACTTGCCAGGGAGAGTTTGTTTTTGCTCTTAATTCTACTACCGTGGAGTATATTTTTCGGATTTTTCGGGAGACTTCTCGGTTCTAAAAAGAGCTGCTGTCCTGCATATTTGGCGGATGGTATAGAGCATCTACTGGATGTTCGTGACTGCACTGATGCGCTGTGACAGTTCTTAAATATTGGTCTCAATGTTTTGACTCGCTTGCTTTAGGCATCGTCAGGAATTATAAACTTACGTAATTTATTCAACAAGTTAATGTATTGGATCTACGAACTGTAATTTAATTGAGCGAAAAGTGGGTCAACTAGACTTTCTCTAATAAAAATCAACACCCGTTGTTTTGAACAAAAGTTTCTTGACACCTTATGTTAAATGTAAGTGTCCAGTCTTCACACTAAGTCTTTTTGTACCTCAACATGCACACAAGAACAAACCTATGAAAATTTGAACTCAATTGGTCGACAAAGTTGCGAGATAATAATGAAAGAAACAACCACATTTTGTCATACGAAGTTGTTTCGAAGTTGTTTCTTTCAAATGCTTGATTTCGAGACCGCGTGAGGTATCGAAATAAAATAAAACATTTTGTTTTATACTTTCAACATCTCCCCATTGTATCAAGTAAGTTGTTTTGCTAACAACTATTATGAGTAGCGTCCAGTGCCATTTACCGGCCCGTCAGATGAGAACAACCATTAGTGTCCAGTGCCATTTACCGGCCCGTCAGATGAGAACTCTCAGTTTTAAGATGCCCTCCGGCCACCCCCGCACCCTCTTTTTTGGTAATAAATTCTATACAAGTACAGACAGTTGTCATTAAAAGTTGTTGAAGTCGTTTGACAAGACGACCTGTCTCCTTATTTGAGGACAGTGTGGGTCAACAGTTGGGTGTTTAAAGAAACAACCACATATATTGTGAAAAGAAAGGTTTCAATATTTTTACGCATCAAAAATAAATAAAAAACTTTCTGATTTTTTTATTTTTATGGAGTGCGCCCTCCATAGTTCAATTGTAGATAACTATGACGTAATGCAGCGTGCTAATAATAATAATGGAGGCAATGTTTACGTTCGACGAGCGATGACAGCTGAGTAATTCAACAAAATGTCTGGTTTGAACCATATCTACAAGGACTCTTCTTTTCAAATGTGGCTGTTCATAAGTCTTGAGGATTACTCCAAAGCTAATAATCATGCATACACTCCTTGGTGACTGGTAGGGAGTGAAAACTGATCGTAGATGTGTTTATGTTTTCCTTCGTCGTGTGCGCACAGTCACAGTGTGCTGCCAGCAGTGCCAGCGAGTGTGGACATACTCCAGTGTGGAGTGTTATGACATACAGGCAGGACGACGATGTTTTGGTGGCATTGGCAACTTCATCATGTCCTCACATAATGACAGACTTTGACAAGTAGCTGGATATATGTAGATATCTATGAATGATCCTCTTCCATGATACAATCAAGGTAGTTAAACTCTAATTTCACTTAGTAAAACTTATTTTTATTTGAGGTAACCTAAGCAACTAATGTCAGCAGCAGACTTATTGTATTATACCTTTTCCATTCGTACCCTGGACACTTCCTACCTTTTGCAAAGGTAGGCCTTACGAAGTGACTTTTGACACTTCGTACCTTGGACACTTTGTACCTTGTTAAGATAAGACACTTTGTACCTTTTTACAAGACACATTTTACCTCAAACTAATTCGGGAATGTCTGCATCGTTTATGATTATTTTGTGTTTTGTAATCAGATGACTATGAAACAAAAACAAATCAGACCAATTATTTTTTATTTTCCTTGGTGCCCCTTTTTACAAACTTGTTTAAAAGACTTTATAAGATTTTATTAAATAAAAAATGAAGATGGCCTTGCTCAGTAAGCAGTCAAAATTCCACTTTTCTTCTTTGGGTTCTTTTTGACAGCACCCCCCCCCCCCTTCCTACCCTGCCCTTCCCCCTCTCCCTGCCCTTCCCATCACCCCAACAAAATTGAAAAAGAAATATTAAACATTGACTCTGTATTAAAGGGTATTATTTTATTTTATTTGCTTTTCTTTCTCCAGATGGATCACATTGCTCTGGATTGTTCATTTCACGATTACGACAACTAGCAGTCCCACCTCATCAGTTTTGAACCACAATCTACCGTTTGCAATAATGGTGAGTTCTTAAAAGTTATACTCTCATCAAGGGGTGCCTATTTTAGAAATCAACCATCTGCTTTGTCAACCTGCCCTAACCTAGACATGCCGTTACCCCTCTATTCTGCCAATCTTAAGCCACGCCCCTGACACATCAAGCCCCTCACCCTTGCCATTTTTTACCCTTCTCCAACCACTTCCAGTAAACTGGATGTCTTCACAATCCTAACTTACAAGATCTCCTAAAGTTGATATTTTGGAACCCACCCCAAAGGTAACCCTTTTAATATTTGTATTCCATTATGCGTCCCAAACATGTTACCCCTTCAACTTTAAAAGCATATCAATGCCATCCCCCACTTGTCTGCCCTTGTGGCCACATCCCAAATATCTTGCCCATTCTCTACAGGCCTACAAACTTAAAAAACAGTTTCTCTTTTTTTCTTAGTATTTTTACAAGAAAGGAGGAGACCTCCTTTTATTTATTAAAGTTAATTTGTTTTACCCAACTTAGGTCAACTCCCTATGTCTCTAATGCCACTCAATAAAACTGCAAAGAAAGACTATTAAGTATGTTGATGAAAATGATCAAACAAGAGAGGGCTTTAAGCCTTTGAAAATGTCTATAGATGATGAAGTTTTGTAAAATAAAACTTTGAAAACAGTATTGAAGCATCATTTAAAAATGAAGTGGTTAACTTTTTTGGGTGATACTGAACTGTGCACCCCACTTTTCTGCCTTTCAGGATCCGCCCCCAACATAATACTCCTTCTACTTCCTTAGGCCTATACATGTGCATACTTAAATAAAAAAAATAAAAACAGTTTCTCGTTTTGGCTTTTTTTTCACAAGAAAGAAGGAGGCCACTTTTTGACCCAAAATTACTAACTGCTCAAATATGAAAATGTTTATTGTTAGGCCTAGATGTTTGAATGAAACATTGTTTAAAAGAACTTAACAAAGAATATTGAAGCAGCAGTGAACAAAAAAGTCTGTATCCAAAAATTGCACCCCACTTTTCTGCTTTTTAAGATCCGCCTCCAACAAGTTACCCCTTCTACTACAAATCTGTACATCAGAACTGCATACTTAAAAAAAAAACCCAGTTTCTTGTCTAAGCTTTTTACAAAAAAAATTAAGAATGAGGAGGCATGCATTTTTAACTCAACTTGACTAGGTCGATCAACTCCCTATGTCTACAATTAAAAACTGCTCAAAAGAGCAATGCTTACAGTCTATGTTATCTAGGAAAATTTATATGCTCCTATAACAAAACTAAAAAACAATATTGGAGCAGCAGTGAAAAATAAAACGTTTTTTTTAAGAAGAACTTAAGTATCAACCCGAAATATGCACCCCACTTCCCTGCCTTTAAGGATCCGCCTCCAACATGTTACCCGTCTACTTCAAATGTGTATCTTAGGCCATGATAGCATTTTTTACCCAACTGGAATATAGGTCAACTTCGACAGTTTGTCTATAATGCCACTCTTTAAAAACTGCTTGAAACAGAGTTGGCTTTAAGCATGGAGGTGCTTTAAGCCTCTCACAATGAAGATGTTTTCTGGTGAAAATGTTTTGGGCGATCTTAAAGTATTAATTTAAAATAAGCACCTCACTTTTCAGCCATTTGTTTCAGGACTCACCCCAACATGTTACCCCTTCACTTCAAATCTGTATCAATCCTAAGCACCCCCTTTTCTGCCATTCAGGACCCACCCCCAACATTTTACCCCTTCTACTTCAAATCTGTATCAATTCTATGCACCCCCTTTTCTGCCATTCAGGACCCACCCCCAACATTTTTCCCCTTCTACTTCAAATATTATGTATCAATCCTATGCACCCCACTTTTCTGCCATTCAGGACCCAGCCCCCCAACATTTTACCCCTTCTACTTCAAATCTGTATCAATCCTATGCACCCCACTTGTCTGCCATTCAGGACCCGCCCCCAACATTTTTCCCCTTCTACTTCAAATATGTATCATTCCTATGCACCCCACTTTTCTGCCGATCAGGACCCACCCCCCAACATTTACCCCTTCTACTTCAAATCTGTATCAATCCTATGCACCCCCTTGTCTGCCATTCAGGACCCACCCCCAACATTTTACCCCTTCTACTTCAAAACTGTATCAATCCTATGCACCCCCCTTGTCTGCCATTCAGGACCCGCCCCCAACGTTTTACCCCCTTCTACTTCAAATCTGTATCACTCCAATATACACAACACTTGTCTGCCATTCAGGACCCGCCCCCAACATTTTACCCCTTCTACTTCAAATCCGTATCAATCCAAAGCACCCCCTTGTCTGCCATTCAGGACCCGCCCCAACATTTTACCCCTTCTACTTCAAATCTGTATCAATCCTATGCACCCCACTTGTCTGCCATTCAGGACCCGCCCCAACATCAATCCAATATGAACCCCACTTGTCTGCCATTCAGGACCCGCCCCCAACATTTTACACCCGTCAAATCTGTGTCTGCCATTCAAGACCCACCCCACCCAACGTATCAGGGGGTGGGGGGGGGGGGTGTGTCAGCAGCCGAGTGGTGGTTGCCGCACTGCCAGTGAAGGAGTCAGGGCTTGATAATTTTCTAGAGGAAAATCATTTGAAGAAAGTGATACTGTTTATTAAATGGTATAACTCAGATTATAGTTTTCAGTCTTACAATGCTAAAATGGCTATGAAGCTTCTTGTAGGCTAAGATTTTATTGTTAGATTTATAAACACTTTTTCAGAAAACTGTACGCCGGGCATTATTATTATTATTATTATTATTATTTATTCGGCCAAGATTTCAACAAACAGTACAAGATACAATATTGAAATATAAATAAAGAAATATAACAGTATAAGAAACAATGAATGTAAACTTATGACATCTAGAACAATTGTAAACCAATGATTGAGTGAGACAGAGCACTGGCAATCAAGCAAGACAATTATAAAAACAGACAGGACAAGCCCATTCTAAGATGGCCAGGATTAATAAAAGTGAACCTAACCACTGTGACTCGAAAGCCTATCAATCCAATCTTAAAATAGGAATAGAATCTTTAACAAACATTTAAAAACAGTAAAGATAAACTTTGGAAAATATAATAAATATTAAGAACAAAATAAATATGTATATGTTAAGAAAAACCTATTTAAATGTAGCAAGATTATTTGGAAGTGCACTATTGAATTTAAAAAAGCTGACCTAAAAACAATGAACAAATGAGGAAATAAAAATATAGAAATTAAGAAAAGGGCCAATCTTTATCAACAGATAAATTAAAAACAATTTGGAAAAACTCTACAGGTTCTGGAAGTGCTGACACAGGTATCTTTTAAAACAATTGTATGAATCAAGGGTGAGGGAGTTGCAGATATTTGTTGGCAGACCGCTCCAAACACGAGGGAAAGAATGAACTGAAGTGTTTTTTAGGCTGAGGGTTCTAGCATACAAATGGTTGAATACAAGTGTATCGGTGTGTCGGGTATTGACAGAGGTATTCAAGTTGATGATGATGATGGGACAATTAATTAAACCAAATAAACAACAAGTGGTGAATTGCACAATAACCCCCTCTCCCAGTGTGAGCTTTGTACGCTTGTGAAAATGTTGATAACTGTTGAAAATGTTGATAACTGTGAATGGCCCCTTAGTTTAGTTTCGTACATGTAGGTACAACATGTAAAAACATGCTTTATTTGTGAACCATCAACATCTTTTCTATTAAATTTTTCAAAACTTTTCAACTATGAGGGTACAATGATTTGCCTATGATCTCATTGCCCTGGGTAAGTGGGTGGGGGGGGGGACGGTTCGACTTCAAAGCTGTTTCCACTTGTCTACTGTTATTTAAACCCGTACTTAGCCTACCTCTAGTTCTCTTCAATCTGTGTCAATGCCAAAGGTGCAAAATGCTTACTCTGGTTTTCTAGACCCATCGTCAATATTATTACCCCTTAGTACTTCAAATCTGTATTGCCTAAGGTACAAAACACTTGGTTTGTTTTTCTAAACTTGTCGCCATTATGATTCTGTAACATTCTGTATCCTTGCTCACCAGTCATCTGCCGTTCTTGACCTGTTCCTAATATGAACACCCCTTGAGATGTAAAACACTTTTCTGCCAATCTGGATCCACCACCAATCAACAGCCCCTTCTATAAACTTAATTACATCTGTGTACAATGTTTTCTTTTTGACATATAATTCATGAGCATTATTTTTGTCTTGTGAACTTGTTTATAGAACACCCAAGATGACGACAAGCTGTGGTACGAAAGATATGCCAGCCTGACTGAAGAGAGCCTGTGAGATGCTGCCTCGTCATGATTTCAAATACGTCATCTTCTCAGCGTCTCAACCTAATTCAGTTCAACCTTGTGATTCATTCAATACTAAGATGTTAAGGTACGTCTCACGTAGTGAGTTTTAAATTGTTGTAAAAAGATCTGTTTACAAATGGACTCTTAAAAAACCACTCAGACATCAGTCTTTACTGTTTACAACTTGACAAAGTTTATATTTAATTCAAAGCTATGAATTTAAATCAAACTAAGTGTACAGCGTAAACAGATCTTTACCATATAGAAAAGTTTGCGGTAACACCATGTAATAACAATCTCTAAATGATTTGGGGTGGTTCTGAAAAGAACCGTTGGATTAACTTGACGTTTCGATCAGTATGCTCTGATCGTCTTCTGGAGAATTCTACAGAAGACGATCAGAGCATACCGATCGTCTTCGGGAATTCTCCAGAAGACGATCAGAGCATACTGATCGAAACGTCGAGTTAATCCAACGGTTCTTTTCAGAACCACCCCAACTCATTTAGAGATTGTTATTACATGGTGTTACCGCAAACTTTTCTATATCTTTCTTCCACCATGCAAAGTTTCAAATCCTACAGATCTTTACCATGTTGAGCCCTATGTTATGTTATGTCATGAAGTGAAACATTGCTGGATATAGTTGTGTACATTTTATAACTCTTTTGATTCATCAGGCCTGATACTTTGCGGAGTTAAATTACGCTGCAATTGCCTCCATGCACTCGGTCTTTGTCATTGCCTTGGTGCCCAAAATGGTCCGGTACTTATTCAAATTTCCTTCTTACTCTTGCGTTTTACTGAGAAACAGCCTTCCCCTTACAAGAATGAAGCATCAGGCCTGAAGAATGGTAAATGAAATGCAGAAATCAAAGAGCACTGCATACAAAGCAATGAAGTAAAAAGTCATGCAATCTCGTTGTCATAGGCCTATGCATGGTTAATGTAAAGTGAACATAATTTTTACACAGGTCAGACAGAGTTAAAACATGTTTTAAATGCTTAGTTTGGTTTTTATTTATGTGGTAAATGATGATATTTAACTGTAAAACGTTGTACAAATTGAGCAGGGCCTTTAGTTTTAAACAGAATGCAAATGTATGGAAACTTAGAGTGAACATCTGCATGTCCATAAAGTTTAATGCTTAGTACTTAAAGTTCTGTATTGCATCTTTCCACCATTTTATCTTGAAAATTAGATTCTGCAAATACATGAGAACCCCAAAATACAAAGTTATCTAATTTTTTAGATTTATTTGATGTGTTTAACTTGGAAATTTGTCAATGCAGATGGCCGCTCTAAGCTTCCATACAATTTTTTGCAACAGTTTGGAAGTCTGGCTTCCTGTCTCTTAGTACTTATATAACACTATTCTTAATGTAGGTATCAGACTAATTTCTTAACACACTTGTTTAATATAGCTTATGTTATCAAGGTTATTGTGTATAAAAAGGCCCTTTTTAAACAAGCCTTTTAAATAATACAGCTACGAAATTCACAGTAAAGCGAAGCATACTATCTGTTACACTAAAAAAATAAGAAGTTTGAAGGTTAGAAGTCACGAACGTGTGTTCTGTGCATTGAAATTGATGTAATAAGAGTTATGGCATCTACAATTTTAGAGTTTTAGAGTTATATAAGCAATTATTTATTTGAAAAACCCACTTTCCTGTGAACATTTTTGTCACCAGAATACGT
Source organism: Asterias rubens (assembly GCF_902459465.1). Classification (NCBI taxonomy): domain Eukaryota; kingdom Metazoa; phylum Echinodermata; class Asteroidea; order Forcipulatida; family Asteriidae; genus Asterias; species Asterias rubens. The sequence continues at coordinate 8,354,494 of NC_047079.1, forward strand.
ATTACATGTAGATTGCTAAATAGGACACTTTGTAGTGTATCCCGTACTGTTTTAAGGGTGTTTTGAAGGTTTTTGACCCTCAAGTTATGTAATTTTCAGTGATTTTTAGAGTTTTTGAGGCCAAAAAAAAAGTATTAAAATAAAAATTAACGAGCATGCGTTTTAGGCGATTTTAAGAAAATGAATTACCAAAAAAAAAAAATTAGTGGTGATTTTTACAAGTTTTTACAATTTTGGATTTTCTTTGATGGAAAATAAAAAAAATTAACGAGCGTACGTTTCAGGCGATTTTAAGAAAATCATTCACCGTTAATTTTTTTTTTTTTTTTTTTAATTGAAATATTAAATAAAAATTAATTTAAAAAAAAAATCTCGCCTCCACTTTCCTTCCTACCCGGTCCACCGCTCCCCCCTCTCTCTCTCTCCGGGTCCACGCCTCCCCCTGGTGTATCTCCGCCATGTTGCCTCCTCGTTGTGGTCCGGGGTCCGTGGGCGTTCCTCTGGTGTCTCCATGTGGGTGGTGTCCTGGCCGGGGCTCGAACCCGCACAGATGTCTCCAGTGTAGTCTTTCAAAGCCGTCTCCCTATCCGCTAGGCTATGGCGTCTTCCGGGTTGGAGAAAAAAAATTTCGATGTGGTAAACATTAGAACGAAATTTGATGTACACATGTATTATACGCGTATTTACAGGGTAGCGATTCAGTCGTAAAAAGTGCGCCCTCTTGTGGCGATTTTAATTAATATGTAATTAATAGTGCCAAATCAATTAATATTGCCACAAGAGGGCGCGCTCTCTCTCAAGAAAATTCTTGAATCAAGACTAGCAATCAATAGCCTACTCGGCCACACGGAAACATAAACTTGTTGTCTGTCTTGTTTTTAATATAAAATTTAATACGTTTTCCTTTTTTTCTTTTAATAAAATTTGAATAAGCTAAGCCTTATTGTGCACATGTTTGTTTCGTTTTATGAAGTCAAATAAAGCTTTTTAAACAAATAAATACAGGTTTGGCAACAAAATAATGACAGTCAAACAAAAACGGGTTTAGATTAATAGTGTACCATTTTTATTTATTACAGTAATAATAATGAACAGTTTTAATATTGCACAAAACTCCATGCTATAACAGCAATTAACGTTAATCGTTCATTTTTAATTTAATCTAGAATTTCTATCATCAGCTTTTTACCAGTTATTTAAATTATTTACATCAAATAATACTAACCATTTCAAAGTCCTAAAACTGCGTTTGATTATAACTCAAGTTTGATATAGATAACTAAATAAGACAAGTTTGATTACTTATTATTTAACACATGATAAAATAACACTTGTCTTCTAAAAAAAACCTGAGTACAGTACTTTGTTTAAATTATCCATCAAGCTGAAAACAGACACTCCTGGATTATGGATATTAATTTTGTGAATTCTTTAAATTATCCATCAAGCTGAAAACAGACACTCCTGGATTATGGATATTAATTTGTGAATTCTTAAAATTATCCATCAAGCTGAAAACAGACACTCCTGGATTATGGATATTAATTTGTGAATTCTTTAAATTATCCATCAAGCTGAAAACACACACTCCTGGATTATGGATATTAATTTGTGAATTCTTTTGGAGTAATGTAGTTATTTCTCACTCAAATAATAAAAGTCATCAGACCTGAAGCCTTGTATTATGCATTGGAAGCACACTTTTTCTGTCATTATTTTTATTGCAACTTTGATGACTAATCGAGTACAAAAAAATTGTACAGATTTGTTACTTTATGCATAGTTGTGATACACAAAGTGCAAAAACTGGTCTTTGACAAAACTGTGTCCAGTGCCTTAAATTGAACCATAATATTTTAGTCTGAAATTGTTGTTGTTTTTTAACTAAGATTCTCTTTACTACCCAGTTTGCACACACAGATCTGTGGTAAAAAACATTGGCAATGTGGGAATCAGCGACGTTGCTGTCCATTTCGGAACCAGATGTTGCTGCCCGTTTAAGAATCCTTAAGAAGCTGTCCATGTAGGAATCCAAACGTCACTGTCCATACGAATTAGCCGTTGCTGTCCATGTAGGAATCCAAACGTCGCTCTGTCCATAGGAATCAGCCGTTGCTGTCCATGTGGAATCCAAATGTTACTGTCCATGTAGGAATCTGACATTGCTGTCCATTTAGGAATCAGATGTTGCTGTCTATGTAGGAATCAGATAGTGCTGTCTGTAGGAATCCAAACATAGCTGCCCCATGTAGGAGTCACAAGCAGATGTCAACGTTGGAATCAAACATCACCGCCCATATTTAGAATTGGATGTCTGACCTGCACACAAAAATAAAAAACACAAAAATTAAGTCAATAAAAATGTCATAAATGATATCCTAAGTAAACTTTCCTGGGCGAACCTTCATAAGCCATTTTGAGATATGGACACAATACTACAACACTATAAGGTTTTGGTAAATTTGTCTGTTATACACCCAAACCAAACAGCACACTCCTGTCACATCCGCCATACCTCAAAAGGGCTTTAAATGACTGCTTACTGCAAATTCTGTGCTTCACCATTCTTTGCTTGCAGGGCAAGCCCCGAATTTCAGTGCTTGCTGTGTAAGCGAAGAATGTCTAGTAATGTGGAGTACACAATCACACAAGGCAAGAGTCCCTTCTTTCCTGCTTCCGTAATTGCCAATTTTTCGCTTAGGGTGAGCAGAGCCATGAAGTTGGGCCATGTTGTGTGAATGAACAATTTTTCAACTATATTCGCCATTAATACCTGCTAAAACTAGTGTTCCAACAAGCTTAAAAAAAAAAATGTTTCTTAACAATTTATGACAAGTTTCTCATAATCAAGCACATAAAAGTTAATCAAGCTGTTCAATAAACGATACCCCACAACAAACAATACATTGCTCAATAATAAATATTTTACAGTTTCAACTACAGCAAACGAATTTGACATACAAAAATATTATTTTCCCAATAAATATTTGAGTTGTGTATGCAGAAAACAATTATGTTTGTCATACTCATAAACCGCCAAAAATGTGTACAAACCAAGAGAAAAAAAAAAAAGTTCTTCAAGAGTAAATTGTACAAATTGAACAAAACAGGGAAACAAAATCAAATTAAAAAGAAATTTGTGTTTCTCAGATGCATTCACTGTAAAAAGAAAATGATGCAAAGAGTTTTTGTTTTAAACTTAACTTTTATCTATTTTTTGAGGGGGGTGTTGAAATTGGGGTTTCAATTAGATTTGAAAATTTGGTTAAAGTTAGAAATGATTGGACTTTTGAAATTACATGTATAACAACAAAACATTTTTATCCAGGGATAAACACAGTTTGATAGGTAACCAGGGAAACAGTTAATACACTTCACTGGCAAACAATTATGTTTCTCAAAAACTTTTAAAATATGTTAAGTTTCTAAAACACCTTAAATTAATAGTTTGATTGAAACACCTAAAACAATAATTATGTTTCTCAAAATACCTTTCATGTTACAATCATGTTTTTGCGAAACACCTTTAAAAACAAAAATCGACTCTCAAATAGAAAAGTTTCTCAAAACAGTTATCACCTTAAAAAAATTACGTTTCTCAAAACACCTTGACCCCAGAAAATAAAAAAGGGTTCTAACTTTTTTAGCTTAGCCTAATCACGGAGGTAGAAAAAGCTGCAAAGCTCAATAAAGCCACGACCGAAAAGGGCCACAGTGAAACATGTACTAGTTATCTGTACTATGTTTGTTGAGCGAAATTTGTAGTAGCCCCTTTAATATCTTGGCCACAAAAATGGGGACTACAGCTCCAGTAGTTATAATGCTGGACCTAAATACTCAGCAGTGTAAACCGTGGTGGACGAGGAACCTTGAAAAGTACAGATCAGTATTGATGGGATTTTTCTCTGTCCTTACTCTATGATGGGATTTAGGGGGTGGGGGGGACGAGGTACTGATGGAAACTTAACTCAGTCATATTCATAACTGATAAACACTAACAGTAACACTAGTAACAGTAAACAAATAATCCCGAGTCTACTGTTTATTATGGAGCAAATAATACGTGGGAAAATCTTCTGTAAGCAGAGACAAAAACATGTACACGTATCCCATACACGCATAACTACGATCACCCACCGCCATGCTTATAGCCGGACTGTCGCCGTAGTCAGGCACCACCTGTCAGGGTAGTATGATCATGCCGTTAGGTCGCCTCCTCGTAAAAATCAAAACATGCCATTATGCAAATATAAACGTATCAGGAAATGCGTGATTCTCAACATATCACTCCAAAACATACCTTGATATCTCCGGTCATCCTCAGTCGAACAGCCACATTGACATATATCCTTTCTATGGGCTTGAACGAGACATTTTGCCTGAAGTTTGCAGATAAAAATATCAACGATGATCAACGTCAAAATTCCCCTCTTCTTTGCCTACCTAAATCTAAACTATAGAGGGCGCACTCCATAAATTTAAACGGGTGGCGAAAGATTCAGTCACCCAAGACAGTCTCAACTCCCCCCTTATTCAGACTTTTGTGACAAAATGGGTATTTTCATAAATAAGTTATTGAAATAGTTGTTTCAAGAAACCTCTTGATTGGTTTAATTGGAACCTAAATTTGACTACAAATTTGAAATAAGACGTCTCACAATGTGAAACTTAGTTCTCTAATTATTGTCTAATAATTATTAGGGGCTTCAGCCTAGTAAAAAAACAATATCGACCGCAATCCACTATGAGCGTTGTCATGTCATTAAAACAAGCTGTAACAATATTTTTAAATAATGCATGGTTATGTTATTTAGCAATAAACACGAACAGAAAGCTAGTTGCCTCATTTTAATTTCTTGTATTCACAATAATAGCTAGCTTGTCGCATTATTTTATTTTCATTTCAATAAAATGTATGGTTAAGCACAAAACAAAAAATCTAGTTCGCTTTGTAGCATCAGTGAGCAAAAAACGAGTGGCACCAGTGAAAACTTGAGGAGGTTTTGGATGTTTATCTAGGCCAAACATAACACTGCCTTCTTTAAGCAGGCACCAGTGAAAACTTTATGAAATTTTGGATGTTTATCTAGGCCAAACATAACACTGCCTTCTTTAAGCAGTAAAAGCATTTTATTAAATAATTATTTTCTGCTTAGCAAAAACAAGCAGGATGTACACGTGACATGGTTTGTTATGGTAACTTATTCTGTATGCATTTTTATGTTGTGCGTAGCTCCTTTTTGTGCTTAGCACTTCTATGCAAATGGGCCCTGTTTGTGCTCAGTAAGATTTGTCTGTGCTTAGCACTTCTATGCAAATGGGCCCTGTTTGTGCTCAGTAAGATTTGTCTGTGCTTAGCACTTCTATGCAAATGGGCCCTGTTTGTGCTCAGTAAGATTTATCTGTGCTTAGCACTTCTATGCAAATGGGCCCTGTTTGTGCTCAGTAAGATTTGTCTGTGCTTAGCAATTGTGTCGTGCTTACATGCTTTACAAATAATTATTGGTAACAATTACAACAATTAATTTTTGTTTTACTATTGGTTGATTTAACAGCCAATGCGTGGGACGGGCGGGGTCGCCAGAATTAACTGCTTAGCCAGTTTCTCTGCTAAGCTAAACAATACAAACAATAACAATAAATTGTTTTTTGAGAAAATTCATTATTCAAATCTGTTAACCTCGCTTCCGGCTCGACCTCACTAAACAAAAAGATGAAACAACAAATTGGGGGCAAAATAAGTGCGTTCTCTGTATGTTGTAATAGTAAGGCCGATCAAGGTCTACCTTTTTTGAAGCTGCTAAGCAGACAATGCCGCTCAGCAAAATTTATTAACTTGGGGAAATTATCAGTTGGGTACCAGCCTAAATGAAAGTTAAAGGCAATGTGACTGACTCGGTGGTGCCCTGTTTCTGCCAAGCCTGAAATTGTTGTGCTTAGCACGTTTTTACTGCTTTCAGGCTTAAATGCAGTGGACAATAATAATGGTAATTGTCAAAGTAGCCTTCACAGTTGGTGTATCTCAACATTATGCAGAAAATAACAAACCTGTGAAAATTTGAGCTCACTCGGTCACATGAAGTTATGTGCTTTCAGACGCTTGATTTCGAGACCTCAAATTCTAAATATGAGGTCTCAAAATCAAATTCGTGGAAAACTACTTCTTTCTCGAAACCTACATTACTACAGAGGATGGAGCCGTTTCTCACAATGTTTCTATCAACTTGTCACCAAGAAAGGTTTTGTGGCAATAATTATTTTGAGTAATTACCAATAGTGTCCACTGCCTTAAATGAAAATAGACCGTCCTCAGTAGGCCTACCAAAATTGTGTATAACTTTTTTTCGTTAGGGGGTGGGGGTGAGCTGGCTGTAGCTCTATCATGAAAATATTGTATACTTTTACTTTTTGAAAATGGCCGCTTAAAATTATTCAACAAGAATTGGCCCTAATAGTCAACATAGTTTTCTCAAATATTGATGGTTCTAATAATATTTGACTTTATTATGGCATCGCCCAGCCAGCAAGAGTGCAATAATTGTTATACAAAACGATTTCTTTTTTAATTCAAATTTAGAAGTATTGTAGAATGTAATGATGATGTTTATTCATAAAGTGTTATTAAAATATCACAAGATTAATATTTCTTTTAGTCGCCATGGTTTTATTTATACACAATTAATTTCTTCTCTAAAGATTCAGGTGAGTTAAGAATAATCTTTTATATTTTTTCAAAGCTATTGCTGTCAACTTTCTATCACTATAAAATGCACCCATAACGTTTCTGCAACCATTATCAAGTATCATCTCTGAAACTGATTCAAATTGCCATTTTTTGGGGGTCCAATGTTGACATTTCCTAGCTCTCTCATTATGGTACCTATGATTTTCTCACAACATTTCGTTAAAGATTCGGTACGAATAATGACAGTAGAATTATAATGTATAGGATTTGAGGCATTGCATGGTAAGGTATCAAAATATATTTGGTTAGCGGTAACACCATGTCTGTATCTACTTGCCAGGTAAAGTTTGTTATTAGAGAACTGAACAATAATGGATATACACAAACTCAGATGCTTAGTTTACTGAAACAAACAAGCTCAAGTGAAAAATCTAGCTTAAAAATACAATTTCTGGAGAAATTGTGTTAAAATTGTTTTGTGACCTCTAAAAAGATCTAAAAAGGCTATAACATTATGGCAGAATAATAAAGACAATTATTTGATCTCTTTATGATTTAGCATGTGTAAGTCATTTATGACTTGTGCCAAGCAAACAATTCAAGATATAAGTAAATAGAAGGCGTAATTATTACATACATTATAAATACGCGTCATAATTATGAGCTAAACTTTCTTTCTATCTCATGTCCCTTCAAACGCGGCAACCCACACTTTTGTTCTTACCAATTCTGTAATGTTCCTTTCAAAAAGCTTTTCAATCAACTGGCCAGTCGACACAAACCCTTGCTAAGTACAGAAAAGTATTGCTTAACAGAAAAAGATTACCGGTCAAAATTGTAGTTTACTTTGTTGTGAATGGTGCCCCAATCAATTTGTGCTTTATAGCAATAAACTTTGTCAAGCATAACAGTTGGATGAAATTGTAGTTTACTTTGTTGTGAATGGTGCCCCAATCAATTTGTGCTTTATAGCAATAAACTTTGTCAAGCATAACAGTTTGATGAAATTGTAGTTTACTTTGTTGTGAATGGTGCCCCAATCAATTTGTGCTTTAAACAGTTTGATGAAATTGGCCCCTGGACTTTACACAAACTATTTTAAAAGATTTGTTCCTTAATATCAGTTATCTGTTCTTTGGTCACCATTCTATCTTCAGTTTCAATTTCTTCACACTCCAGCGACTCTAGTGGAATGTCCGAGCCTTGACTTCCGACCTCATCACCATCTGTATCCATTCCTTCTCTACGCCTTAGCTCAGCCTCTACCTCTCTAAGGATGAGTTCTTCATCCCATTCTTTACATTCTCATATTCCTCCTCTTGATCATCATCATCTTCTTCTTCTTAATCTTTGTATGTCTTTGCCATGTCAGATAAACCCCACTGGTGTAAGAAAGTATAACAAAGGGAAGGTCTACATTAAAACACTCTTATAATTAATGTCAATGAAAACCTTTGATTAGAAACCTACAGCAGCTTCCGATAGTCTAAAGCACTTTCAGAAACATAGAAACCTACAGCAGCTTCCGATAGTCTAAAGCACTTTCAGAAACATAGAAACCTACAGCAGCTTCCGATAGTCTAAAGCCCTTTCAGAAACATAGAAACCTACAGCAGCTTCCGATAGTCTAAAGCACTTTCAGAAACATAGAAACCTACAGCAGCTTCCGATAGTCTAAAGCACTTTCAGAAACATAGAAACCTACAGCAGCTTCCGATAGTCTAAAGCACTTTCAGAAACATAGAAACCTACAGCAGCTTCCGATAGTCTAAAGCACTTTCAGAAACATAGAAACCTACAGCAGCTTCCGATAGTCTAAAGCACTTTCAGAAACATAGAAACCTTCAGCAGCTTCCGATAGTCTAAAGCACTTTCAGAAACATAGAAACCTACAGCAGCTTCCGATAGTCTAAAGCACTTTCAGAAACATAGAAACCTACAGCAGCTTCTGATAGTCTAAAGCACTTTCAGAAACATTTCACTTTGAAGTAATGTGGTTATATGAAAAGATATTAGCTTAATATGCCCCAAAATTTGAATCTTTGACGCATCACAGATTGTGTATTCCAATTATTATAAGGAATATTCTTCCTGTGTGGACATATTCTCTCAAGATTTGCAGCAAAAGCTAAAAAATGTGAGCCTTTTTTCAAATGCATGTTTAGTTGTATACATCTTCATTTATATGGGATTAAAACAATCCAACAGTTCCAAAAATAGTTCCAAGAGTCGTAGGAGTGAGGGTATTATGTCAACCTCATTCCCAGGAGTGATCGATCTCGCAGCGTCAGCTGATCCATCAATCCAAATATTGGACATCTGTCTGAAGTAAGTCGAGTATAACTCACCTGCAAACAGACAGCCATCGATATGTAATCTCTGTGCCTCTCTTTCCATTTCCCGCTCAGACTGGAACGGAATAAACCAATCCAGTTCGATGCAGTTTGTGATGTTAACGATAAGCTCAGCCACTTGGTCCATCTGGTGGCGGTCACCTTTAGGGATACTGGTCAGTTCACTGGCCAGCAGGGTGGTGATGGCATCTGTGTCTAGGTGGAGCTGCTGCATAAGGTACCCTAATGTGTTAGGATAAAGAAGTTCTTGTGGTTATTTGTGTCAGTAAACTCAAACAACACGTTTACACCTCATCAACTTTTGATAAGATAAGAAAGATCATGTTGGAAACTGCTCTTTCCCAAACCAGTGAGTAACAACCTGAGGTTTGTCATTGGCAACCTTCGGTCTGCTTTTCACGGGTCGATTCACATAATGATACTTCAAAACAAAACATAATCTCAGAAAGCCAGTAGCACAAAAAACTGCTATAAGCACAGGAATATCTTGCTGAGCAAAAATAGGTTGCTAGCCAACATTCCAAGAAGTTTATAATGTTGAGGTGGTTCCCACCCACTCATTTTTGTTCAGATAATAGCTCGATGAAATTGGGACCTGCACATATTGCACAGTTTTTCAAACCTTAAAACAACTTACTCCAGTCTCTGCAGAATAGCACTCTCTGAGATGACCTGGTTCCAGTCCATCTGAAGTATCGGAAGAAATGGCTCAGGGTTGATGTTTGTGTTCACATTGTAATTACCCACGGATGTTAGATGCTTAAGAAGGTTATCTATGTCAGTAACAAATGAACTGATGTTGAAGGTATCTTGCTGGAAGGCTGTAACCTGAATTGGGAAACAAGGAGCAAGAGTTGTCATTCTGAAATCTTATAAACCACAGCTGAAACTGACTGAATAGATTTGGTTACATGGCTTCTGATTGGCATCCCTAACAAAGATTATTGTCAATAGAGAGACTGCCAACATAGAGCTAGATAGAACAGTTGGTAGAGCGCCAGCACATTAAACCAGAGGTTGTTGGTTATATTGTCAATAGACAGACTGCAAACATAGGGCTAGAAAGAATATTATTTTGGTAGAGCGATGGCACATTAAACCAGAGGTTGATGGTTCTTTTTGTCTTTGTTCTACCTCCAAATATTTCAAAAACCTTCAGCATATTACTTCAAACTCTGCCATCTCTAAACGATCCTCCATGTTATAAGACCTACCTCATCCATGATCTGCTTGAAGACCTTAGTAGCTGCCAGATACTCCAACGAGCCAAGGACGCCATTACTACACAGAGCCTCATGCAACTGAGTTGCGTTGACTGAATCAGGGAATGCAAAGAGCGCCCTCAGCTGATCAGCATCACAAAGTGATGAGTTCAAGTTATTAGCGAAGATGACTAGGTAGACATGGAACAGCTATCAAGAGAACAACACAAACAGGAGTTGGTTAAATCTTTGTTTGATTAACAAATAATTTAGATTCAACAAAGAAAAAGTTTACTTGACTGGGATTTGAAACAATGTCCTCAGGTTTCTGACTATTTCAAGATGAACAGGGACTTGGCTGTTTATCATTATAACCATCAGTGTTTTTTAGTGCTAGACGATATGTCTGATCTAATGCTGGAACTGGGCAGCCCCAGATAATTTGTTTTCCTTTTTTTTCTGGAAAATATTTACTCAGTCTTGTTTTGAAGTCATTTTTATTAATTCCAATCTCATGGTGATCATTTGGTTATCCTTTTTGTGGGTGTTTTATACGTAACATCGTGATACTTGGGCTAAATGGTGGTCACTTCTCGTCGAAATCAACCCCCGCCAATTTTTTGAATACCGATGCTACAACCCTGGCCAGAGGCAGTCTATTGTTACAATTATTTTAACTATGAGCAGTCATAGAAAATGGTGGTTTCGCTATTGGGGCACTAGTACGACCGATAAATTCAAATTTCAGGGGAAAGTGAGAACAGTCGTGACAATAGGGGCCTATATCCCTGTTGAGTGACTGGATCTTTTGATGATAACTTCATAATTATGATATATTTATGATTTTGAAGTAGGGCCTAATTAAAATGATTCTCAATCTGCTTTATTCTGTATCGAAAGCTGCTGTACTTCGAACAAAGTAAGTAGTTATTATTGCTATAAATTTTAGGAGTGATGACCCAACGTATACCTTCTCTTTATGAAATCGGTCCAGTCCGAAAGTCATGCTTGTTTAAGTTCATAACTGTGTACGTAGTGTTGGTATTAATGGTAGTTGCTACACAGTCGTGTGGTGGGCTAGCTTTAGTAATCTTTTATCCACTCCAGAATGACTTCTCTTCAGTAAAAAGTACTGCTGAAGTGGATTCATCTTAACCAGTATCATAATGGATAATACACTCTTATTTTGAGACTCGAAAACCGAGCAGTCACTGGAAAATGTAAGGGTTTTCTTACCTCTCTTCTCGACTCTACAACAAGCAGACGACTTAATGTCAAAAAATTTCAAATACTGTTACAGCGCCCTCTGATAGAGGGCGCTATATTGATAATATCCATAGAAAAAAAAAATCCCCGGGTTCTACAATATCGTTATAGCGCCCTCTATTAGAGAGCGCTTTAACTTCAATGCCTCCGTCAACCACACTGTCAAGGCAAGGTCTGCAGTTGACGGTTGTTTACATACAACTAAAGTGTTACAGCGCCCTCTGTTGTTCAGAGACAACCATACAAATAATACGCTAACTCACGTCGTCAAGCTGCAAGGCTTGGCTGTTGAATTGCCAGTTTTATCATTTCAGATACATTTATTTCATGTCAACATCAATCAATACAGTGTGATAACATTGTCCAGAAAACATATTATAACATGTACTAAGGAAAACTTAATCCAGGTAATGAACAATAAATAGAAAATAGTTTGACGTTAACATGTAGGAAAAAGTTTATAGCAGTTGGCGATTATTTGACGTTTTTGACAGTCTAATAATTATTATGGATATTTCCACCCTGTACGACCTGAAGAAGTTTACTATTTTGATAGGAGTGCTGCTAGGAATTATCTTGATAAGGCCTTACACAATAATAGGCGAACATGTAAATTAAATCAATTATTTCCTCAAGAGCTGCGGGGCAGTAAGTAAAGCAAGTCAGTTTTCATAATAACGATAAGTTGTTTCCTTATAAAGAAGTTTATAATTATCAGCAACTCGAACGTTAGCAAATTCCGGCACATTACAATGTTATTCTAGATTTTCACGCGACAGTGACCTTTTAATCAAGACGTAAGGTCTGTGCCTATGACATGGCATGCTGCTCGAGTACAAGATGGACGTCTACACTGAATGACATTGGCAGTGAGCTTTAAGCACAAACCCTGAAACTGCTGACATCGTGTTATTACAGAGGCTCGCTCGAAGCAAAAAATAAGCCACGAGTAGTTATGCCATACGATGAAAGACTTCACTCCCGCTGAGCTAGGCGGCTGTGTTTCACATTACACCAGAAGACCGGCACTAACGGCAGCCAACGGGGGAAAAGCAAAACGTGATCTTACGTACATAACATGTACTTGTCCCGGACTCATCAAGATATGGAGTTAGGATGAATGTATAATCGAGATACATGAGGAGTGAAGAGCCGGTAGCCGCCTGGTCAATTGACCATGGATCATAACATTAAAATTCTGATCTTATATATCTGTATTCTAGTTCTTCAAAGTTCATCAGCGTCTGCCAAAGATGGCTCAAGAACATCAAAGAGAAAATCCAAATCACAAAACGACAAAGATAGCGGCAAAGACAACAATGAGAAACGCCAACCCAACATAATCTTTATACTAGTAGATGATCTGGGGTTTAATGATGTGGGTTACCATGGAGAGGGGGGATCCGCACTGACCACACCCACTATTGATCGTCTTGCTATGGAAGGGGTCCGTCTCGAGAACTACTACGTCCAGCCAAGCTGTACTCCAACAAGAAGTCAACTCATGACTGGGAGATACCAGGTACAATTTATTTTTACTATTCAAATAATCATCAGTCGTAATTATTGTGTCGTCCCCGAGAGTACACCGAAATAAATACCTGAGGAAGGGCGTTAACCAATAATTTAGGCACGACTGCATTTAGAGAAAAACTGAGCATGATTTTTAAGTTTTCTTTGTCATTTATAAAGTCAGTCTCTTGGGAAAATGTTAGCTAGCGTTTTAATAGAAAACAAAAACAAAAATACAAATCACACAGCATTAAACCCCATTCCCTTCACACATTGTCAGTGGAGCAGTATTTCCTCCTATTATCATGTCATCCATTCCGTATACTTAAAGTGATACCCCATGTCTGTAAGTATTATTAGTAAGAATGAATCAGTCTTTGATTGATGAAAATAACAGGTGTAAACCCTACCTATAAGACCAAGAGCCTTGAACCAATATGATTAACTATTGACTTCTAAAACATGTCCAAGGCATACAGCACAAAATTACTTGAGTGTCATTTATTACAAAGTTAATTAGTTATCTGTAGGGAATGGTGATCAAAGTTGGGGCATACGTCCCCCTACTCCAAAGCAATTTGTTTCTCTGTGTGATATAGAACTGCCACCCTCAACAAAATTCCAAAACATTTGTTGTAGGGTTTTCTATTTGAAATCGATTTAGGAAACAAAAATCCCCATTAAAAAGCACTACGACAGTGACATTTTTGGTGTGCAGAAAAAAGGACAACTTTCCTTGCTGTCTGTTGCATAGTCACACGTCAATATCAATTATTATTGCAAACGATGTAAGCTGCTTGAAAACGTCTAACACCAATGTTTTTTGCTATTTTTTTCTTTTTCTTTTTGCTATTTTTTTTAAGTGCAACATCTCAGTACCGACGTTTGATCAAAGTCAACCACATTTTGTTTTGCACCCCTTATCGTAAATTGGGTCAATACAAAACTGAAGCAGGTGTTGTTGCAGGAAATTATGCCCTTTCAAATGGCACCCTCTTTTGAATCATCCTCTTAATCCCACATTAAATTTTCCTATTTATTGGGGACAGCATTTCCGGAGGACAATAATTTCCCCTTACTGGGACACCCGGCATAAAGCCATTTCAGTTATCTAAAAAAAAACTAAAAAAAAAAAAACTATTGACCTATGTCAGGTGCATAATTTCCACTCGTATTTTGATGTTATTTATGAATTTGATTGTGAATTATTCAGATACATACTGGCATGCAACATGACAACTTAGCTCCAAGTTCACCCCACTGCCTGCCCTTAAAGGAGAGGACACTGGCCCAAGCTTTGCAGTCAGCAGGGTACTCGACCCATGCTGTAGGCAAATGGCATCTAGGCTACAGCTTTAAAGAGTGTCTACCGACAAGAAGAGGATTCCATTCATACTTGGGTAAATCATCATTATCAGAATCTATTCGGTACGGAATCATTATGTTCATTTTGTCATGTTACTTATACGTATTGGAAGACAACCATACTCTAAAGATAAGAGGGAAAAGTATTTTGAAACCGATCTCTACTACTGTGTTTCATGCTGGAAAACAGACGCACAGACGCAACATCTTTAACTAGTTTACTCCGTGTTTAACAACGTTGGTTTTCCTCATGAGTTTGCTTTATTTTTGCTACTATACTGTAGTCAAATTATCAGCACAAGGATGTAATATATATTCAAACATCCTGGCTAGGCATGATGTTCCAAACTCAGCCGACGGGTTGGACATTATTAATGTAGCATGATTAATGCTTGCTTGATTAAATCAAGCAAGCTGTAGTATTGGAGTGTCGTTACCTAGACGATAGTTCATCAAAGTGTTACTTATCCTCCAGAAAAAAGGACCCAAATGTTCAGTGCAGCTTAACTTGACAGACTTGTTTTTCGAGAAAGAACCATTTACAGTTTGTCCCCAGTTCGCTTTGAACTCTCTCTCAACCATCAGTCATTTAACGGCAGATGAAGTGTTATTTAAGAAGCAGGAAAACACCTGGCCGAGTCAAATAACAACTTCCTCGCGTCAGTCGTCAGGGTACGGGTTCAAGCTCATTAAACTACATAATACTAAAAAAAAAAAAAAAAAAAAAAACTATAAGGTTTAGGGTTCAACAAGACGGTTTCTATTTCCATTTGATTGCTTTCCGAGAAAGGTTTTCAGCAAATATAAGACATACACTAATACACAAACAAACAAAAAGCTATAGGATGGGCGGTGGGAATAACAAACAAATTGGGAAATGGTTTTGTTTTTAATGTTTGGTTTTTGTTTGTATGTAATGGGCCAACAGCTGTTGCAAGTGATTGTTTACAAATATACTGAAAAATGACAGGTCTTAATTTTTTATTATTTCATACATACTTCTTGCGTCTCTGAACATCTTGACTCGACAAAAAAAAAAATCGGCTGCATTTATTTCTTTGTAGAATACTAAAGGGACAGACCAAAAGGAAGAGAACAAGAAATAGCAACATCACTAATTAATTGTCTGAGGTAGAAAAGATTCAACTCACCTTTGTTATTAACAATCTTTTAATCATTGGGCATTCTTATAAAATGAAAAATAAAAATGAATTGTAGATGCCCTTTAAAGTTGAGTTATGTGAACCACATAAGTCCTATGTCTGAACCATTGACTACGTACTATCCCAGTTGAGTTATGTGAACCACATAAGTCCTATGTCTGAACCATTGACTACGTACTATCCCAGTTCAAGGGCGATCCATGTTCTATTTTTAACCAACACAGTTTCAACTCAAGAGTTGTAATAACCTTCGAGGTAACGCCTAAAAGCCAGTGTTTGAAGGGTAAACCACATTATCAATAACTCACTAATATCGCTTCCCGATGCTCCCAAACAAGATCGAATCTGTGCATGTACACTAGACGTAATGAACTTGAGTTTAACTTTCTAGCGTTCTAACAACTGAGACATCTATTAGCCCTACATAACATGGTGGTCCCCTCTCAAAATGGATTCGAAAATAATATTCTGAAGATCCCCGTTCCAAAACTTCTTTATTAATGTTTATGTTGATGAACCCTTTCGACAGGGTGGAAGCCTCCGCTGCACCTATATGACAGGTTATAGACGACCTCAACGCCATCGGCCTACAAAACGATCAAGTTGTTAAAGCTGCCCATGATTGCCTGGATGGCACAAACAAATTTCTAACATAAAAAAAAAAAAAAAAACATGATCGTAACGTCTTGAGCCCAAGTTCGGCATAATAGTTGGTTAAAAACTTCGACTTTATTATCTGTGTTTTACTTACATGACACACACACTCTTTCTTTTTGTTTAATACAGTTTTGCCTACTTCCAACCTTGAATGGAGGTAAAGCCACTTCTCAGTAGGGAATGAATGTTTTGTCATGGTAGACATTATCATAAAGTTATGTGTAGACATTGACTGAGGCAAACACGTCAATTACAACCCAGAACGCATAGTGACAGATGATGTGTGTAGGGATCATGGAAGGCTATGCAACCCAATACACTAGGGGGGTTATTACTGGCTAACTTGGATTTATGCTGGATGGAATTCAGATTAGACCTTTATTGATTAAACTACCATTTTGCTACATAGTGCAATCCCCCCAAACAAAAGACAAATAATCACATAAATAAAATCAAATCAAATAAAATCAGATGGATAAATAGCTTCGTAATAAAATAATAAATGCTATAAACTTTGCAAACTTGTGAATATTGTGACATAACCAATAAGTAACGTAACCTAATGTTGTTCTTTAAGGCACAGGACACTATTGGTTACTCAAAACAGTTCGTTACATGTTTCAAACTGTTATAGGTATGGTCCTTGGGTATAGCAATCATTTTGACTACACGAGAAAGTCTTCAACTGCCCTTTACTTCAATGAAACACCCATGAAACATGTCAAGCGCTATTCTACTTTGCTGTACACCGAACGAGCAGAAGAGATCATAAAGTATCATCAAGGAAAATCAAAGGTAAATCAAGTTCCAATTGCTTTTTTCAAATTTTTATTCTATTTTGTTATGCACGGTCTGTATTTGATAGCATGTAAATCTTTTTTACGCAAATAATTGTTTACAGAAAGACACTCACAGGGATCTTACGTACGCCGATACATGCTTCTACACTCACAGGGATCTTACATACGCCAATACATGCTTCTACACTCACAGGGATCTTACGTACGCCAATACATGCTTCTTATACATCACCAAACGGAAAATGGCAATTTTAAAAGATGTTGATTCTCTTATATCTCCATGCAGCCACCGTTTTTCATATTCTTGTCATACCAAAGTCAACACTCACCCCTTCAAGTTCCAAGTGAATACATCCAGCAGTATTCAAACAGAATACACAACTCCAAGAGACAAAAGTATGCAGCGATGTTGAGTGCCGTCGATGAAGGAATCAATAACATAACTCAGACTCTGGTTAGCGCTGGACTTTGGCAGAATACTCTACTCATTTTCTCCACTGGTAAGATTATTTATTATAATTAATGATAACCCAGTAGACAGTACTGCTACTCTCAAAGTTTAAGACGATGTCTTGTTTCGCATTTTGTTACGTTTTCATACAGGTGTGTTATAATGCCTGTTATTGGGATACACCAAGTGAGAATACTGGTCTTTGACAGACTGGTCTTTGACAATTACCAATGCGTCCAGTGCATTTAGAGTATATTACGTAGCCTGATCTAAAATGCTTCTTAATAAACTAAGAACGGGCATACTGCACTCATAATTACAGACAACGGGGGTCGACCAAAGTCAGGCGGGATTAATTGGCCACTCCGTGGGGAAAAATCCACCCTCTGGGAAGGAGGTGTTCGTGGTGTTGCCTTCGTCACTGGTCCCGTGCTACCAACCAAAGTACGAGGTTCAGTTAACAAAGGGCTGTGTCACGTGAGCGACTGGTTACCAACGTTGGTGAGAGGCGTGGCTAAGCACAGCACGAAAGACCATCTCCCATTGGATGGATTCAATTTATGGCGCATGATCAGGTGTGTTCATCCCGTTGTAATTAATCAATACAGTGCAAAATAATACAATGCAATACAAACAATACAAAACAATAAAACAATACAATACAATACAATACAATACAATACACTACAATACAGTACAATACAATACAATACAATACAATACAATACAATCCAATACAATACAATACAATACAATACAATACAATACAATACAATACAATACAATACAATACAATACAATACGATACGATACGATACAATACAATACAATACAATACAATACAATACAATACAATACAATACAATACAATACAATACAATACAATACAATACAATATAATACAATACAATAAAATACACAAACACACATCATTGTCCCTCCATGGAAATTTCTTTGGCCTTTTTGCTCACAAAAAAAAACACAGTCACCAATCACACACTAAGAAAAAACATGTCACCAATCACACACTTAAAGAAAACACAGTCACCAATCACACACTTAAAGAAAACACAGTCACCAATCACACACTTAAAGAAAACACAGTCACCAATCACACACTTAAAGAAAACACAGTCACCAATCACACACTTAAAGAAAACACAGTCACCAATCACACACTTAAAAAAAACACAGTCACCAATCACACACTTAAAGAAAACACAGTCACCAATCACACACTTAAAGAAAACACAGTCACCAATCACACACTTAAAGAAACACAGTCACCAATCACACACTTCAGAAAACACAGTCGTTAATCACACACTTAAAAAAAAACACAGTCACCAATCACACACTAAGAAAAAACATGTCACCAATCACACACTTAAAGAAAACACAGTCACCAATCACACACTTAAAGAAAACACAGTCACCAATCACACACTTACAGAAAACACAGTCACCAATCACACACTTAAAAAAAACACAGGCACCAATCACACACTTAAAGAAAACACAGTCACCAATCACACACTTAAAGAAAACGCAGTCACCAATCACACACTTTAAAGAAACACAGTCACCAATCACACACTTAAGAAAACACAGTCGTTAATCACACACTTAAAAAAAAACACAGTCACCAATCACACACTTAAGAAAACACAGTCGTTAATCACACACTTAAAGAAAACACAGTCACCAGTCACACACTTAAAAAAAACACAGTCACCAATCAGGGCCCATTCTTAAACAAAATAATTACGTCTCATTATTATTTCAGATTGACAGCATTGCTATTATTGTAATTATGGTGCAGCTTAGGTAAGCCATCCCCTCGGAAGGAGCTTCTTCATAACATAGACCCCTTAGAGGGACCAACATTCTGGACGTTTGCAGATGAGAAAATATGGGGAAGATTATCCGACCTTCCCTTTAACGTGACGATGAGGGCAGCAATCAGATACGGAGATTGGAAACTTGTCACAGGGCATGTTGGTAAGCCATTCTCAGGCCATCCGAATTTGCGGCTAAAGCTAGGGTTAAAGCTAGATTTCCGCGTCTTGAAGGGTCTATGTACTTTTTCCTAACAAAAAACACAATGTCCACAGATTTACATTAAACTTACACAGTTTGAAGATTATGATAGTAGAAAGCTTCCCTTGAAATTTTACTTACTGAGGTGCTGTAGTTTTTGAGAAATGAGTAAAACAAACAATATTGTCGTCTCAGTTTTAGCATGTAAAAATGTATTAACCAGTTATCCTATGGTTTTAGTATAATATCATAACTGGTTATGGGATTTTACATGCTTAAATAATTTTCATCTTCCTGAGACGAACATTATTGTGTGACTTGTTTTACCCATTTTCTCAAAAACTACACAACCTCAGTTAGTAATATTTGAAGGGAAGCTTTCCACTATCATTATCTTCAAACCCTGTAAGTTTAATGTAGATCTGTGGACATTTTGAAAAAGTACCTGAATCCTTTACTGCGTTGAGATATAGCAACACGCTATAGCAAAAGCCGTAGCCCTTGCTGTATACGCCAAGTCAGCCCCACTAGACATGCTGACTATTAAGCCAGTAATTCATTGTATGACGCAAACCTATCCCATGCTAACTTGTTAATCGTGAACCGATATTTGTGTTTTGCCGCAAAAAGAAAACAATAACTTCATAATTATTGCAGGGGCTCGGTAGGCCAAGTAAATAAGTTGCCTTGTTTCTCAGTCAACTGGCAAGCAGTGCAGAAAACATAAAACAAGTGGGGTTTGGAGTAATATTTTGTGTATAGCGACTGCGAGTGTCTACCCACTGAAATTTTCTCTTGCCCTTTTTTTGCCTTTCTTATTCATACTTTGTTAGACAAGTTTGTCAGCAGCCAAAATCCGTTTTAATACCGCGGTACAGTCGCCAACTGTACGAACATGGGAAGGCGTGAGTATTGGCAAGGGGGGGGGGGTCTACTGCAGCGAAGGGTTAAACTACGTTAAGTTAAAATAATTAATGAAACAGAACGACACACGTAAACCAGTATGAAGCAACCAACTTAGTCCCGGTAGTTCAAACACGCGAGGGACTTGTACACAGTCTACTGAAGACCGAACTAATTCCCGGATGAAGAGCCAGGCTGTTTTCAGCTCACACAATTCAATACGGGAGAAAGTGACGACATTATATGCTAAAGTATTGTATTGGTATTGTCTTGACTTTATACAGGAAGTTCAAAATGGAGTCCACCTCCAGAGTCCTTAGAAGATATTTCCCAAGTCGTCCAGAAAGACCGAAGACTTTCCTCAATCCGACTCTTCAACATCAAACAAGATCCAACTGAGAATCATGACGTAGCATCTCGTTACCATGACATCGTAATGAGGCTTCTGCGCAGGCTTGCTGAGCACCAGTCAACAGCAGTCAAGCCTTTAGATCATTCTTTAACTCTCAAACACCCTAAATGGAATGCCACGATGAAGAGCGCAGATCGCTATTGGTATGAGCTCCCTAATGCAATAGTAAAAACTGTTGGTGCGTGGGTGCCGTGGAGGAATACTACCTTAGATTATGGGGCTTATACAATTGGACCAGTTTCATATTAATTTTGATTAAACAAAATAGTTTTACAGTTAGTTGCGAAGGAGCTACATAAAATCATGTATGTACGCATAGGCCTACCGTTTGTTTTCCTAGCCATACTATACTCTTTTTACAAACCAAAAAGTAACTGTTAAACTCCGTATTACACCCACTCCAAGAGAAATATTGACAGTTTTCAAAATGTCTGCCATTGTAGAAATTGAACTACGTTGTGTAACTGTCTTGATTTCTAAACCTAGGACATTACGTTAATAAAAGCCCTTTTCGAATCCACGGCTTCGGCTTTGGATTTCAGAGCAATATTTCAGAGCAACCGCGGGGCCAAGCTAGCCTGAGCCGAATCTAGAACCAAAGCCGTGGTTTAGAAAAGGGCCAAAGTCTTGCATGATTTCCTTAAACACTTAATGGTTAAATGACTTTGGTACGAACACGTGTAATTTGTAATCGAAAGCTCACTTATAATACACATGGTGTTGTAGTGTTAAGATCCTGCCTACCCATGTCAATATTAGAAATAAACAAACGTTTATCGACAAGCGACTCTTTAGCGAACGCCCCCACCAGGCAACTTGTGGAACTTTCAGTGGTGCCGTTTGATGGTTGCCGTCAATAAGGCGAGGGTTAGGTCCCCTGCTTTACCTCAGTAACCAAAATGTTTGTGATATTTTATCACCAAGTGCGCATCGTTTTCAACTGAAGTTTCACAAAGCTGACCTTTATTGTCTCTTTTCAACATTATTTGACAACAGTGAAAAAAACAATGAAAAAATAAACGGTTTAGTTTCACTCAACTCTATTGTATTGAGGTATTATTGTTCACTATTTGACCCAGTTTTTGTTCTGAATAATGTATAATACCTGCAGAGATTGCGATTTCATCTTAAATAGTTCTTGAGTTTGGTTTCATTATTTATTTGTTTGTGTTTATAATTATTATTTTTTGGTTACTATAATAACACGTGATGTATGGCATTCCGATATAAATGGCGGTCTTTTCGAACAATAATATGATTGTTTTACATAAAAATTGAAAAGCATTGTGTCTAGTGTCTTTGTTTTGTAGAATCAAATATTTAAAAAATTAGGATTCTCGCAAAGCGGACGTTCAGCTCTCGTATTTCTGAGCGGCCATTTTGGATAGTGATTACACTCGTTAAATATATTTACTCATGACGTCACATGCGCAATCATTGTCAAAATGTTTTGCTTTGAATAAAAGAAGAACTTTGAACCCCGTGTAATCGCTTGGTGCAACAATACAACATGTTGTTCTCTATCATGTATGCCTACACACGATCATAAATAAACAAGGTAAACAGGTAAACAAACAAGACATAATCTTCTGAACCTAACATGAGGATAGCTTTCATTGTACTAAGTTCAACTAACCGCAGGTGCCATTTTGTAACTGAAATGCAGTAGGTCGGTGCCCAGTGCAGTCATGGCTCGCACATTGCATAGGTAAGTTACTCGTGCAAATAATTTTCACCATTTCAAAATATCTGTTTTTAGAAGCATTGGCCAATTAATTGAGGAGATTTTACTGAAGTTATACCATCAATACAATTATAAATGCATGGGTGTGTTTTCAACAGAATAAAATAGATCAACTAAAATGTGGTAGTTCGTAGAACTTATAGTGAAACAAAGAAGGCTGTAACCAATACTTACTAATGCTTGTTTTGAGAAGGCAAAGTTATATTTGAATCAGTCTTTGTCATTCAAATTAAGGTAAAGATTAGAGGGCTTTTGATAACAAACAAACATTTATTGTGACAACAGCTTTATTGAGAATCGTCACATGTATTGTTGGGGCACAGCCGCTTATTCTATTTTCACGTTTCATTGTCATTTCTAAGTATAGTATCAAAATCTAATCCAATGTTTGACAAAATAATTTTTTTCTAAGGACGCGTTTTGTCGCTTTGGTGTGGATTTGCTTCCTTAGTTTCCCCGCTAAAACCACGTCTGAAACCGTGCACCGTAGCGCCCTCTATGGGCAGTTAGAGTCACCAGACTATCCTGAGCCATATGGAAATAACGTAGACAGAGTCTGGAACATAACCGTGCCTGGAGGTTTCACAATAGGCTTGTATTTCAGTCTCTTCGCGCTAGAAGCTTCATTCGACTGTGAATATGACTACGTCAAGGTAAGTTTGTAAATTTGCATATTTTATAAAAATTATATTAAACGAAAATCGTCTTCTATCACTATTCACAGTGCTCGATACATTTATGTAGAGCTATAGTACAATAAGTTTAGAATAAGAGCTCATCAAACTTTGACATATCTTTTTCTTTTTTAAAGGTGTCCAATTCCAAAGACACGATAACCTTTTGTGGCAATGAACAGTTCTTGCAGTTTAGAACCCCAGGCGACAGACACATAACCTCACCAGATAACACCATGGTTGTAGAGTTTCATTCGGACTTCTCTAATGAGGAACCTTTCTCTGGATTCGTTGGACATTACCGTGCAATCGGTATGTCGGTAAATCAATATAAACATAAACAACAACAACAAATCGGAAGTTAACACAAGTCTTCTCCTGAAGACGAGGAGAGTATAAGTGTTCGAAACGTCGATAACACACCGGCTCTTTTTAGAGCGATCACTCCCTCAAAAGAGATATAATACATGGTGGTAACCACAAATCCCTCAAAAGAGATATAATACATGGTGGTAGCCACAAATTAACTCTTAGCATACTTCTTAGAAGTTAACAGTTTCTTTCAATCACACATTACATGGTTAAGTTTGAATTCCAAGTCGTACATCCATAAAAAAGGGAAATAATGAATAGGCTTAGCGGGCATGCATTCTTAGTTGAAAAGACCAGCATTTTTTATTGTGAAGACCTGAAAACAAAGTGAAAAACCATGTTTGTACGAAAATAATTATTGACATGCCAGAAATTATTCAGGAGGATGTGCTCTTTTAAAAAGAAAAGCGAAGAGTGTGATAAATGATAAAGGAGTGATCAACCTTGTTCCCGTGTTCAACCTTGTTCCCTTCAGATGTCAATGAGTGTTTGGTAAACAATGCCGGGTGTGAGCAAGTGTGTCATAACTTCGTGTCTGGATATTACTGTTCATGTCGACTGTATTACCAGCTACAACCAGATAATCACCACTGCAAAGGTAACCTGGTGTTTTACATATAATGCACACTAAAACAAATAACGTTCTCATCACTGTTCTTGTTAGCCGTTGAAAGTTTTCCATCAGTTTTTGTGTCAGTAATTCAAACTTCCAACGGGGAAATAGTTGTATTTATTTCTCATCAAACATTATACATTTCAGACAGAAATATTTCAAGGGATGATTTCTACTATCATCATCATTAGACCATGTAGGTTTTATGTAAATCTGTGATCTTCACGATTGTTTTTGATTGTTCTTACTTTACGTATAGTGTTCCTTTATTAAGCGTACCAGTTGTGTTTCAGAACTACACAATTGCACAAAGGCTATGACATATTGCTTAGTTGTGTATTTCAGTTTCTTGCAGGGATATTGTTTATACTTCGGCACAAGATGAGTTCCAGACTCCTGACTATCCTGACGATTATCCGCCGAATGCTGATTGTAACTGGCTGATAAATGTCGACATCGGATACTCCATTAACATCGTGTTTGAAACATTCCAGATAGAATCGCATCCAACTGTACTCTGTCCTTACGACTTTATCAAAGTATGTTCCACTATAACTTGCAGCGTTGTTAGCCCCTGTAGTCTAAAAAGTCAGTCTTGAGAATTAACCAATGATCAAAGCAGATGTGTTGGTTGAAACTTACTACTTTACTACAAAGACAGCTAAAAGTATTTGCAATAATTTTCACCTATAGTGACAACAGTGTCGGATTACTTTGGTGGCACAAACTTTGCCGAGTTGAAGTACGTGAAGCATTTTTCAAAGATCTTTCCACAAAAAGAAATGGACAGACAGCTAGTATAATTGTATTGTTGTAAATTCTTGTTTAAAGATTGATTACGATAATGAGGTAGTAGGCCCGTTATGCGGCGAGTCACTAACTGAACTACCTGCAAGTATCACTACATCAGGAAACGTAGCTAATGTGACGTTTCATTCTGACGATACTGTTCAGCGAATGGGATTCCGTGCAAGGTATTACGTCACAGGTAAGGATGGTACAACCTCGTTCTCATTGTTTTAAATCGATTCCATTATGACACGTTCTTCGTTCTTCATCATTCCCACGGTTAAATTTTATTTTCGCATAATTTTCAAGGAAAATGTCAGGTGACGCCACTTGGCTTGAATAAATGCAGCAAATACGCACTACTAAGCTATGCACACGGAACCATTTACCCCTTGGTGGAGAAGCAAGTATATATAGTAAAAGTGCCTTGCTCAGGGACACAAGTGTCACGACCGGGACTCGAACCCCGGCACACTGCTAAACAGAAACAACGGAGCTTGAGTCCGGTGCTCTTATCCGCTCAGCCCAGACACGCTACAAAATGTGTGCTGATTGCTTGATGCACTACCTGAGGTAATTGAACTCTCGGTTGTCAGGGGCGACTTTGTAAGGGGGTGACTTTGTCAGCGGGCGACTTTGTAAGGGGGTTGTAAAGTTGCCCCCCTTACAAAGTCACCCCTTTACAAAGTTACCCCCTTACAAAGCCACCCCTTACAAATTCGCCCCCGCTTGCTAACTCGGTTAAAGATTCGGAGGTGATTTCCTGAATTTTGACTCAGTGTGGACAACTCGGTTGGATGACTACATTTTTGTTGTGCAGATCATTAACCTAACTCCAGGTACGGAGAACAACGTGAAGGTTCAGTGTTTTAATGACCACCTTGTATTTGCTTTTTAAGGTCGATCTTGTCCCGCCCTCTACCGGCCTACATATGGTATGATATCAGGAGGTAACTTTACCTTTAGAGACTCTGTTCGATTCAGCTGCAATGATGGCTACTATATAAATGGCTCCACATCGAGATCATGTCAAGCTGATGGCACCTGGTCTGGTATCCAACCTACCTGTGAAAGTATGTATACTGGGTTTATTAAATGGAATGGTAATGAAGAAGAAATAGACATGTCTCGAGCCTTGACGAAATTATAAACATTGAAACACTGGAAGGCACTTGATACATTGAGTTCGATTGTCACATTTTTGGTGTGTCTTCCCAAATCGTTTGGTTGAAATTTTTGAGCCTATAGGTTGATAGCTGGTTTGTTTGATTGGTAAAATATTTCAGCTCTGTTTTTCTCCAAAATGATGCCTTATCCTGAACCTGAATACAAATTATCATCTGGTTTTGCTTATGTTTTTGTTTTGGCTGGAATAAACAGCAAAATAATGTCACAACCTCACACCAATTTGAGGCGATTACTGGTGTGATAATAAACTATGCGATTTGTTTTTTCAGTTGTAAAATGCAACGTCCCACAGCCCATCAGTAACGGTGAGATCTTGTACTACTCCGGTAGGAATTTCAGCTACTCCAACTCCATTGGTTTTGTGTGTAACGATTATTATGAAATGGAAGGCATAAGTTGGAGTCAATGTGGAGTGAATGGAACATGGACACCAGAGCCACCAGTGTGTTTACCAAGTAAGTTATAATATACGTTGTTTGAGTAGTCCAAAGCCACCAGTGTGTGTACCAAGTAAGTTATAATATACGTTGTTTGAGTAGTCCAGAGCCACCAGTGTGTGTACCAAGTAAGTTATAATATACGTTGTTTGAGTAGTCCAAAGCCACCAGTGTGTGTACCAAGTAAGTTATAATATACGTTGTTTGAGTAGTCCAGAGCCACCAGTGTGTTTACCAAGTAAGTTATAATATACGTTGTTTGAGTAGTCCAGAGCCACCAGTGTGTGTACCAAGTAAGTTATAATATACGTTGTTTGAGTAGTCCAGAGCCACCAGTGTGTTTACCAAGTAAGTTATAATAACGTTGTTTGAGTAGTCCAGAGCCACCAGTGTGTGTACCAAGTAAGTTATAATATACGTTGTTTGAGTAGTCCAGAGCCACCAGTGTGTTTACCAAGTAAGTTATAATTACGTTGTTTGAGTAGTCCAGAGCCACCAGTGTGTGTACCAAGTAAGTTATAATATACGTTGTTTGAGTAGTCCAGAGCCACCAGTGTGTGTACCAAGTAAGTTATAATATACGTTGTTTGAGTAGTCCAAAGCCACCAGTGTGTTTACCAAGTAAGTTATAATATACGTTGTTTGAGTAGTCCAGAGCCACCAGTGTGTGTACCAAGTAAGTTATAATATACGTTGTTTGAGTAGTCCAGAGCCACCAGTGTGTGTACCAAGTAAGTTATAATATACGTTGTTTGAGTAGTCCAAAGCCACCAGTGTGTTTACCAAGTAAGTTATAATATACGTTGTTTGAGTAGTCCAGAGCCACCAGTGTACCAAGTAAGTTATAATATACGTTGTTTGAGTAGTCCAGAGCCACTAGTGTGTGTACCAAGTAAGTTATAATATACGTTGTTTGAGAATTCCATAGCCACCAGTGTGTGTACCAAGTAAGTTATAATATACGTTGTTTGAGTAGTCCAAAGCCACCAGTGTGTTTACCAAGTAAGTTATAATATACGTTGTTTGAGTAGTCCAGAGCCACCAGTGTACCAAGTAAGTTATAATATACGTTGTTTGAGTAGTCCAGAGCCACCAGTGTGTGTACCAAGTAAGTTATCATAATACGTTGTTTGAGTAGTCCAGAGCCACCAGTGTGTGTACCAAGTAAGTTATAATACGTTGTTTGAGTAGTCCAGAGCCACCAGTGTGTGTACCAAGTAAGTGACGTTGTGGGTAGCATTGTGGACCATCAGCTGTGCGGGTAGGGGCTGAGGGGTTGTCTGGGGCCCAGCAGTCATGACCGTACTGGATCAGTGCCATTTTGTGCATGGATAGCCCAACATGGATACAGGGGATGTTTAACATAAAAAGAAAACAAATTCAAACGTTGTTTAGCGATTGGAAATGAAATGAATGACCGAATACTATTGAAATTACCTGGTGTGGCAACTGTTTGTCTGTTCACAGTATGTGGTGAGAGTTCTAACGCTCCCAGAGACCCTCTAACTGGACGCATTGTTGGTGGTAGGCAGGCCATACCAGGCTCTTGGCCATGGCAAGTCTTACTCGGTATCAATGCCCCTAAGTATGACATATTTGGTGACGCTATCTGTGGTGGCTCCATGCTGAATGAAGAATGGATTATGACTGCTGCCCATTGCGTAACGGGAGGATTTGAAGATTCGGAAACGTATGGGGAGACTGTTCCTCCATACACCGTGGATGTATCATTGGGACTCCATAGGAGGAGTGTGCCGACTCAGCACACTATCAATGTAAGATGTGTTATTTTGCTTAGCCATAACATTTCGTAAGTTTCTTTCTTGTGCTTCCTTTTTGTTTGGAAATCTTAAACAAAGAGCAGGCTTTTCTTTACAAGAACATTTTCCTTCAAGAAGTTTCTCACTTTCCTCGTATTTATAGTCAAATTGAATACCAAAATTATTATAACATGTTCTGTCTTTAACTTTCCATATTTTATACTTGTTTAACCTGCATGACAGAGAACCGTTCGTGAAATCATCAAACACCCTAATTATGACCCTTCGACGTTTGACTCCGATGTGGCATTGATACATCTCAATGAATCCATCAAATTCACTGACTTCATTCGACCAATCTGTCTCCCACCACAAAGCACCCACTTTAAGGAGGATGACGACGAACGCGTGTACATCCCTAACGTAGCCGACGAGGATATAACGGCGGTTGT
This sequence comes from Asterias rubens, assembly GCF_902459465.1. Classification (NCBI taxonomy): domain Eukaryota; kingdom Metazoa; phylum Echinodermata; class Asteroidea; order Forcipulatida; family Asteriidae; genus Asterias; species Asterias rubens. Next base: position 8,383,333 of record NC_047079.1, read on the forward strand.
GATTGGCTGGGGGAAGATCTCAGAACATGGACGGACCTCTGATACGCTTCGAGAGGTGCACGTTGGTGTCGATGTGTCACGAGTTGAATGTAACGTGAGGCAACATCTTGATGTCACGCGTAACATGGTATGTGCGGGATCAAGAGAAGGTAAGTCACGCTTCTTTTGACTGGCATACCAAAAATAATGTAATACCAGTTTTTCCAAGTTCCTCAAAAGAGTCTTTGGTTTTTGTAACCCCAAATAATATTTTTCGCCATCGAAAACGTTTTGACGGAGATAGCAAACAGAATTTATGTCTCTCACCGGGCGAACAGGCCAAAAATCAAAACTGCTCAATTAACCATCGTTGATACTATTTTGTTTTTACTACCAGGTGGGCGTGACGCTTGTAGAGGCGATAGTGGGGGTCCGTTGATGCTACAAGACGACGTCACCAATCGCTATTTTACATACGGAGTGGTATCATGGGGTGATGGATGTGGACGTGAAGGCAACTTTGGCGTTTATGTGCGGATCGAAAACTTTGTAGATTGGATACAATCTAAAATAAGGTTGGAGCGTTAAACCAACGGAGTAGTGCCGACTAAAGTGGAGAAAAAACTGTTTAACACCCGATGATGTAATCATCAATGTTACGGAAGCCCAACCCGATGATGTAATCATCAATGTTACGGAAGCCCAATGTGGATGGACACCAACCAAACTCTACACGTTGCTTTTTCTATTCTTACTTTTCGTATTGCTCAGGCAAATAAGAATACAAGTATAACCGATGACTTTAAAGGGACACGTTGCCTTGAATCGGGAGAGTCTGTCTATATAAACTTAAAACTGCTTGTTATAAAATGTAAAATGGCTAGAATAGTATATTGATCCACACAAACATTTTGTTATTAAAGAAATATTCAAACAAATGAGTTTATAAAAGTTCCTTTAAAATCTGAAGAGAGTCAGCTTGGCGAATATTAAATGGGAAGCAGTTCCTTAACGGAGATGCAATGAGTTGGAAGGCTATTTGACCATATAATTTAATGTTAAATGTAGTTTGAGTCTTAAGACTAAAAGAATACAGACATAAGAATATAAGCGTTGGGCTTAAACAGTTTCATTCATTATGGCAAAGCTCATAGCTCGTGCTCTTTTCAATGATGTAACATCATAGAGTTTGATTGGATAAACTTATGGCCTCTTACTTTCAGCATCGGTATTTTTTTTCTTCAAAGAGTCCGCTATTCAATGGCACCCAAATCCGCTAAATCTGTACACTGACGACAGACATGCACGCAGGCTCTCTTTAAATCAGAAGATCACAACGGTCGTAGAGACCATTTCTCAAGGATATGAAGATACAACAACTATCTAGCAGTTTGGTGGTATTAGGTCATGATTTTTGGTGGGAAATGACAGAAGAAAATTCCAACCTTGGTGAAATTGTTTGTACTGAGTACCTCTGCTGACTCCAAGTGTGGGTCAGACCATTTTCTCATGGGGTTGATACAAGGCCATGTCTACAATCATGGCCCAAGATACAAGCAAATGTTTATCACAAGTAACGTGTTTTACCATCAGTCTCCAACGTTTGTGATTAACTGTACTTGCATTGTCTGTGATGACGATGGACCTTACTTTGTAGCTCCAGAGTTAAAAATGGCAACACTTTTTATTCGCATCAACGCACAGTGTACCGAGCACCACCCCCCATTCTAAACAATGGTTTGATTTGCTAAGCTAGATTCTTATCTTACAAGAGATCTACACATATACTGTAGCACTGCCCACTGTAAGTACACACCCTACAGCAATTTAAAGGCACTGTGTGATTGGTAATATTTACCAATCACACAGTGCCTTTATTGTTAGCATAAAAACTTACTTGGGTAGTAACAACCAATTGAGAGCTGTTCATAGTAGTGAGAAACGGCTCCCACTGAAGAAACACAATTTTGTAGAAATAGGTCATTTCTCACTCAAATAATAAAATACTTCAGCTGAAGCCTTTTATGCATCTGAAAGCACACGAAGTTGTGTAACAAGATTTTTTCTTTCATTATTCTCTTGCAACTTCGATGACTAATTGAGCCCAAATCTTCACAGGTTGTAAATTAATGCATATTATGTTGGGCTACACCAAGTGAGAATACTGGTCTTTGACAATAATTACCAAACATGTCAGTGCCTTTAAGCTGTGATTTCATGTTGACATTTTGCATGAAACAAATCCATGTTTGAGATGATCGGGCTTTGATTATGTACAGCCATGTAAACATGTAAACAAGCAGGACGGTAACAATCGACGAACTCTGCACCCAAATTTATATTTATGTGTTGAAACAGAATCGGATGTTGTTTGCGACTCCATTGCATCAGGCACCTAAAGGCAGATCATGGCTCAAACACTGAATCGGTAAGTTTTGTCACGCAGAACTTCTTCTTATACAGTGGTTCTCTTAACTAGTAGTAGCAGATTGCGTGTTTTTAAAACATTATTTGTAATTATGTCTACATTTGTGGTGACAAAAATGGTTAATGGTCGTTTTGAATCAGAATAATGTTAAAGGTAGTTTCATAGATTGGAAAATACTAACACAAAATACGATGTCGGTCACTTCAAATCCAAGTGACTTCGTACCCAAAATATCTTACCCAAGTACCCAAGTCACTTCATACACAAGTAACCTCGTACCCCAGTCACTTCGTACCCGAGTCACTTCTGTTTTTAAACCCAAAGTTGAATACATGTGATTTTCATAAGGACGCGTGTCATCATCGCTTCAATATTGATGTACCTCGTCCATTTTCCTGTCAACACAACATGCGAAACTGAGCAACGAAGCGCCCTCTACGGGCAGATAGAGTCACCAGACTATCCTGAGCCGTATGGTGATAACGTAGATAGAGTCTGGAACATAACCGTGCCTGACGGATTCACAATAGTCTTGTACTTCAGTCTCTTCGAGCTAGAAGCTTCATTAGATTGTGCATATGACTATGTCAAGGTAATTTTTACGAAGTAAAGTATGGCCTGCCGTGATTCATACTTAACTCAAAAATAGCTGTTAAGCGTACATAGCAAGTTTAAAATTTAAAGCTCTCACAATTTCAGCGAGAATAAAAGAAACACTATAAATTGCTACTTATTTATTTTCTAACTTGCAGCTCAGGAGTTTTAAAAATGCTGTTTGAAATAAATACAGAATTGTTTATTCTTCGGATATTTTAAACTCCTGGTTTGCCTCTAGATGTGCTACACATTTTTAACACAAGTTCCTGTCGACAGGTGTCAAGTTCCAAAGAGACAGCAACCTTCTGTGGCAATGGTCAGTTCTTGGAGTTTAGAACCCCACGTGACAGGAACATGACGTCACCAAATAACAACATGGTGGTCGAGTTTCATTCGGACTATTCCAATGAAGAACAGTTCTCTGGATTTGTTGCACATTACCAAGCCAGGGGTACGTCATCACAACAATAACAAACACCAAAAACCACGAGCTGACACAATCCAATGTAATGTAATGAAATCTAATTTGAATTGTGCAAATCTGCTTGCTCTGATCCGAAAGACAATGAATGTGCTCAAACAGTCGACCAAATGAAAGAACCAGACCTTGTTTGGGGGTTACCAAAGAGCCTATTATTATAAAACAACCCACACAAAATAAATACAACAAATGACATAATTCGTATCTGTCAATGATAGTTATTATTGAATTTTACGGATACACAATCCAGTATCTTAAATTCATTATGAATGACGTCATCAATCCGCTACTTAGAGGTATACTGACACTGAAACAATGCAGACGCACAGATTTATGTGCGCGGCGGGCAGGGTGAGCCAATGAACGACCTCCTATTGACTTCTAGCTGAGGGCGCCACACTCAAATGACGTCATGTGTACACCGTTTAAATTGGGTCCTTTTTTAACGATCATTCGTTTATTATGTTTTTGGTTTGAGTCAAACATGTTGCTTAGTAAACATACATAGAAACATATACATTTTAAATAAATAGTGTCTGCACGTCCACTACAATAGTAAGTTCTGTCCGTTTTTTTCTCTCAAAGTTGATGTCAAACTAATTTCTCCTATTCAGATGTCAATGAGTGTTTGGTAAACAATGGCGGGTGTGAGCAAGTTTGTCATAACTTCGTGTCTGGATATTACTGTTCATGTCGACTGTATTACCAGCTGCAGCCAGATAATCACCACTGCAAAGGTAACACTTTTCTTCCTCATTTTATTGGGAACTAGCGACACCGACAACATTCATTTTTGTTCGTCTTTGCAAGTCGAACAAGACACATGGGTTTTATCCGTTGACATTGGTCGACGCGGTGCCACTTTTTTTATATGTTTTTTTAAATTAATTGTTTTATTATTTATTTTTTATTTTTATGTATGAAAGAAATAGAAGCGACGCTACTTTTAGGGGGGGGGGGGGGGGGGGCTTATAAGGGTCCGGCGACCTTTTTGTGATTTTCTTTTCATTGTTTCTTCAACAAATTTCGAAAGTTTTTCTACTTTTTCAATAATCAAAAATATTGGTTTGTAGATATTTCAAGGGAAGATGAATGTCTCGCTAAAACATTATGACTTGAGTGGACAGGATCTAGCCTACCACTAATCGGTTTCAGGTCGTACTACATAATGTCCTCTACATACCGGTTCATCTCTTTCTTACCTCCTCTTTCATTAGAACCTAGTATCGAAACACTTTTCTCAGTACTTTTTTGTGTATTTCAGTTTCTTGCAGGGATATTGTTTATACCTCAGATGAAGATGACTTCCAGACTCCTGACTATCCTGACGATTATCCGCCGAATGCTGATTGTAACTGGCTGATAAATGTCGACATCGGATACTCCATTAACATCGTGTTTGAAACATTCCAGATAGAATCGCATCCAACTATACTCTGTCCTTACGACTATGTCAAAGTAGGCGTAAACAGTGATTAAGAGTTACACCAAATAAACTAGTTGATTTACCTTTCAAAGTAACATTTTTTTAGTAACAGAAAGTTGGAGGAGAGTCATAACTATCAACATCCTACTGTGTTTTATGTTGATGCATTAAGTAAGAACCAGGAATAATGTACTTGATATATCCTGAATAAAACTACTTATCAGGTGACGAGTTGTATAATGGGACATGTATTATTATTAAAAGCTGTTGCCTTTTTGCACTTTGGCACATGGCTTAGAGATCGGTAACAAAATAAACTACAACATTGGTGCCCAATGACTTCAAGTACAGAACAAAGTCTGTCGTGTATATTTAAGTTGACATTGAGCCAGTGTAAACATCATCTAATGCCAAAACTTGTTTCCTTTTCTTGGCAGATTTATTACGATAACGAGGTTAGAGGGCCAATGTGTGGCGATTCACAAACTGATCTACCCGCAAGTTTCTCCACATCCGGGAACATTGCCAATGTGACGTTTCATTCCGATCAATCAGTACAGAGAATGGGATTCCGGGCTCGGTATGACGTCACAGGTGAGAATAACAACCTTGTTGTCAGGTTCGGTCGGCCTAAGCGCATTGCCTTGATTGACCTGGGGTCGAGCGAGGTTGTCTGGGTGTTGCATGCTAGTCAGACGCCACCGTGGCCTATCGTTCGTATTAAGCGATAGATAAATAGTGTTCGATAAATACCACCGCGTCATTTCTAGTACTCAACAGACCCTGCTTAATTCGAAATAGTCCGTCCCCTCAAAACTCTTTCCTCGTTACGCAAAACAAAACGAAACTACCAATGAACGAATATGGGCGGCAAAGTAAAGGGCAACGGAAAATGTTGGTATATTTCACTGCCATTCATCCGTGCAACATGTTCCCACTAAAACATGTCGTTCTTATTTACAATCGTCCACTCCAAAATTGGCACATTAACGTTTTAATAAGGCAATGTCTTTTGCGGGTACAATAATGATCGGACGTTCAAACTTGGTGAATGTTTTACACGGATACCTAGCATCAAGTGATAAACCAAAAGGTAAACTGACTGGTTTGTATAAAATCAAACGGTTATAAACACTCACAAAGATACTTCCTTTCGAGTCTTGTCACTTTGAATGCCTCTCGTTTATTGGTTGTAGGTCGATCTTGTCCCGCCCTCTACCGGCCTACATATGGTATGATATCAGGAAGTAACTTTACCTTTAGAGACTCTGTTCGATTCAGCTGCAATGATGGCTACGTTATAAATGGCTCCACATCGAGATCATGTCAAGCTAATGGCACCTGGTCTGGTATCCAACCTACCTGTGAAAGTATGTATGCATCTATTAACTGAGTTTACAGTTTATACAAAAAAAATGAACAATTAAAACAAATGTATTTCAATTATATGCTCGTTCCTCAAAATATCCGCTCGTTTCCGAGAAATCCTTTCGTCCTATTCCCAAAAATCTCACGAAAAAACGAATGTTATTTGAAACGAGGTTTAAGTTTACACAAAAGGTTAGGTAATGACAATGCCTGCATCGCATCATTCCCTCAGCCATAGGTCAAAATGTTTTAGTGACGACTAAAATGGAAGGGCTTTGATACAAGTGACTCAAACTTCATTTCTCTGAGAAAGAATTAACATCAAGATGTGATGATTCAAGAAGGTTCAACGGAGTATTAATATGCGATTTGTTTTTTCAGTTGTAAAATGCAACATCCCACAGCCCATCAGTAACGGTGAGATCAAGTACTACTCCGGTATGAATTTCAGCTACTCCAATTCCATTGGTTTTGTGTGTAACGATTATTATGAAATGGAAGGCATGAGTTCGAGTGAATGTGGAGTGAATGGAACATGGACACCAGAGCCACCAGTGTGTGTACCAAGTAAGTTATAATATACGTTGTTTGAGTAGTCCAGAGCCACCAGTGTGTGTACCAAGTAAGTTATAATATACGTTGTTTGAGTAGTCCAGAGCCACCAGTGTGTGTACCAAGTAAGTTAGAATATACGTTGTTTGAGTAGTCCAAAGCCACCAGTGTGTGTACCAAGTAAGTTATAATATACGTTGTTTGAGTAGTCCAGAGCCACCAGTGTGTGTACCAAGTAAGTTATAATATACGTTGTTTGAGTAGTCCAGAGCCACCAGTGTGTTTACCAAGTAAGTTATAATATACGTTGTTTGAGTAGTCCAGAGCCACCAGTGTGTGTACCAAGTAAGTTATAATATACGTTGTTTGAGTAGTCCAGAGCCACCAGTGTGTGTACCAAGTAAGTTATAATATACGTTGTTTGAGTAGTCCAGAGCCACCAGTGTGTGTACCAAGTAAGTTATAATATACGTTGTTTGAGTAGTCCAGAGCCACCAGTGTGTGTACCAAGTAAGTTAGAATATACGTTGTTTGAGTAGTCCAGAGCCACCAGTGTGTGTACCAAGTAAGTTATAATATACGTTGTTTGAGTAGTCCAAAGCCACCAGTGTGTGCACCAAGTAATTTATAATATACGTTGTTTGAGTAGTCCAGAGCCACCAGTGTGTGTACCAAGTAAGTTATAATAATACGTTGTTTGAGTAGTCCAACGCCACCAGTGTGTGTACCAAGTAAGTTATAATATACGTTGTTTGAGTAGTCCAAAGTCACCAGTGTGTGTACCAAGTAAGTTATAATATACGTTGTTTGAGTAGTCCAAAGCCACCAGTGTACCAAGTAAGTTATAATATACGTTGTTTGAGTAGTCCAGAGCCACCAGTGTGTGTACCAAGTAAGTTATAATATACGTTGTTTGAGTAGTCCAACGCCACCAGTGTACCAAGTAAGTTATATACGTCGTTTTAGTAGTACAACCTGAGCGAATAGCGTCATTGCCGTCATCTCTGTGTTGGTGTCTGAGACAACAGAGTACAGTATTTGAAGAAAAAGTATCAAGTCAGAGGAAGTGGAAACTATGGCAATTGAACAAAGGCAATGACACAAAACTTCTGCCTGCCAGCCTGCCTGCCAGTCTGCCTGCCTGCCTGCCAGTCGGCCTGTCTGCCTGCCTGCCTGCCAGTCTGCCTGCCTGCCTGCCTGCCAGTCTGCCAGTCTGCCAGTCTGCCTGCCAGTCTGCCTGCCTGCCTGCCAGTCTGCCTGCCAGTCTTCATGTCTGTCTGCCGCCCGCTGCTGTCTGTATGCTTGCCTGCTAGTCTACATGCCATGCATGTCTACCAATCTGCCAGCCTGCGGGGGTTGGGTGGGGCGTTCTTTGTTTTTCATTCAAGTTGATTTTTCTAAATTTACTTTATTCTACCTTTTTCAAATTTCAAAAGCGTATTGTGAATGTTCTTCTGCTGTATCACTTTCATTAATTAAAAAAAAATCAACATGATGAGTAGGATTTGAAACTTTGCATGGTGGAAATACGATATAGAAAGGTTTTGCGGTAACACCATTTAATGACTATCTCTAATGAGTTGGGGTGGTTCTGAAAAGAACCGTTGGTTTTAACTCGACGTTTCGATCAATATGCTCTGATCGTCTTCTGGAGAAAGCTTTCCCCAACTCATTAGAGATAGTCATTACATGGTGTTTCCGCAAAACCTTTCTATTTCAACATGATAGTTAATATTTTTGTATATCCCCAACTCATTAGAGATAGTCATTACATGGTGTTTCCGCAAAACCTTTCTATTTCAACATGATAGTTAATATTTTTGTATATCCCCAACTCATTAGAGATAGTCATTACATGGTGTTTCCGCAAAACCTTTCTATTTCAACATGATAGTTAATATTTTTGTATATCAACATTTAAAGGAGTATTTTCAGGTCTGAGCGTGCGGAAACTTAAAAAAAGTTAAGGACCAATGGAATTATTTCGTCTTGTTCTTGTTGTCTGTTCAGTATGTGGTGAGAGTTCTATTATACCAAGAGGCCTTTCGACTGGACGCATTGTCGGTGGTCAAGAGTCTACACCGGGCTCATGGCCGTGGCAAGTACTGATCAATATCAACGCCCCTGGGTTTGGACTAAGAAACGTCATCTGCGGTGGCTCCGTGTTGAATGAAGAATGGATATTGACTGCAGCCCATTGCCTCACTGCAACCAAAAGCTACCTTACAACGTATGGCGAAGTTGTACCCAACCACACCGTGGTTGTATCATTGGGGATTCATAAGAGAGGCAGTCCGGCTGAACACACTATCGTCGTAAGTTAAGACCATTTTTGTTTTACTGTGCACTTTCCTGTAACAAAGACGTAAATGTCGGTCACAAAAAGGCCACAAAGACGTAAATGTAGGTCACAAAGACCAAAATGTCTCCAAAAACGTAAACGTAAGTCATTGCCACATGTTGTTTTTACCTGTTCAGCTTAAATCAACAACAGCATTGCTTAATAAGCGTTGGCCTATTTGAAATTCAAATTCGCAACTTGGGTTTAGGTAACATCTCAGCTTATATATACATGTATGCAAAAAAAAAAAAACATGATAGTTTCTCTGTGACAATCGCCAACCACGTTCCAGGCGTATTGTCGTGTGTGTGACAACTTTTGTTTCGTCATTAACTTCTGCAGTATAACATTTCTTCCTGACATGACAGAGATCTGCATTTGAAATCATCAAGCATGCTGAGTTTTACCCTGTAACCTACGATAACGATGTGGCGTTAATTCACCTCAATGAATCCATCCGATTCAATAACGTCATACGACCAATCTGTCTCCCACCACAAAACACACACATTGAGCAGGATGACGACGAACGCGTGTACATCCCTAACGTAGCCGACGAGGATACAACGGCGGTTGTGATTGGCTGGGGGCAGAGGGGCCAGGGCCTGTCTACGTCAAACGTACTGCTAGAGGTTTACGTTGGTGTCAATGTGCCGAGGGACCTATGTAATATGAAGCTAAATGATCCTGTTACAACTAACATGGTTTGCGCTGGATCAACAGAAGGTGAGTTATGTCATACGTTATGTATCTCCAATATGCCAATTACTTCCCATAACAATCCATAACGACTCGGTTTCTTAGACCAAAGACGATCCCTAGTCAAACAGTAAGAAAGAGTACAACAACACAATGAGATTATACGAGTAGGATCAAGTTTGACGCAGCCAAGCGTAAATGCAAGAATAGTGATAGGGGTCGAAATTGGAAAGAAAACTCATGGGTGAACAATAAATTAAATAAACAAAGGAGGGGTGGAGCTGGGACTGTTTTGGCCTTTTACAAATGCGACAGTTTATGATACCGCTCTTTTTCTCAAAATATCTATTTCTTTGCGTCACTTTTGTTCAACCTATGTTTTATTTTATGTAGGTGGTCTTGACAGTTGTCAGGGGGACAGCGGGGGACCGTTGATGCTACGAGATGACGTCACTAATCGCTATTTTACATATGGAATAGTATCTTGGGGCGAGGGATGCGCAAAAGCAGGCAAGTTTGGTGTGTATGTGCGCATCGAGAACTTCGTGGATTGGATCCAATATGAGACATTTGTGGAGCGTTGAACCAGAGGACGGATGTAACGTCAAATCAAACCACTAGTGTCTAAAACGACTGCATAATGTAAGGTCATTAATGTTTACCCGATGAAAATATTTCCATCACTCTATTTAAAGTATTATCATTATATTAAGCAGTAATTCCATGAAGATGGTCTCCAAATACCGGTGCAGCGTAATCATTTTATGTTCTTTTGTGTTTTAAAATCGCTCTTCTCATTATCGCTTGTTATATCGCTTACATATTTTGAGAACGTGCAAGCATCCTGTAGACTAGGCAAAAAGCAAACCTCTTGGTAAAAAGTTGTAAATTCTGTATGTTTTTTTTGTAATTTTTAAACAATTCTATTTTTTTTATTTTTTTTTATTTTTTAATCTCTGTATTTTAAACTCAATTCAGCTTGTAGCTGCGATGTTTGAATGTGTTTTAATAAACCAATAATAATAATTAAGTCTTATTGGACGAGAACCAATCACGTGATGTGATACAAAAGCGCTTGATACCTATCGGTGACGAATTCTAAAGTTTTATTGGTCGAAAAGTAAAACCAATCACATGGTGTTAATTATACCGCAACTTTTTAACACAACAACTTATTGATTGAAGTAAAAGGTAATGCGATGGCTGAACAGTTAGCACGTGCATATATAGTCATTATGTCTTACGTATCAAATCTTGATGGCTTACAAGCGATATTTTATATGAAGGGCTGTGCTTAAACATCTCTTTGAATAATAACATTCTCTTGAAAGTAATTTGATTACAATTAAAACAAGGCTATATATATATGATTAAAAAAAAGAGACTTTTAGTAGAAAAAAAATTCAAATAAAACAAAATTAACAGTTTAAAGTGTTTGCATTGATTAAGGGTGATATTTCTTTTTTAGACCCCCACCCAATTGTCTTGTCTCATAATTGTCTTGTAGTCTTAATCTCGGAGGTGCTCTACCTCCGAGATTATCAGTGCACTGATTTGTTTTTAGAGATCATTGATGTTTTACTGGGAGGTGTTTTTGAGATTAGTACAGCCGACAAAGATGTTGTTATGCCAGCACAAGACATTATAAGACACTTAACCCTGTTTCGCTATTTCACGGGAGGACTTAAAGATGGCAATGGGAGAAAAGAACATCCTTGTCACACGAAGTTATGTGCCTTCAGATGCTTGAATTCGATACCTCAAAACCAAATTCCATGGTCTCGAACTAGTGAGAAATGACTTCTTTCTCGAAAACTACTTCGCTTCAGAGGGATCCGTTTCTCACATTGGTTAATACATGTACTATCAACAGCTCCCCGTTACTCATTACCAAGTAAGGTCTTATGCTAATAATTATTGTGAGCAATTACCAATAGTATCCAGTGCCTTTACACATCACAAGAGGGGTGCAGCACAGAACTTATTGTTTTCGACTTTGGCTCTTGATTATCAAGGAAATCATCAAATGTAAATAAACAAAACGTGACAATCGAGGTACATTGTCCCCATTATTATCACTCATAGTGTACTTTAAGAGAATTCCGAGGCCATTTTGAACCTCATTGAACTGCAACGGGTAGTAAGCTCAACCATGGGTGACACGCTGCAAAGGTAAGTATTAAACAAAAGCTTAGTACAATGTTTTTTACTGGCATAAGCATGTTCTGTAGTTACAAGGTACCAAACACTTGCCGTTTAGAAATACTAGTAATTGTAAAGACATAATCAGCATGATTGATGAGTCTACAAGTTCCTCATGTTGATCAGTCAATTTAACGGATAAGCTGTAGTCACGTGGTAATCTTGTTTTGAAAATGCATTGCCAGTGTTAAAACCAGAAAATTTCTACCAATTGTGAGAGAATTTAAGGGGTTCTTTACATGTAAAGAGTTATAGGATTTAAAATAACGCACAGCGACACAAACATGGTCACTAGGTTATTTTAGGTCATGTTTTGTGGTTTAACCACCCATTGCCACAACTATACCTCACTGATAATATAATTATTTTTTATTTCAATGTTAAATTTGGATCACATAAGGAGCTGCAAGAGCTGATTTTACATTTTCAGTCTTCTCATTTTAAAAATCACAAATCCGTTTCCAAACTTAACCCAAGTAATTGATCTTATTTCTAAAAGGTTGCCTTTCGTTTCTTTGATATGGATAAGCCTCCTTTATTTGTCCGGAAAAACGACGTCAGAAACAGTGCTTCGAAGCGCCCTCTTCGGGCAGATAGAGTCACCAGACTATCCCGAGCCCTATAGTGATAATGTACACCGAGTCTGGAACATAAGTGTGCCTGGGGGATTCACCCTAGACTTGTACTTCAGTCTCTTCCAGCTGGAACCCTCAAATAATTGTGAATATGATTATGTCAAGGTAACGTTTCTGCTACAAAATTAGAATAAAAACTGCGTTGTTCCTTAATTAGATCACTAATAGTGTTATTTTGAACTCTTCGTAAAACAAACATGTAACATACTAGTGGGTTGTCCCCAAGGTATCAAGTTTGCAGGAGGCGGCAACCTTCTGTGGAAACGACCTGGTGTTGGAGAAAAGAACCCCACAAGACAGGCACATGACGTCACCAAACAGCAACATGGTGGTCGAGTTTCATTCAGACTTCTCAAATGGTGAACCTTTTCTTGGATTCGTTGCACATTACCAAGCTACAGGTACGTCAACAAAACAGCCGAAACAACTTAATCAATTAGGAACTACAACCTAGTGCTTTCCTTACACATCGCATTGATGACTACTAATAATTATTAAAGAATACTTAAAGACTCGTCTAAATGCGCTTTACATTACAAATGAGTGAAGTTAATTTTTAATTAAGTGAATCGATTTTTTTTGTCTCATTGTTAGGATTTAATTTTGTTGTGTTTTGTTTTATACAGTGAAGTATTAATACAGTTTGGGTCAATGAGTTTATGATATTTAATATACATATATATTTTTTTGCGACATCTTTCCTCGGTATGGCTTCTTCAGATGTCAATGAGTGTTTGGTAAACAATGGCGGGTGTGAGCAAGTGTGTCATAACTTCGAATCTGGATATTACTGTTCATGTCGACTGTATTACCAGCTACAGCCAGATAATCACCACTGCAAAGGTAATCTAAAACATCTGTAATTATTCCTTTCAGATCATGAATGCAAGACCCACAATAGTTGTATGTGATTATAATAAATTTAGTTACACTTACCCATTTCTGCGTCTAGGTGGGGAAATTAGCCTCGTGTTGGTATGGCGCTAGTCCGTTGTCTTCCATCCACATAATTGATTTTTCACAATATATATATTTCAACTATTGATGTTTAATGCCTACGAGATATTACCTCAAATACTATGGTGTCCTCTAGCTGAAAGGTTGCTGGTCTAGGAGTGGTGTACGGCCAGTTCAGTTCCCATTCAGCCTTTGGACGACTATAGTTATGCATTTTTACAATGCCGGGTTTAGGAGTCCATTGTTACCGTTTACAGGTGACATTCCCAGCATGGTCACACAAAAGAGGAAAGGCATATCTCTGAATGCAATCACTAAATGCGCTTGGTAGCTGTTACTGGAATTTCACTACTAACTGTTGTCATTATTACATCCCGATGTATGAACTTTAAGGATTATAAAGTTTTGGGGCCGGGTACTTCTTTCAAGAGGAAAAAGTACGGTGTCGCGAATTCCTAATAAAATGCGGCAATATTTCGTAGCGTTCTATTTTGTCAGGCCTAGTTCGGATACCCTATACTAGGGAGCGGTTTAATTATATAACAGATTAACAACATGGTCAACTAACAACTTATTCGGTTCTTTCGAAATAATGGTTCCATTCTTTCGAAACAACGTGTCATCCCCTGTCAGGTAGTTTCTAAACTTAAAGACAAAAAAGAGTTACCGCAACTATTCTAGTATGTTTTGTGCGAGTATTTACTTCTTATTCTTTGTGTAATTCAGTTTCTTGCAGGGATATTGTTTATACCTCAGATGAAGATGAGTTCCAGACTCCTGACTATCCTGACGATTATCCGCCGAATGCTGATTGTAACTGGCTGATAAATGTCGACATCGGATACTCCATCAACATTGTGTTTTATACATTCCAGATAGAATCACATCCAACTGTACTCTGTCCTTACGACTATGTCAAGGTTCGTGTCAACAAATAAAAACACAAACTAATAAAGTTGGCCGAAACACAAACGAAGGACGCCTTATCTAAACATTAGCAAATGGAAGAATCTTGTCAATAATAATTGATAATTCTGTTATTATTTGTTTAAGATTGTTTATGACAATGAGGTTAGAGGGCCACTCTGCGGCGAGTTGCCAACTGATCTACCGTTAAGTATCACTACAATTGGGAACGTAGCCAATGTGACGTTTCATTCTGATGACTCGGAACAGCGAATGGGATTCCGTGCCCGGTATTACGTCACAGGTCAGTATATCTCATCATCATATCTGTTGGTTTGATCTTTTGTTCTATCTATCCACACCATTGCTGGGTCAATGGTGACCCGGATCAAGGGTCAATGTTGACTCGGAATATGGTTCAATGTTGACCCGGATTATGGGTCATTGCTGATCCGGAATATAGGTCAATAATATGGTCAATGCTAACCCGGATCAACGGTCAATGCTGACTCGGAGTATGGGTCAATATGATCAATGCTGACCCGGGATATGAGTCAATGCTGACTATACAGTTTTTAAAACTTATGTTTGGTAAGGTTTTGACCCAAACAATCTTACTTTCAACGAACCCCTTCAACTTAACCATTGTGCCTCTTGTTTATTGTTGCTGCAGGGCGATCTTGTTCACCACTACACCCTCCTACATATGGCTGGATATCAGGAAGTAACTTTACCATTCGATACACTGTAACATTCAGCTGTATGGATGGTTATTATATTCAAGGATCCAGGTCAAGGTCATGTAAATCAGATGGTTCATGGTCTGGTGTCCAACCTGTCTGTAATAGTAAGTAACGGGCTTTGGTTCCCGATACGTTTAAACGTGTTAAACGATCTTGATCATTGGAGATATAAGCAACACACAAACACACGAGTGCGTGGGTTTCAATCAGACAACTATGAGAATTGTGCGATTTTTAGTAAAAGTTTAATTTTTGTCTGAAAACTGATTAACCGTTAGTAGTGAAATGTGTAACTAACCCGACCTTGCAGATTATGCATCATTCACTGTGTACCTGAAATAGCTTCCACTCTGCATCAAATACATCACCGTATTTTAAGATTTTAAATGTAAAAGTTGAAGACGTTGTCATATGATGCTATTTTGTATGTAAATACTATTGCGTTCATTGTTCGATACATCACCCGAAGATCGACCCATTTTTATTTCTTTCCGTTGTTCATTTTTATCCAGTGGTAACTTGTGACGTCCCACAGCCCATCAGTAACGGTGAGATCTTGTACTACTCCGGTAGGAATTTCAGCTACTCCAACTCCATTGGTTTTGTGTGTAACGATTATTATGAAATAGACGGACCGAGTTCGAGTCAATGTGGTATACACGGAACATGGACGCCGGAGCCGCCAGTGTGTGAACCAAGTAAGTTGATTTGTGTATTACTGGTAAAGAAAACGGATGTCACTTTATCAAAAGAATGTCAAATCCGGTTTTGTTTGTTTGTACTTTGTTACTAGTGTTTGTGCAACATAATATGCTGTGCTTTGTGTCTTCATTTTAAAATTCTTCACATAAATGATGATAAGAAGAAGAAGAAAACTTAACATGTGCCGGTATCTATCTTAAGTGAAGCTAATAGAGTAGAAAGAGAACTACACTTAAAACATGCCGGGACGATGAGAACACTTAACATGTGCCGGTATCTATCACAAGTGAAGCTAATAGAGCAAGAAAGGGAACTACACTTAAAACATACCGGGACGATGACAACGGTTTAACATACAGTATTTCATGCAAGATGTTGAACTACGTTTGAATTATGAGACCTAATCATTTTTAGCACCACAGTGTTGTGGTGCAATTTGCTTCCAATCAAACCATGATCACCGTGGCAATTATTTTACGTGCGTTACCTAACACACGGGACCAACGGCTTTACGCCCCATCCGAAGGACGAAGCATCGTGGTGAAGTGACTGATTCTGGTAACCTTTTCTGTATACAGTATGTGGTGAGAGTTCTATTCCTCCACGGAACCATCCTAACGGTGGACGTATTACCGGTGGTCGTGAGGCTACACCAGGCTCATGGCCATGGCAAGTACTCCTTATGATCAACGCCCCTCGGTATGACATCTTTGATAACTCCATCTGTGGTGGCTCTGTTCTGAATGAGGAATGGATTATGACTGCTGCTCACTGTGTCACAGGGAGCTACGAAGAAAGACCAAGATTCTACGGCCATGAAATACCCATAGATACCGTGGACATAGCACTGGGACTTCACAAGAGAACAATGCCCACTGAAAACACTATTGTTGTAAGTTGCAGTTGTAATTAACAAAGTGATTGAACGTTCGCCATTTTGGAACCTCCATTTAAAAAAAAAAAATTGTGAAAACTTGATCAGAAGCTCCCTCTTGAATTGTTTATCTATGTTTGTCATTACAGAGATCTTGAATTGTTTATCTATGTTTGTCATTACAGAGATCTTGAATTGTTTATCTATGTTTGTCATTACAGAGATCTTGAATTGTTTATCTATGTTTGTCATTACAGAGATCTTGAATTGTTTATATATGTTTGTCTTTACAGAGATCTTGAATTGTTTATCTATGTTTGTCATTACAGAGATCTGTTCGTGAAATCATCAAGCATCCAAACTTTGATCGTTCAACCTACGAGTCCGATATAGCATTAATTCATCTCAATGAATCCATCCAATTCAATGACGTCATACGACCAATCTGTCTCCCACCACAAAGCACACACTTTAAGGTGGATGACGACGAACGCGTTTACATCCCTAACGTAGCCGACGAGGATACAACGGCGGTTGTGATTGGCTGGGGACGGCTGGATCTGAACAGACCGACCTCTAATGTGTTGCGAGAGGTACACGTCGGTGTTGATGTACCGCGGGTATTATGTAACGCGAAACTACCTCAAACTGTGACTCGTAACATGGTTTGCGCAGGACCCAGAGAAGGTAGGCTATGTGAAGCTTTAGGAATTTTCTTTTCAGAGTTGTTAAATTTTGCATCGGGGATAATAAAATTAATTAATATTTAATTTACCCTAAACACCAATGTGTGTTAGCACATCACCCGCTGTATCAACCATTGCAATGTTTATCTTTGTATAAAACTAGTTGGTAATTTTGCACTTTTTGTTGTTTTATTATTAGGTGGGCGTGACGCTTGTAAGGGAGATAGTGGGGGCCCATTAATGCTTCGAGATGCTACTACCAATCGCTACTTTTCATATGGAATGGTATCGTGGGGAGACGGATGCGCAAATGAAGGCAAGTTTGGTGTGTATGTGCGCATGGAGAACTTTGTGAATTGGATCCAATCACAGATCGTTGTTGAGCGTTAAAGAAAGGATGTTGTGTCGATTACAATCTTTAAAAATCCTTTCTTTCTTCTCTACTTTCTTGTCTGGTGCTTTTTGTTCGTTTGTGGTTGTCTGCTTGTCTGCTTTATTTGTTGCTATTTTTTAGTATGTGCCTTTCTTTCTTTGTAATTTGCTATTAATATCTGTTGAAATTTCTGTCTGTGGACGTTCATTAATCATACATATTTATACGAGTAATTTATTAAAACATCCGACCAGCAAAGTAGTTTGTTTTAACGTCTTCCCTTTAATATTGAATCCGTTGCTTTTACTATTGGTTACAAAAAGATAACCTCAAAGCTACCATGAAATATAAGTAGTATGATGATGCAAGATGTAATATAAGTACTATAACACATTCTAAAGTAAGTAGTATGATGATGCGAGATGTAATAGAAGTACTATAACACATTCTAAGTAAGTAGTATGATGATGCGAGATGTAATAGAAGTACTATAACACATTCTAAGTAAGTAGTATGATGATGCGAGATGTAATAGAAGTACTATAACACATTCTAAGTAAGTAGTATGATGATGCGAGATGTAATATAAGTACTATAACACATTCTAAAGTACATCACATTGTAAACGGAAAGAAATTGTGAGTTTAACACATAATTGGTCGTTCACTATTTCGTACACTGTTTTGGTTACTATAAAAGTGCCGTTACATAAAGCTTACATAATGTTTACTTTGTCTTACAATAAATGAACATGAATTATCATTATAAACCAATGATTTGGCTCTTAGTGTTATGTTGATGATTTGTTCCGTGCATATAAACGGATCCTCTTAATTAAGAGCCTCAAAACAAAGCCGAAATGAAGATTAAGGCACTGAACACCTTTGTTAATCATTTTTTGACAAAGTCAACAATTCTCATGTGGTGTATCTCAGCATTACATGGATAAAATAACAAATTGGAACTAAGAAATTTGGCAAGCATTCTTGTTGCACATTTAATTTGTGTGCAATCAGCTGAATATATTAGAGTGAGATATTATTACCTCTTTACTTCAGAGGGAGCAGTTGTTTACAATGTTTTATTTTATCAACAGCTCTCCATTGCTAATTACCAAGTAAGGTTTTATGCTAACAATTATTTCGAGTTGTTCCCAATAGTGTCCAGATTTAAGAACGTGTTTCCATGAGTGGACGTCCGATTAAATTTGAGTGACCTCCCGAATCCAGTCAGCAAAGTTGCCCACTCTGCTATAGACCCCGTATTTACCTTGCTGTGCACAATTACCTTCTCCCCATGATGTTATACCGTAGGCATAGTATCTCTCGTTGGAAGCCTTCAACATTAAAGGACCTCCACTGTCTCCGTAACACGTATCACGACCTCCTGAGAAAGGGTTATAAATACGTCAATATTAATGTTCAATAGCCTCACTCAAGGTCGATCTTTTAGACATGAGCCCGATTTCTTGCTCCATTCACTGCGGACTTTGGTGCAATACGGACACTCTTAACATTGAGCACCAAGTTACTGTGCTACATACCACATAAGCAAAGTATTTCTCTTTTATCTCACAAATGCGTTTTCGTTTACCAAGGTGTGTGCTGTTCATGTAGCCTTAGCGCCGGTTTTCGTATCCTCGACCAACAGTTGTGGAAAATACTTTGTTCGTCAAAAATGGTCAAAAGACTTGACATAATATGCTTTTGCAGTGATAAATGAAAGACGTTTATCAGAGCCCGTTTAACTTACCATCTGCAAGTCCCGCGCACAACATGTCCACTGTCACCGGACTATGCATGGCGTCGTTACACGTCTCAAGATTAACAAGAGGAAGATAAACTTGTTGCAACGTCTCTGATCTTGATGTCCTGCTAGTTGTACCTAGTTAAGTGGCAACAAAAACGAATCATCACAGTCTTGTTTAACCGTCGAAACGACTAAACATTGGGTAAGGTTATTTTATAGCGTTTATATACCAATGATGTTTACAAAATTAACCCCGTTGTAGTTATTATGACCCATGTGATAAACATCTTGGTAGAGATCGCAATTATTTAAACCATAATCGCTTATTGGTATCCTGCGCATTTGCATTGAAAAGCAGCAGAAGTCGCCGGTTTGAAACGGCCGTTTAAGAACTCGTCATCCACTCACTTATTCCCTTAATTCACAATGGGAAATGATTGTACCGAATTAAGGTAAGGTCCAAAACTTACCCCATCCAACTGCAATAGCTTCGGTGTCTTCAAGGGTAACAAACTCTGAATATTCATCATCACTGAATGTTTCATCATCCGGGATACAAAGTGGTCGGATTTGTCTGGTCAAGACAACTGGGCTGTCCAGAAGCAATAAGGCAACGTCACCGTCATACAGAGCTGTGTCGTAAGAGGGCGCTCTGAAGACTTCGATAACTCCTCTCTGTTAGTTGGAGCAAAGTTTCGTCAGGCCTTTCACATTATTATTTTTCCAAAATCAAGATAAATTAAAATGATAAAACTGTCGTTCGTGTGGTGTTCATTGTCTATAGGTAGGAAGACCTTTTCGAAACGAATTGTTGTTTGGTTTTGATTGTGTTAATCTATTTCTAGAAACCCATTTCAAGATTATAGACCTTATCGCAAATACTAGGTACGCGCACGTTAACGTTAGGCGCTGATTGCGGTGCATGCTGGTCTAGCTTGCGATCAAAGTTGATCCATAGCTAGACCAGCATGCACCTCATGCAACAGTTATAGCTTATGCAATGGGCATTTGCGAGAAGGTCTATGCACTGGTATCGGTTTGTGAAAACAATGTGACAATAAATCTTTATCATGGTGCGGCCATCTTGATTTTCTCCCATTCAAATCAGTGTAACCAAACTGAGGCCGGAAGGAGAATTAGTCTGGTTCCTTTTTATACAACAACAATTAGCACACATTACTTTTGTTGGATCAGGGAACATGACCAAGATGGTAGCAGCGTGATAAAGGTCTATACAACTTTAACTCACCTCAATGTTGTTTCCATTAAACGCATGAATCCCAAGTGAGATAGTTATCGAGTCCGCTGGTAACTTCTGTCCATAAAGTCCTTTTAGTTTGATCTTTCTTGCCGTGACGCAATGAGCAGCAGTCAGTACCCAGTTCTCACTAATCAGAGATCCACCACACAGATTATTCACTCTAAAGGTTTTGGATCTAGCTTCTATCTTCACAACCCATGGCCAAGAGCCCTCTCGTGCCTCTGTACCGCCAATGATGCGTGATTTAGGACGGGAGTCATGAGGTGTAATGCTGCTTTTCCCACATACTATAACAAAGTATTATGTCAATTTGAGATATTATTGATTTGGAAAATTATTGATATTTATTTCATTTATCAGGAAAGATACAGCAATGAGCAATTCAAACACATAGGAAAGAAAAAGAAACAGCTGGAGCTCGAAGGATTGCCTACAAGAAACTCAATTCCTGTCTAGAGGCTAGGCTCTCCTCTCGAGCTGTTAAAATGTAGTCATTTTGATATAGAGTCAAACTACCTACTTGGGATACATTTTGGTTCCTCTCCGGACCACGTCCCGTCACTTTGGCAAACTCTGACGACCTCGAGGCTGTTCAGTTCATAAAAGGAGTCACAAGAATAGCTTGCCGAGGAGTCATAAATTGGTGGATCTTGACTCATTGTTATCCTCCCGCGGTTGACTCTGGGTTGCAGACGAGGGCACCCGACCACTTAAGACGACAGTAAAAAGTATTAACTCAATTCAACACATTATTTTTATACAGAGTGAGTCAAAAAGAAGTTGCTCGGGATTGGTGATTTTTTGTTTGTCAGAACAAACAAATGACACTCTAAGTAAAGCATGATTATGTTCACTACGAAATCTTTCTGCTTATTAGATAAAAAAGAATGAAAGACATTGATCATTCCTCAGAGGATTTATGTCTATTTTAATAAGTGTGCTCATTTTGCAAGCTTTCCACCAAAAAGAACAACAGTTTAGCTGTACATGGCGAGTCAAACTGAAGTTGACCAAGATTTATGACTTAAGAACGGAATCGTATAGTAATTGTAATAAATCTGCATGGTTATAATACGCATTTAATCGTATCACTATGAACTAAATTGGGTTCAGGCCTGTTTATTCGAAGAAAAAGGTGGGGTAAACCGAGACCAGTGTTACGACATGGAGTTTCCAATTTAAAAATAAATCACAATCGAAATCGGTTCCGCAATTTAATCAGGAAATTGACAGTAAATCAAAAGCGATAAGATTGCAACTTTGACGCACTAATTTACAGCATTAATATAAAACTCTCAGTCTGCGGCTTTTTGTCTATAAGTTTGAGAGAAGCTGATGAAGGCACTGGAAACTTTGGGTGATTACCTCAACGTGTAAATTAGCATACAAACTTATTTTGTAACGAGAAACGAGGAGCTGTTGACAGTATAAATAATTGTGAGAAACGACCACCTCTGATTATGAGAAAGACTTCAGGCTTTTCTCAGTCATCTGAAAGCACGTGCAGCAAGGTTAGTTTTTTTTATAATTATTTCGACGATAGAGCCCTAATTTTCGTTTTTTTTTTCTTTTGTGCATAATTTGGGAAACACCAAGAGAGAACACTGGTGGTCTTTGGCAATTACCAAACGTTTCCTTTTAAATCAAAAATGATTGACAACACATCAACATTGTCGAGTGACACACACAAGTATCCATATTGTATAGAATGATTAAAATAAGACATACCTTCACACGTTGTTCCATTTCCTGACCATTTTCCCGATGTAAGGCAAGTTCTTGAAGCTTGACCAACTAGTCGATATCCTTCGTCACAGCTAAATAATGCTTGGTTGCCTACTGTGTTGTTAAGCAGAGACATGACGCCATTGGTGGGGCCTTCAATCTCCTCACATGGTTTACCTGTGCAAGAAGAAACCAGTGTTGTAACAATAATAACAATTCAAAGTAGAAGTTCAACTTTAAACTTGAACGACCAGCCAGAAGCTGTTCTACAATATGAGACGTCATATGCCGTCATCAAGTTCTTTTGTTAAAGGCACTAGACACCTATGGTAATCGTGTCAAAGACCAGTATTCCCACTGTGTGTATCTCAAATTATGCATAAATAACAATTTAATCTGTAATAAGTTTGACTCAACACCTTTTTTGCACAAGCTTGTGTGCTTTCAGATGCACTATAAAACGCTGTTTTAATATTTGAGCCAGAAATTATCACTTTCTCAAAACTATACGTTTACTTCAGAGGGAGCTGTTTCTCACAATGTTTTATACTATCAACAGCTCTCCATTGCTCGTTACCAAGTAAGTTTTTGTGTCAACAATTAGTATGAGTTATTACAGTGTCCTGTGCCTTTAAGTGATATGAGTTATTACAAACAGTGTCCTGTGCCTTTAAGTGATATGAGTTATTACAAACAGTGTCCTGTGCCTTTAAGTGATATGAGTTATTACAAACAGTGTCCTGTGCCTTTAAGTGATATGAGTTATTACAAACAGTGTCCTGTGCCTTTAAGTGATATGAGTTATTACAAACAGTGTCCTGTGCCTTTAAGTGATATGAGTTATTACAAACAGTGTCCTGTGCCTTTAAGTGATATGAGTTATTACAAACAGTGTCCTGTGCCTTTAAGTGATATGAGTTATTACAAACAGTGTCCTGTGCCTTTAAGTGATATGAGTTATTACAAACAGTGTCCTGTGCCTTTAAGTGATATGAGTTATTACAAACAGTGTCCTGTGCCTTTAAGTGATATGAGTTATTACAAACGGTGTCCTGTGCCTTTAAGTGATATGAGTTATTACAAACAGTGTCCTGTGCCTTTAAGTGATACTCTTTGTCCATTAAGTTGTAAATAGAAGGAAACGTAACTTACCCGAAGATCTAAACCTAGCTCTGAAACCACGGTTCAATCCACTCTCGTCAGATACGAAGAAAATCTTGATCAGTTCATCAGCTTGGATCTCTTGAGGCCAATCGGACGTCATGTTGCCACAGAAAGGACCAAGGGTTCGCTTGTCTTGCTTGATCTAAACAAGGATACAAAATCAATGAAGTTAAAAGTACCTGGTGGTACAGAAAGAACCAAGTGGACACAACTTCGTGTGACATGTTTTTTTTCTTCCCATTATTATCTCGCAACTTTGACGATTATTGAGTTAAATTTTTCACAGGTTTGTTATTGTATGCACATTGTTGAGATAACTCGGTGAAAAGACACTTTGACACTTACCAAAGGTGTCCAGTGCCCTTAATTACATTTAAAAAAAAAGTGTGACTCACCCTCAGCGCATCGTACGGACATTTAGTATCCGAGTGGCTCTCCACGTCAAAATCTTCAAAGGTCAAACTTATGACGTAACCGGCCTCAGCTCGAATCAGCCAATCACATTCAGACTGACGAGGATACGCGTAGGGATATCCAGGTGACGTAATCACACCCGATGGAGACTCGATCACGTTTCCCGAACAATGAACTATTGCAAAAAACAAAAGTACAAATTAAAAACGAGTAGTTCAAACATAAGCCTAAGACAACACTGACAACCAAATAACAATGAAGGCAAGCAAAGTGTACTACTCGAAACGTCGAGACCACACCGGCTCTTTCCAGAGGCAACACTCACACAAAAGAGATACTATATACATGGTACCCGCAAGTTGACTATTTAGTACTTGTTATTCTTCACAGCATGCGAAGCTTCAAACACCATTTAAATAACATCGGTAGGAAACTTCTAAACCATGACTCTGTACCAAGTACGGGGTGGTTAAATACATCAAAATATCAAGTGGTCTTTTCTTTAACAAAGTTTCCTACAAAAAGCTTTGCAGGACTGTGTTGTCGAAGAAGCATTGGTTTTTACAATAATTGTTTTTCCTTTTTGAAGGGGCTGCTGCTTTGTCTAATTATGCTAGCTGTAACTGTTTTGCAGGGGTTTCGTTTTGTTAATCTAGTTTTGTTGGAATGCTGTCATAATTGTTGCCTCTGCATTTCTTACTGTCACTGTGGTAGAAGTCAATGGTTTAGCTTCTCATAATATGCTGCCTACCTGTGCATGTTTTCTGATCTTGAGACAATGTGTACCCAAACTGACATGAACAGTAGAAACTGCCAATGCCGTTATGGCAGAAATGTTGACATTCATCTGTCCCGTCCTTGCATTCATTGATATCTAAAAGCAACCAAATACAGATGATATAAAGGTCACCGTGGTCGAGTGTGGTTAGACTGCAGGACTTGCAATCACAGGGTTGTGAATCGAATATCCTACAAAGTTAACCGCTGATTCCACATTGACTAGAATAATTAAGTATTGTCGTCTAGTTCTAGTTATACAGGATCATAATGTCTTGATTTGTGCAATTCATAATTATAGACGTTAAACCGATGTTTTTATGAGAGAGATTGGCTATTGTCAGTTTTGATTGTATATCTCCTTTTGGGAATTACCTGGACGGGAAGCGCATTAAGACCACAAATCTAAAAGTCAAATAATGTATGAAAGTGAACAGCGCTTTAATTTTGAGAAATGAGTATAAACTGTTTCGTACTTTAAACTTGTAAAACAGATAGTTACAAATCCTTTTGAGTTTCTAGATAATTTTAGTTCACCTTCTGCAACGTAATGTGCATCAAAGCCGGTGTGTCTCTTAGGAGTAGAGTAATCCGAGTGAAACACAACCACCATATTGTTGGAGAGTGACGTCAGGCTGACGTCAGGAGTCTCACGGCCGCAGAACTTCCCCAAAGTATTGTTACCTGACAAAACCTTAGAGAAAAAGAAACATAATCCGATTCCAGTTTCAGATAATGGAATGTGAAAACCAACTATCGTACTATGTTATCATGTTTGAGGCACTGTACATGCAGTAGGTACGCACTGTCATGTTTTCTGGGCAGAAGGTGAACAATAGGCCAGGACTGTCCTACTTTTTGCTCTGATAGATCGAAGGGCCTTCTCGATAATATAAACTTCACTACCGCATAGTGAGTTCTTAATTGGTCTCAACGTTTCGACTAGCTTGCTCTAGGTCATCATCAGGAGATATCACATACCGAAACATCATCACCATCTACATTATCAAGTGTTATTCACACGACAGCAAGTTAACAGGGGTCCCTGGCTTAACTTCAGCATGGTTGTAAGTAGCAGTTGTTTGACATGATTTTACAAGAGACCTTGAACAGTACAACATTTGTTGTCCTTTCACACGAGGTACATTTTGTAAAACAATACAACCATGCTACAACTTAGCAAGGGACCCTTGCTAAATTGCTGACGTGTGAAAAGGGCTTTAGCATCCAGCCACAGTACATTAAAGTCTGGCAACAATAATCAAACCGTACTAAGACATAGTCGGCATTGCATCCCTTGGTTCCAGGTTCCAGATCGAACTCAATAAAATAGAGCTTAACACGGTGTCCTGCCTTGACATTGATCTCCCATCGTACATTGAGATTGTCCGGATAGGGTAATGGGTAATTAGTAGACTGGATTATACCGTGGGTGTCAGACAGCTGTGAGATGGATGATGCATGGTGAGCACACGCTAAAATCAACAGCAGTACACACCAAGAGGCGCAGCGTCTGATGAGGTAAACACAAAACACAAACATAAAGTGTGTTCATTAAACAAAATATACGTGATGTTCAATAATTCATCACTGAGCTAACACAAAGTGTTCAAAAACACAACATTTTAAGTTTCAGTTGTTTACATATTTGAAAAGTTTAACGATGCAGGTCTTAAGTTTAAAGAGTTCCCCTTTTAACCACTGTTTAACTTTTGTACCGAAGGTACGGAACCCCAAAAGGGGCATGTACAAACAATTAAAGGTACATATTACAATAAAATCATTTCGTTACCTCGAAGTATTAATTTGTCGATATCTTTGTTGTTGGTGTGGCAGCCAGAACGTAGTATAATAAACATGAGTTTGAGTCCTGGCGTCACGGCAACGACATGGCTTAAGGGTAGCGCTCAATCATAAAATAATGTTAATGACAAAATAGAGAGACCGGCAACATCATCTAGAAAGCTCAGTTGGTAGACCACCGGCCCGTTAATCCGGAGGTCGCTGAACCAAATCCCACCCTAGTCTCCTCGAGTACATCATGCAGAATATGAAACATGTTTCAATCGGCGATGTGTTTGGATTTGAAAGTAACGAACGTCAGGGACTCGGTTGCTAATTTAATTAATTTCTGCCTACGATGCACGATAAGTAATCTCCTCAATTGATAACCATGACTTTGACATTTTAATCAGAAATAAAAATGATATGTCGACGAAAACAATACATAAACTGAAAGCGAAGAATCAAACGTGACTAATAAATCACAAAACAATCTTCTTGAAAACCCTTCTTCTCCAGATGCCCTGGTCGTGTTGCCTCTAGATAATATTGGATAAAAATAAAAGGTAATGTGAAGTGAATTTATGACAGACACTCAGATTGAAACATAAGACCTGATATCTGTCTTTATTACACTTCTAATAGATGTTAAATTTGCATCGGGGATAGAGAATATTAATTTTGTTTTTTACCCATACACCGATGAGTGTTAGCACTGTATACTCAGTACTTTCCCGAGTCCTGTGAAAAAATATCACAGCCATGTTACTCGGGTGGGATTCGAACCCACGACCCTTGCAATTTAGATGTTAAATTTGCATCGGGATAAAGAATATTAATTTTGGTTTTTTACCCATTATGAAGTTCATTAACTCTCCTAGACATTGTTGCCAAATTACAGCCGTAAACTACAACACTCAATCGAAGCAATTTAATCTTAAAGAAGGCTAAACATCTATCATCTTCATTGGTGATGAGAAAATGAAGAATTGGAGATTTATAACTAATTGAGACAGTGTTAAAATCGAATTTATCAGACCGAGAAAGATCCAGTCGGTTCAGGGCAGACATGACTAATACTTATAAGACTTAGATAAACTCAATAATAAGCTCAGAGCAATAAAAACTTACAAGGAAATACAGCCAGGTCAGAGCAGAATTGTGTCTTTTAAATTTATTCTGCTCCGACGCGAAGTCCATCTACATCTTATCTAACGTCACCATGCGCAGATGTGTCACTCACCATTTTAGATTGGGTAAGTAATACGTTTTCAAAGCATTCATTTGGTGCGCGTTAGTTGGTATTCAATTCTACAACCAATTCCAGAAGGGATTTAAAAACCATTTACGATGATTTAAGATTCTGGTCACGTGATTAAGCTGCTTCAGCTGCGGGAACACACTGACTGTGTCGCTATAAAGTGATAACAGATGCTCATAATTTTCATTTTATAACACACTTGGGTTGACGAGTTGGGCAAACAGTAACGAGTAGTTGAAGAATCATCGGATGTTGACTCTGTCTGTAAAGGTTTTATTGAAGAACCTGTTCTCGAGTAAGCCTAACACCAAAAACTAAAGGTAACTATATTTTCATTTAATACGTATTAAATTTGCATCATGGATAAAGAATATTCATTTAGTTTTTGACCCATTGTATACATGTACACCGATGTATGTTAGCACTATATACTCAGTACTCCGAGTTCGGTAGACAAAAATCACAGGCATATTACTCGGGTGGGACTCGAGCCCACGACCTTTGCAATTCTAGACCAGTGCCTTAATTATGGGTAAAAACCAAAATGAATATATTATTTCCATTGTAATGTCTTAACCACTGCCTTACGTACATATATTGGTTTTGTTTTTCTTATAGCCTAAGGTAAGGTTAATACTCCACAATAATGTAATTTCTCTCCGAATGCTACTACTTTGATGGTCTGGAGTAAACATCCTGAGGCACTCCTGAGGTTTCTCACTACAAATACGTAGATGATATGTCGTTGGTTCAAACATATCGTAATAATGACCAAACAAGTTTAATGCAACAGCCGCTTGATTGTTTGCATTCCTGGTCATTAAAAAATCACATGCGACTCAACCCCAAAAAATGTCAAGTCATGATTTCTTGCTTCCAAAGACACCAACCTGTTAAGCCGATTTTTCAAATTGGTAATAATGTCAGCAATCAAACGAACTGTGTTAAGCTTCTTGGCATTCATATACCAGAAAACCTTAAATGGGATACTCAGGTTGATTACATGTGTAAAGCCTTCAACAAAAAACTGTACTTCTTACGTCAACTTAAACGATGTAACATTCCTGTTAATGACTTGAGAACAGTGTATTTGCAATATGTTCGACCAACTCTTGAATACGCCTCACCTGCTTGGTTTTGTGGTCTTACCAAAGTCCAAAGAGAGTGCCTCGAGAAAATGCAACGAAAGGCATTCTGTATCATACTTACTTGGAATTTTTGTAAATTTAAACCTTATGGTGATATTTGTGTGGTGCTTATGGCCCCTCACTGAAAGACTTGAACAGCTCTCATTGAACTTTGGTAATTCGCTACTGTCCTCAAGCAAGCATAGAGAGTGGCTGCCTCCTGCAAGGAATAATAACCTTAGGAATTCCGAATCTTTGTCTAGTATTAGGTGCAGAACCAACCGATACAGGTCTAGCCCCATTCCCTACCTCACCAGTATTTTGAACATGTTACACATTTTGGCAGGCCTCAAATTTTTACCATCGATTTTATTCCCAGTTTTTATTTTCTTGTTTGTGTGTTTGTTTTGTCTTTTTTACCTTTTTGCGCGTGCGTGTTTGGTTTGTTGTTTGTGTGTTTTTAATGTGTTTGTTTGTCTGGTGGAGTGTTTGTTTGTCTGGTGGAGTGTTTGTTTGTCTGGTGGAGTGTTTGTTTGTTTGTTTGTTTGTTTGTTTGTGTGTATGTTTGTTTGTTTGTTTGTTTGTTCGTTCGTTCGTTCGTTCGTTCGTTCGTTCGTTCGTTCATTTGTTTGTTTGTTTGTTGGGGTGTTTAATTGGTTGTTTGTTCGTTTGTTTGTTTGTTTGTTGGGGTGTTTGTTGTGGTGTCTGTTGGCGGGGGGGGGGTATGTTTGTCGGGCTGCTGTTGGGTTTGTTAGTTAAGTGTGCTTGTTAAATATTTATTGTTTTTGTTTTATCTAATTTTAGTTCTCATAACGTCTCTTTTGACTTTGCTCTTAATTTTTAAATTTTTCTTGTGTATGAATTTTCTCTCTGCTTTTTAATTTTTTTTATATAATAATGTAAATCTGTATTTTAATTCAGTCTCTGGACTGCGACAAGCAGATGTTTTTACAATAAACCAGTAATAATAAAAATACATTTTAGTCTTTAAAAGAAACGTTTCTCCTCAGACTTCGTACGGCAGGTGTCCGTTCGTGAATATATAGATCGACATTTATTTCATTTACGGCTTGAGAATACGGTTGGTCCCAAAGTAAAGAGTCTATCCACTTGAAACTTTGACATGTGACTTATTGTATCTGTTCTGGGATAAATTTGTTTGCAAAAGAGCATTACATAAAAAAACGACAACCCCACCACTCAAAAAAGCCATGCTCATTTATTTTTGGTGGTATGACCTCGGGATGTGTAATTTGTATCCGAAAGCCTTTTACTTATTGCTTGTGACAGCACCGAAACTATATAGGGAAAAATGTAGTGTTCAAATGGGTTAGGGTTAGGACCGAAACTAGGGAAAGATGTAGTGTTCAAATGGGTTCACTAGAAAAGGGGAAATGGGAACTTCTGCCCAATATAAATTCAAAGCATAGTTTCCGTTTGACTTTTCCTATTTGCAAACCCCTTTTACGCTTTTATTTATTCTGTATAAAACAAAATAACCCATTGGGACATGCAAAAGTTTGGAAAATGCAAAAGTTGATCCGGTGCGCAACGACAGGATGGTCACTGGGGAGAACCAAATATTGCCCAAGAGGTTTAAATAATAATCAAAAAGGCAAATGGTTTACAACATTTTCCTTATTTTGTATTTGAACACTGTATTTCCATGGTGGAAATGTAAGGTTTGTAACGGGCAAATAGAGACCACACCGCGTCGGCTAGTTCACAATTATCGGAGCTTTCCGATTGTACAGTCTCATGAGGCTAAAACCTCAAAGCCTCGAAGCATGAACCAAAGAAGCCGTGTTTTCTCATTCTTCTTCTGCCTTTTACTTAGTTTCACTTCCCTTTGAATCAACAAAAGGGACACGACTATTCATCCTAAGGATGGGTTACTGGGCAGAACTAATAGCAATATCGGGACTAAGAGCATCATCTTAAGAATGGCGGCACTTTAATCTATCGGACAAAGAAAGTACTTCCATTAAATACAAAACACTACTTTACCGCTGGTAGGTCAAGTATCTTTCACAAAAAGATGCTTAGTTCCCAAAGGAACTGTCAGTCAATAATATTGTCCGTAAGGAATCATTGAAATGGGACTTTCAAATTCCACACTCTTCAGGCGGTTTGGGCAAACACAATAGGTTGGCTAAAATATAAACCAGCTATTCTTCGAGGTAGTCCAAGAAGTTTATTAAAGCTCAGGGAAAAAGTCTAGCAAAGTGGAATAGGATCGTTTTGAAAACAGAAACACAGGTCCGTTTCATAATATATCTGCATTTATCATGCGGCCTCCATCTTTGTCTATAGTCTTCGAATCGAATAACAGTAATGAATCATGATAACAATCGCTTAACAATGTCCGCCAAATCATTCTTTCACAGAGCCTAATGGCGGACAACTCTTTTAAGAGTGAAAGGCGGATACTTTCAACTCGGTTCAAAGTGAAGTTCGTTCCACCAGTTTCACTAAATAAAAGTGACACAGATTGACTTTCACTCTCAAAAGAGCGAAAGTAACACCACTTGAAAAAAAGAGTGAACTTTCACCTTTTTTACATTGAGAGAGTGTTTTGCTCTTACAGCCTCGGTTTGATAACATTTATATCAATGGGAAAAATTCAAGATGGCTGCACCATGATAAAGGTCTGTACTATTTTAGGCCACCGGTTTCATTTATTATGTAACGTACAAAACAAGATTAGTTGGTGTGTCAGTCATTTCCTCGAACAAGTGCCAAGGCACACCCATCGTCTCTTCACAGAAACAAAAAGCTGGTGTGTTCCACTGTCCACTAGTCTCAAAATCAAGTCGGGAATAATTTTGCGGTCTTATTCCAGCCATACTCTATGTTCCAGCCCACCTGTCTGTGTATCGTTCCCATTTATGGGTGCGTTCGATTAGCTTCCCTGGGTCGAACCCGCGGTGCTCACTTGGGTGAGCCCCTGACAAGAGCTAATCGAACGATCACACTCGAGCTCGCCCTCTCGTGGTGACGGCATGCACCTCAGGTTCCCGAAGTGAAAGTGTGTTAATTGTTCTTTTATGGTCGATAGACTGTCAATTTGCAGAAAGATTTGTTTACCATTTTGCAAAATTTGCTAAGGTTATTTGGCTTCAGAGCCTAAGCCCAGGAGGAAAGTGAAAGTCGTGATAAAAACAAGTGCAGGTGTCAACTGAATCTGGCAATTATGGGACAACCGTTTACAGTAAACCTCTCGACAAGCACATTTATTATTTCTCATGCTGTTAAAAAAAAAAATAGTATCTTAGTCTGGTGCTTCCCTCCTCTCCCAAAGTCAAGTAAGTTTTCGCCTTTTGTTTATTTATATATTTGCTCGCTCTGCGAGGACATTATTCGCTCTGGATTGTCGGCGATATCTGTCTCTCTCTCTCTCTCAAAAAAAAAAAAAAAAAAAAAAACCGCGACGCTTTTTCACGTGTTGCTTTTACTGTAAACATCCACAGTTTATGGTAAAAATGATCGGACAGTTTCTAAAACCAGATGTATACTTTAAAGGATCCTTTAAAGTATACCTCTGGTTTTACTTTAAAGGATCCTTTAAAGTATACATCTGGTTTTACTTTAAAGGATCCTTTAAAGTATACATCTGATGTATACTTTAAAGGATCCTTTAAAGTATACATCTGGTTTTACTTTAAAGGATCCTTTAAAGTATACATCTGGTTTTATAAACTGTCCGATCATTTTTACCATAAACTGTGGATGTTTACAGTAAAAGCAACACGTGAAAGGGCGTCGCGTTTTTGTTTGTTCTGAGCCTAAATAAAACCCAAAGGAAAAGGATGACACATTGTGTAAACAAACAACAGTTGCAGCTCGTAAACTGAAATAAAACAGAAACAAATTGTAGCAAGGAAAATGTCTCTAATCAGAAATGCCCTTTATAAGTTAGTTATATGATAATTGACTAGTTTTAACGTAGCCCCCTTTCCAGTCAAACACCTCGCCCCCTAATTCTTTTTAAATTTAGTTTTATAAGCTGTGACCTTAATTTCTTAGAGCTAGCTAAGTAGTTAACCATTCAATTTGTGGGTCAACTCTTTTAGATAAAACCACTAAGTGGTGTGACCTCCATGTTACCCGTAACCTCCGGGCTTTTCGTAACTAAATAAAAACTGTATTCAAGAAACACAATTATTTCTTCATTGTATAGCATTGTATAGCGACCTATTTCAATAAAGTCTCGACACAGTTAATTAATGGCCACTTACAAGAGGATCCACTTAGTTATAGGAAAGGGGTACGAAAAACCCTGAATTGTTCGAATTGCTCACCCCCTCTTTCTCTCTCTGCGTTTCAAAAGTTTCTGGAGGGGATTGGTTTTTTTGCGGCATAACTTGGTTTCATGGACATCCGTACATTAACGACAATGAAATGGAACGAGTGAAGTATATTGGGGTAAATTTTTTTACTTGAATAAAACTACTCAATCCCCAAGTAGTTTCCAAACGAACATGCATCATGCACCGATATGTCCTACATGGAAGATTGTGTGCGACGAAAATTGTGAACCATTGTTTCAAACAAACCATTATATCTGACTCATTATTTCATACAAAGTGTCTGCTGTCCAACATCCAAATCTACATGTAACAGTGTGCAGATCACCAATGTGTCCTAATATTGGCAACCATAAAACAGACCTGTGAAGAATTGGTTTAGTCCTGAAGTCTTTCCATATTCAAAATAGTTATAAAACCACGCTACTTCAGAGGGAGTCGTTTCTAATGTCATACTATGGCCCATTACTATTGTAAGTTGTCACTTTGAGTAATTATCCAATGTGCGTTGCCTTTGAGCAATTTTAGACCGAAACATGGCGGAGAAAACAACTAAGATTAGTGGCATACATAAGGGTAACCCTTCATGTCACAAACTGAAGATAATTGTTGGTAAAGAATAATAGGCAAAGTCCATTTCAATAAGTCCGAAACATCAGATAAGAGCCTTTAACCCTTCGTTGGATTTCAACGTGGCCACTGGCTGTCCAGCCCATGGATGGATTTCACAAAGAGTTAAGACCACACTTATATGGACTTAGGACGAGCTAACTCGTCTTAACTTAGGACTGTAGCCTTAAATATTTAATAACTCCTAGGACTAGTCCTAAGTTATGACTAGTACATGTATAGTGTATACAAATATATTCTTTGTTATGAATAATTTGATTACAAAGTCTGTGAAGTATTACCGCAGCTTCTCAAAAATTTGGGGCATAAAAACTGATATATTTGTCCATTACTTTGAGTGAAATGCTTAAGACATGCTTTATACTGTCGGAAGCTAACTGTAGGCTTCTAACCAGCAGTTTTGGTTGCCATTAATTTACAAATGCTAATCATAAGCCTAACCTACCCTTTAAAGTCCGTTGGGCGAAGTGTCCCTAAAAAATCAAATGCAACGAAATATTGATTACAAACCCGTGTACAACTACAGGGATGTGTTCTTATTTTTATTCACGACATCGCGAATCAATGCACGTGACCATGAAGTGGCTTACATAACCTCCTGTAACCAAACATTTAATTGACGAAACATCTCGACAGAACCACTATTTATATAATGGTTATTTTGTTGTCTCTGGGACAGTTTTTCAAATTCCATGGCCAATCACAAACTATGGGTCTAGGAATCAATCAGTACGATCAAGATCGGTACGTGGGATTTGGCGAAATGGCCGCAATAACAAAAATGAAACAGGAAACGAACCCAGAGGGCACATCAAATTGATACCACAGTGACATTGTGTTTTATTTTTGTCCTAGAAGTGGGGCACGTTTTAAAACTTATCAAGGTGTCAGTTTAAAGAACATGTTTAACCTGACATGAAATAAAAAAATGTGAAAGCTCAATAGGTCATCCGAGTCATGAGAAAACAGTGAAAATAAAAAATTAAATGTTTCACTGTTTTCGAACATCGGGTATTGGCCGGACGCGCGCAGTAAAATAACATATGGTGTTTTAATTTCCTACAAACTACCACTATTTCAACTATTTCAACGAAGGTTTTCTACCATGACAATATTTTCACAAATTTTAAAGTCTTGTCCAAATCTGTGAATATTAATATTTTCAATCTACCCAATGGTGTACACACACTGCAGCCTGATGGTTTTATATGAACATTATAATAAAATCGTCAACTGATCATAATAGGCCATTATGCAGAATCTGCCAAACAAAATTTTCATTGTAAACAAAACAACCATTTTAAAGAATGTTGGTCGGTTCAAAAACAAATTAAAATGCGCACAAATTATCCACCTCGCTGGGTGTGTAATGCGCAGTAACAACCATCTTAGTATTACGCGGCAGAGAGTTCCAGATGCGTGACGTAGCTGAAGAAGAAGACCTGTCGCCCCAGGAGTCTTGCTTTGTGTGAGTCAAGTGAAAAAGGTGAAGCATATTACTTTGGTGGGATTCGAACCAATGACGATAATCTGGACTGAATGAGAATATTAATTTGATGTCAATGTGTTTGATTACAGCGATGGGAGACGAGGAGGCATCCCCAGTTTGGTTTAACATCTTAAGATCGATCCTCTTAACCATCACAACCCTCCTTATCATAGGAGGAAACTCATTCTGCATCATTGTCCTCCGTCATGTCCAAGGCATCAGTGACATCACCAAGTTATTTATGGCATCTTTAGCAGTATCTGACTTAACTGCAGGTATCTTCATCGCCGTGCCAATGATCGCATCCACTGCTATGGATTGGTGGCCGTATGGCCAAGCCGTCTGCGGTATCTACGGTATAGGTAAATACGTCATTTATTACAGTGGACTACTGTCTCTCCTCATGGT
This sequence comes from Asterias rubens, assembly GCF_902459465.1. Lineage (NCBI taxonomy): Eukaryota > Metazoa > Echinodermata > Asteroidea > Forcipulatida > Asteriidae > Asterias > Asterias rubens. The sequence continues at coordinate 8,419,376 of NC_047079.1, forward strand.
AACGGTCGAGAGATACATCATGGTGGTATGGCCATTACGTTATCCGGATATCGTGACGTTGTTTCGTGCTCGGGTAACAGTGGTGTGCATCTGGTTGATTGCGTTCGGAATCGCCATGTTCTTTGGGTTCAGTGTGAATTTCAAAGTGGAAGTTGACGATGACGAAGACAACTGTAGCCTTGATACAAAGAAAACCGATTTCTGGCATTACCCTCTCAAGTACATGGCTGTTGCATTTATCATTATCCCTTTAGTAACAGTGATGTTATTGTATACACACATATTGCTGATTGCACGTCAACAGATTCGCCAGATTGCATTAATCACTACATCGATGCCCCTGACTGAGACTGATCGAATCAACGCCAATACCAGGCGATCCAACCGCAAAGCTGCCGGTACTTTCTTGATAGTGACCCTCGCCTTTGGGCTGGCGTGGATGCCCTCTGCAATCCGGAAACTCAACAAACTTGCCACGGGTAACTCTGACACTATGTACACAGAATTCCTAGCTCGATTGTGCATGCTCACCAACAGTTGGCTCAATGTTTTCGTCTACTATTTCCGAAATGAGAGTTTCAAATCTACAGCAAGGCGATTTATTGACAAAACGCTTGGCCGAAGAGGTATGGACGATATCATGGTCAGTTATTAGAATTAAAAGCTGTACACAACACCATTGGGTTTACACAGAGACGTTAATGCAAACCTGGTTATTTTTTATAGCATTGATGTTGTTGAACTATTTACGCCTTAAGCTCGGTTCATGACTTTTTGACGGTCCATTTTCTCAGTTCTCGACAGTAGTGTTCGTGCTCAGACATATGCGTAAATACTGAGCATGACGCACGCTCACAGCTGCAAAACAGGACACTTGTGTCTGCTGCCACCAGCGTTTCAAAATTGAATTTTACAGTTTCTTTCTCTAAGTTTATATTTTGACCCAAACATCAGGGGAGTACGTTGTCAATAAAACAATAATATGGCCCTACTTTAAATAGCCACAAGCAGTTTGTGTGTTTGCTATTCTAAAGTTATTACTTAGTATAGACACAAGATAAACAGCTGTGAACGAACTACTATCGCACTATCTATCCAACACCAAGTAGGCTACAGTATAGGCCCTTGTTGGGGGGGGGGGGGCGGGGTGGGGGCAAGAAACTACGAGCTGTAGTATTGTTTGAAGCATTGCATGGTGTGGGGAAATAGGAAGAAAGAATAAATAAATAGAAACTTGCGGGTACAACCATGTGTAAATCTCTTAGGAAGAAAGAATAAATAAATAGAAACTTGCGGGTACAACCATGTGTAAATCTCTTAGGGTGAATGATGGTTCTGAGAAGAGCCGATGTGGTCTCGACGTTTCGAACAATATACTCTACTCGTCTTCAGGAGAATGCTGGACTGCTGGTCGAGACCACACCGGCTCTTTTCAGAGCCAACACTCACACAAAAGAGGTTTACATGGTTGTACCCGCAAGTTTACTATTTATTTATAGTTTCTTCCTATGTACGAGCTGTAATCAGTAAACTTTGGTCAAACCGCTATTAAAGAAAATATCAAAATGAGAAGCAAAAATATGGGCTAAGTGTTTGACAAGGCTACTATATATCCGATCAATCTGCACGTTTTAAATTTCAATCTGTTATTTCTTCGGATTAAATTTGTTTTAGTTCTGGATGATACTATATCCTCGACACAAAATGACTTTCTCGATTCTGTTTATATGGCTGTCTTGAAGGACAAATTAGAGTCAGTCCAGCACAATTTCAATGGTGTTGGCTTTAGCCTGCAACAAAGTTATGAATAATTTAATATCCAACATCTGTTAATACCCATGTAAAGATCGAGTGGTCAGAAATAGTGTCTGCCACGTTAAATAGATAGATATAAACGTTTATTCAATGTTGCAAATAGTGTATAATACAGAGTAATATGGACAAAATAGCACAAAATATATTATAATTTGATTTGAGAACGTTTATACATAATTTATTTGCTAAAAGCCAAGAAGTGATTACCCTGAGCTCAATATTAAGGTTCTGCACAGCTAAGTCTACATTTTTATCTGAATACAACAAACTTGTGTCATCTGCAAACAAACAAAAAGTTTTTTTTTCTGATGTATTGCAGATGTCATTAATGTACAAGATAAATAATAAGGGACCCAGAGTGGAGCCTTGAGGTACACCGCAAGTAATAGGCCGTTCAGTAGATTTTACAGAATTGTACAAAACATATTGGGATCTATTACATAAGTAACTTTAAAACAAGTCAAGCGCTATTCCTCGGACACCATAATGTTCTAATTTACACATCAAGATAGCATGGTAAACTGTGTCAAAAAAAACTCCAGCTGTTATAGATTTATTAATTAAAGATGTCAGTTAGCGGCTTAGCCAGGGAGTACTTAGCCTGCTTAATAACACAGGAGTTCAATTCATCAAATCCAGATGCCTTTCCAGACGGAAACTTGTTTAGAGTGTCTACAATTTCTCCTTGCGTAATGGGTGTCAAGAAGAGTGAATTCGAACATCTTGCACCAAGGAATGTTTCAACAGGGGTGTTACATAATGGTAGCTTGCTGGCAAGGTTACTCCCTATGTCAACAAAGTACTTGTTAAAGGCATCAGCAATGTCTTTGCTAGCAGTAATTTTGTTATTGTCATCAGTACAAAAATAAGTGGGATTCAAACTTTGTTTATGCTTATTGAGTAATGAATTTATAAATTTCCATATACCTTTGATGTTATTTTTTCCCTGATTAAATTTTGTGCACAAGTAATTCTTCTTAGCTAATTTTACAACAGTGTTCAATAACGTTGCGTGAAACCTCTTTATTTCCTATACAAGAATAATTAATGTTTGTTCAATCAAATCATCTGTGTGATGTTGTACCTGAGTCATTACGTACTCCAGCTTAGCTAAAGCTATAATGTTCGTGAAAAAGGTAGTCCTACGGGATTTGTCATCGTCGCGGTTGAGGAGCGAAGTGAAGTTTAAGATGATATAAGGCCATTCACCATAAACATTTACCGTCTGAAATTATCAAACTTCAAACGTATGAAGAAAAACATTCTTGTTTCGTGAAACTGCATGCAGCGAGCGCCAACGAGCCGAAAGGACGCATTTTGACATTGACCATGAAAGTAAAAGACGACCAAGATGGCACGCAATCTTCTGGAACATGTTTCAACGCCGGGGCACTATAGCACTTCAGGTGGTTGCGAAGTGTGGACAAACATGCTGGACTATTATGTTATTAGGCTACCACTTGTAAGCACTATCGCATCATAATTACTTAACAGGGGAGGTATGTTTACAGTCCATTACAGCTTGTAAGTTGTAAGTTCATTAGTAACAAATTATTGATAAATGGTTCACAAACATACCCAAAATGAGTCCGTTCTTCCCCCGCCATAGCTGTAAGAAGTTGTAGTGGCGTTACACTGCTACACCGTGACCTTCCCTTAAAATAGCGAAGTTGTTATTTATCGCTTGAATGTCCACAACAAAGTAATAGGTCAACCGTCTGTTTACAAAAAAGAAAGTTGAAACTTAGCCAACAACTTTCTTCCCCCAAGAAACCGGTAATAAATTCTCCAGGTGTCTTTCCTCACCTATTGACAAATTTCACGGGTCAAAGATGGTGTTTGTCAAGCATGAACAGCTTGGTTTCCAATTAACATAACTCGATCTCTCCTTCAAACAAACAAACATAGAATCTATGTGATACACATGTTATTGTGTTTTAGGATACGAGTGCTGTTTCCATAGAGCTAGGGTCCTAGCTCTATGCTGTTTCTAACAGGGAATGCAATGTGACAGAAGTAATTTATTATGTTTCAATTGAACGATGTGCAAGATCTGAGCCCTTTATACAACTGTGTGTTGTATATAAGGATTAAAAGGAACAACTATTGGTTACTCAAAATAATTGTTAGCTCTAGGTCCTTTGATACATCTGAGATGATCTTAGTGATCTTTATACAAAAATATGATCTTAATAAATCCATCAATGAAAATAACACGACAGAAGTTGAACTTACCATGGATAGCAGACCAAGCTAGTGGAAGAGGTTGAAAATAAGGAAAGTTGAAATAGAGAGAACAGAGTAAGGCGTATGTTATGTCTTCTGATCTAGCGCCCTCTTTTGAATCCTCCTCCTACATCCCATGATGATTGAGAAACCGAATCTCCGGCGGACAGAATTCCCCGTGACACCGGTCTCCAATCTGAAGAATAAGTCTGTCCATATGAAACAAACGAGTGGAGATTTGTCCCGTTTCTCACGGCAAATTCATAATGCAGAGCACAATCTGCAGTTCAAAGAATATCTCAAAATATCTCCATCTTTTACGTCAGATTTTATTTACAAAACAGACTATCTATCTATCTGGGTACTCCCCTCTCTGCATGACACTGCTGTGACCGATAGTAAAGAATGCTAAGCATGTGCCCCGCCTTGCAAAGGGAAGCTCGCTCTTTTACCCAACAAGCCTTGCACGCAGCACATTATGACGCAATGCCCATTCAAAGCTCCCGCGACGAAAGAATACAAAACAAACAAACAAACAAACCTTCAACCTAGTGTGTTGATATGACTATTGTCAAACCTGAAAATTAAACTCGTACTAGTCCACAGTTATAAATACAACAACAAAACACATCATGACCGGTGTCGCATGTAATAATAAGTCCTCTATGCAATGCTATCCGGAGGACATTATTCAATAATATGCAATAATGTCCGCCGGACGGTTTTGCATATGCAATCGTGTCCGCACGGACGCTGCTGCATAATGCAATTGTGTACGCACGGACACATTTGCATATGCAGTTGTGTCCGCCCCCGTGCAAAACCGTCCTTGCAGTAAATTGGGTATTCGCCGCAATCATAAAAATACGTGAATATTCATGCTGCATATGCACGCCCGCTTACGCGCGCACATACACGTATACAGTCATGTCGTCACCGGACACGATTGCGCATGCAAAAGTGTCCGGAGCGGACAGTATTGCATGGCGGACCCAATTGCATCTGACACCGTTGACCCTACGTCAATGCCCCATTCATAATCAACTTTCACCTACATTCATTTGACATAAGCCCTTTTCGAAACGACTGGATTTGGCTTTGGATTCGCAGGATAGCTTGGCTTTGGGCATTCGCGCTTAGGGCTTCAGACGAGAAAACGGAACCTCAAGCCGAATCCACAGCCGATCGCCGTGGATTCGAAAAGGGCCATAGAGTCGTCCTGTAGTAATTATAGGAAACACATACACTCTGTAAACGATCCAAATCACCTCTACTCGGACCAATCAAACATGCAAAGATATACACAATTAACGTCACTCGTTTCGTCATTGAAATTATTGTATCCAATGAAATCACTGCTCCTCATCACTGCGGCCTTCTCTTTCTTGTGAAGCTAGTTTTATTCGCCAGAAGAGGGCGCAACACCGGAATTGGGGTGCAGCACATTTAATAAATTTTAAAATCACTTTCAAGTCTCGGACCTCATACCATTTTTCCACATGCTAAAACCAATCAAATAAATGCTCCGAAAAGTAAACTTCCAAAATGCACAGTTGCTAAGGGCGTCCTTTATTACGTTAAACCCACAATGACCTGTTTTTCTACTTCTTGAGTATTATTTATCTACATGTTTTCCTGAACCCCGAATAAATACCGACTGAACAAACACAAAAACCAAGAGGGCTGCTGGGTATGGCAGCCATTTTGAATTCCTAATTAACACCATCACAAGAGACATTATTTCCATTTCATAAATATGAAGAAAAAAGAAAGGAAAAAACCCCACCCACTAGAGATTAGCCAAGCCGCTTGTCCCAAAGCTGTGCAAACGAATGCCATGGTAACAGCAGCCCGATGAAACTAACACTTTCACAATATTAATTAGTGATGATCTGATGCAAGTTAAATGTTACGGGCAACAATAATTATGGTAGGCGGGCTGCATAATGTCGCCCCTCCCCGGTCCCTGACAGGGTTCGTAAGAAGAGGACGCACCGACCCAGCATTAGAGTCACAATAATGACACGCGTCGGCCCCTGCTGCGCAGTTCGGCTAGTCCAAAGCTGTCCGTGCTTTATATCCAGCTCAGTTCCGATAAAATCCATGCATATTAAGTAGGACAATGTATTTGCTATCGAGGCTGCTCTTTAACGCCATTATGCCCATGCTGTTGTATAGCTGTAAGACAACAGAGCCCACATTCGTAAAGCTGCGAAGCACAACAATTGCTAAGCATGATTTGTCTTCCTTGATAAAAAACAAGATTACCAACCATTTCCATGTTGTTGCATATTGATTGTTACTGGTATTCAGCTGTTGTTCGCTTATCCTGAAAATCATGTGGAAATTTGGTTGGTATTCCTGTTTGTATCAAAGACAACCAGTTCATGTTAAGCAAATAGTTGTGCTTAGCAGCTCTATGATATTTGGCTTTTATTGCTTTTTGCGTCTTTCTTACTCATGACTGAATCATAGATCAGGGTCGACACTGTTACATTACTCTAAGCGTTGATGAAATAATGAACGAACAAACCAACCATTAACAAAAGGCAAAACCAACCAACCCCTTCAAGCAGAATGGCTTCTACCATTTATTATCTGCTTCCATATGGTAATAAAACTGTGTACAATTAGGCCTAAAAATTAATATTAATCACACAACAACCACATGTGAGTTCACTTTTTAGTCAAAGAGTAGTCTTTTATTTGGGAAACAACATAATTATAAGCACACCAGTTGTTTTCATTTTATTTATAGTTATCCTTCAGCAGAATGACTTCCATAAAAACGCCGGCAATTTATTCGAATTTGTTGAAATTTTTTCTCTTGAGTTTATTTTTGGAGTGTACGGTTAGTGAATGGGTTGAGCCATCCAGACACGCATACGTTGACCCTATAGATCGAGAACAACCATGGATTAGCTTCCAGCTGACCTTCATCCTCGAGAGGGGGACGGAGCAATGTTTCTTCCAGAAGGTCAAGACTGGATTCAAGTTCCAACTTCATTACCATGTAAGTAATCAATTAAATTTACTGGACACATTATTGGTAATTGTCAAAGACCAGTATTCTCACTTGGTGTATCCCAACATATGCATAAAATAAAAACAAATCTTTGAAAATGTTGACTTAATATTTGTCATTGTAGTTGCAAGAGAATATAATTAAAAAAAAAACACCCTAGGTTGTACAAATTTGTGTGCTTTCAGATGTCTAATTAAAGTCTTCAGGCTTTAAGTTTTTTTTTATTTGAGAGAGGAATTACCTCTTTCAAAATTTATGTTACTTCAGATGTTACTTCAGAGTTTTTCACAATGTGTTGCACCACCAACAGCTCCCCATTGCTCATAACCGAGTAACTGTTTATGCTAAATATTGTTTTGAATAATTACCATGGGCAGACTTCTTAAAGATTTAGGACTAGTCTTATCTCGAGTTAGAACGAGTTTAGGACTACCTTTAAGTTTTTTTTTTAAATATCTCCAAGTTCTAAAATCGATACCCGTGCCTTTAACAAGTTGTATTATAATTGTACTTTCAGGCGAGTAGCAGGGACGTTGAGCACAACATGCGAGTCATTATTAAGACCGATCGTGGCGAACGACTTTACACATCTTTTAACAATATTGAAGATGAGTTCGAGAGAGACGTCGACAAAGACGGTAATTCCCAACTAATAGAAACAACATTCAAATATAAATATAGGCCGATCCACACTCTGTTAACTTATCGTTAAAGTGGACTCTAGTTATTCACTTATAAAATATAGAAACTCATTTAGGCACATTACATAGTTTTTTTCTAACAAAACAGTTGCTGACATGCAGTGTAAGCAATTTATGTTATCCACCGTATAAATTGCATCAACTGATAAACATGTGGAAGTTTGAGATCGATGGCCAACTGGGTCACGAGAAATAGTGAAAAACCGATTTAAAATTGTGCATGACATCGATTAAAAATACATGAATAGGCCTAAACACTCACTGAACGAGAAATTACTTTGATTTATTTCTCATCAAAATATGACATTTCAGACATAAATCTGTAACACAATTTATAAGTTAAGCAAACGCATGTATAGGAACAGTGTATTGTTAATTTCTCTCATTTGTTTGTCTTTGTGTTTACATTCAAGTGAGAGCTTGTTGATTTTTCTCACACCGGTGTTTTGTCAATATTTGTGTCAATTTTTAGAAACCTACAATTTGTGCTTCGGAAACTTCGCTTCTCGATACCATGCTAAGAAAGTTTCCATGACGATCGATATGTTTGAAGAAAATACTTTACAAAAGTATTTCACGTTGAAGGCAGAAACGGAGCACAACTTGGCCAATGCATCAGTAAGTATCGATAGAGAAATTCAAGACAACTTTCAATTTAGAACATTTCTTAAGCTTGTCATCATTGAACAACTTCAATGTGATGCCCCCCTCACATTCCTGTTCAGATCAGTTTTTGTACTGTGTTTCAATTTATTTATTGTTTGTGATGTTATTTACGATCCCTTCCTTTCTCTGTGTATTATTCTATCCTACAGTAGTAATTTTAACTAGTTATTTTACATTTCTCTTATTGTGTCTTTATCAGGATTCAATCCAGAGAACATGGCGGCAAATGTTTCGCGTCTCAAGACAGCAGTATATGCTACGTTTCAGTACTGAGCTAGACACAATGCTACAATCAAGTAATGCTGATTATATCTTATACTGGTCCATTGCCCAGGCAACTATTATAATATTGGCTGGTTTCATTCAAGTATGGACACTCCGAAGTTTCTTTAATGTGAAGACTGTAACTCCAACACAGAAACCAAGGTGTTAGCTAACTATCTTTCTGAATTTAATAATAGATGTTAAATTTACATCGGGGATAAAAAATATAAGGGGAGGTCAATTCTTAAACGGGTTCATCAAAAATTCGTTTCAGTTATCAATAGTTGTTAACTTTAGCATTACTTTATTCGAATTGTGTCTGTTATTATGGTTCACCAAAAGGTCAAAGTTTTGTTTTAACAATTAATTTTCGGAGTAATCCATTGTTTACGTCATGTTGGTGATTGTTTGTTTGTTTGTCCGCTGTTTTTATTCGTTCTTCTCTTCTATTTATTTACTTTTTCTTCTTCAAACGGGCAGCAACTATTGTGCTGTTTCTCAGTGATGTTAATGATAGAAACCTTAAAATTAACCTTTCTACTGCTGAAACTACCTTTATAATATCACCAGAGTTCTATAACAGAAGCTAAAACTGAACAAAAATATCATGACTGCAGTTTTCCATCAGCCCGATGGCTGCCTTGATATTGAAAGAGAAAACAAAACGACGGCACAACATAATTAATTGAATGCCGTTAGACCTTACAAAAATAGTTTCATCTATTAAGCAAATACACTGTTGCTCTACAGAGCTCAAAGTCCAACCTAAATTATATCTTATCTCTAGCATTTCATATTCATATTTTGTGCACTTATGTTAAACTTTTAACTTAAATTATTAATAATATAAATGTTTGTCTTTATTAAAGGGGAGGATGGGGTTACTTTCTCGTGTTTTTGTTTTGTTTTCAAAAAGGTACACAAAGCCAACTCAACAATCAATTATCTTGTAATTTTATTACTTAATCGCCACAAAGTACATTACATTTCTGCTAAGAATAAAGCAGCATTATGATAACTGTGAAAGAAGACCTGTGAAAGAAGACACTTATCTGAATTGTACATGGAGTGACATTAAGTATTCAGAAAATGCTTACTGATTTGATATACACTGTACATGGATATGAAGAATTGAAGAATGTGTTGCATAATAATTGTTTAGGCAGTTTCAAGCTGTAACTTGACCGCAGAACCTACGTCACGGTGGGCCACAGTTTTAGATAACGCAAGTGTTTCGATTTATGAATTCCATAGGAAAGGGAGCACGAAAACGCCTATAGTTTTACCTCCATTGTTATACATGTAGGTTGTGAAGCAATGCAACCAATGGACTATAAGACACCTCTAGTGTATACAACCAAGTACTGCAGACAATTACCCGAAGGCAACCAGGCATCGATTTCACAAACAGTTAGGACTAACTTGGGACTAGTCCTAGGAGATAGTAAAAACTTAAGGCTAGTCCTAAAGTTGGGTCGAGTAACTCGTCATAATAACCCGAGATAAGACTAGTCCCTTTACTCTTTGTGAAATCCAACTCTGGAAACATAGCAATGGACAGTGACCTTTTCTAGATAGCAGAGTTATTTTGTGCTAAGCTGATTTTCTTCTAGCCTGTAAGCATTTCTTTGGAAATATGTCCAAACTTATTTAATCCTTTTGATTGATGTTGGATGTGACATAAATAAATAAATAAATTAATAAATAATGCATGATTTACTTTAATAAACAATTGTGACAATTTAAATATATTTCTTGTGACAGACCTACAATTATTTATGCATCTTTTCCCTAGACATAAGTGCCTCTTAAAGAGTTTCCAAATTGCCTTCAAATGGAGATGGATGTCCTTCAAACAGTAATGATGTATTCCAGGCTTGCAGAGACAATTGTAAAATTCAAATATTCGTTCAAGTTCAAACTGACACCACTCTTTTGATATGCACTTCGTATGTGACATAAGTATGCACTGTAACTGTTCACACTACAGTTGAGTCTACACTCGACTGTGTTTTTCACCTCTTGTTTTCGCCCTTCAAAACTGTACCCCTTTTTCGCTATTTACAATTTGTCTCCCGATACACAAGAAACATAATGGAATGTTTCACAGACTTCAGACCATAGGCCTGATGCTTCTGACATGGATGTGGTTGAGATGCAGGCACAATGTGTACAAAAACACCCTCTTTTGGAAGAAAATGTAAATTGTGTCAATCTTACAATTGTTCACAATTTCCTCAGTATGAGGAGAGTCGGCCAATATCTCATTTAAAAAAAACAGCTGATGCATTTTCTCATCTGCTGTAATTGACATCTTGAGGAGACAAGAATGTACTTTGAGATGTATGAAATGTAGTTTTGTGATTGTATATCCAGTTTTGCATGGCAAGAGATGGTACCATACAAACGTCTTAAAGGAACTTGACACTTTTAGTAATTGTCATAGACCAGTCTTCTCCCTTGGTGTATCTCAAGCATAGGACAACAAACCTTGCAAATTTGAACTCAATTGGTCGTTGAACTTGTGAGCAACAGAAGAAAAAACACCCTTGTCTCGCAAGTTGTGTGCTTTCAGATGCCTTGAATTAGAGACCTCAGCTGAGGTCTTAAAACCAAACGAAACATTTCAATGAGAAATTACTTTCTTTTTAAAACTACGTTACTTCAGAGGGAGCCATTTCTCACAATATTGTATACTATCAACAGCTCACCATTGCTCGTTACCAAGTAAGTTTTTTATGCTAAAAATTAATTTGAGTAATTACCATAAGTGTCCAGTGCCTTTAAGCAAGGTCACTCCATCATGCATGTGTATACTGTACATAAAGTACAATCATAAATTTAAAAGCCTTTTAGACATGTTAGAAGAGCATTTCACATTTTATTATCAGACAATCATAGACGTAGCCCTAACAGGCTGATAGCTAAAACAATGGTAGTGGCAGCACTTATAGACTAATTCCAAAAACGTGCACAAGCTTTCACTGCAACAACTAATAAACATGTAATCAGTACTGTACAATGAAGGGCGCAATCATTTCCAGGTTGTACAATCTTAAAGGGAGACGTTGCCTTGGTCGGGCGAGTTTGAAAACCGTTTGTTATAAAATGCATATTGTTGGAAAGATGTTTTAAAAGTAGAATATACTGATCCACACAAAAATGCCTTGAGATTGCACGGTTTTCCATGTGAACTAACACGGCATGCCATTTTATGAAGACAAACGTTTGACTCCAAAATATGGCAAAATAAAAGGAAAACCTTGCAATTTTGAGGCATATTTATTTTATGTTATCATTATTTTCTAACCATGTATGCATTTGATAACAAACAGTTTTCAAACACTTTTCATAGACCAACTCGCCCAATCCAGGGCAATGTGTCCCTTTGATACAAACATTCCGCTACCTATAGGTTCTCGTTCTTGCCAATGGTGCATTTGGACCATAGAGAAAAGACTACCTGATTGAACCCAGCATGGTCCCTTGAAACCTTCTTAAATTTGGCAGACAGTAAGCTTAATAGAATATGCCCTCCATTACAGCTGGTGATGAGGTTGTTGCATTAAAAGCCCCCACATGTTTTTGTAATTAGATAAAGTCTCTGATCATTACCCCTACCATTTACGGTTATTTTTACAGACTGAATCTAAAGTTGTTTGGTTGATTGCTGCGCTCATTGTAAGGTCAACTCCATCCGTCTTAAGATCTCTAAATAAGATTCTGCGATCTCCTGTGCCATAACAATCAACCAAATATGTACAACATCCCGACGACTTGTCTTCATTATTCTGGTTTACTGACTTGCACCCCGAACAAAAATATTGACAAAATGGGGAGACCGGTAACATAAGGCTAGATAGCTCAGTTGATGGAGCGCCGGCAGGTTAATCTGGAGGTCATTGGTTTGAGTCCCACTCTAGTAGATTTTTCTTTGTTCAACCCAAATTATTTGTTTTTTCATGTATATGTTCTTGAAAGAAAGATATGATAATGCACGAGGTACGCGCTATTTGTGTGTAGGAATGGCCTGAGGGTCAAGCCCGAGTGCCATTCCTACCCACAAATGGTGCATACACCAAGCGCACATGTGATGTCATGCTATATCATACATTATTCTAGCGCTCCATTATTTCCCACAAATGTCATGATATTGTTGAAAGTAGCTATTGCGCCATCATGATGGAACACCAGCATGGCATCACAGGTGGAGGTTTAGTATACAACAAATAATCACCAATGGTGATCCAAGATTTGTGGAAGATACTGAGGACTAATGTTTTTTGCACCACAATTGTATACAAATTACATTTTAAACAAACACGCCACAAATATTTTTGGTTGTTTTGTTTCCTGTCCAATCACCCTGAGCTTGTTGAATCAGACGAGAACATCAGCTCGTAGATGGCTGCATGCCATCCTCAGTCATCTCAAATAAATAAGACAGACGACCGACTCTTTTTACGATGTCATACGGCTTCTCATTTGCTGCGTTTACGATGCTAGCATTTATATGACGATTCATTAACAGTAATTCTAAACTCTCCTTGGCCTCGTTATTAGAAGCAGCTAAATGAAGCGCTGTTTGTCCTCCATTGGTCTGAGCATTGATATCGCTACCATTCTGTAAAAGAATCGATACTACAGATGCATTGTTCCATCGCGCAGCGCAATGCAATGGACACCATCCATCCTCAGTTTTAGCATTGACATTAGCTTTATGTTGTAGTAATAACTCTACCATTGTAGTATGTCCATTATATGCTGCGCGATGTAACGGTGTGTAATAATCTTCATCTTTGGAATCAATCAATGCTTCTTGATGACTAAGTAAATCCTTGACTATTTCAATCTCGTTATTCTCAGCAGCCCATAGAATCCTTTTATCGAGATCACTCTCGACATCTTCATCTATCTTATCTTCCTCTTCTTCACTCTCATCCCAATGCGACTTGGAACTTCCTCGTCTCTTACGTTGTTGTGATTCCATCACGCTAAGCAGGAAGTCTGTATGTTGACGGCAATCTTCTTCATCCTCAAAACCAGCATCACCCCCATACCCGTCCTTAAGTAAGACAGCTTCCACTGCATCAGCAAACACATTATCCTCAGCCTCTTGGGGTACTTCGGCCGTTGCTTCCAATCTCTGCGTCCCTACATCCTCTAAGAGTGATTTCTTGCCAGTAAGTCCCGTTGGCAGCAGAGTGGATGTGAAGGCAATTTGAGGGCAACTTAATCGTCTCTTTTGATGCTTCTCAAGTTTTTCGTGCATATCTAGTTGATTTAAGCTTTCTAAGCTTCCACTCAGCTCTTCTGTGTGCCTCAACATTGTTTAAACACCTCGATAAATAACTTGAAAATTTGGATGGATTATAGAAGCATCAGTTGCCAGTCAGCACATCCTCAGATCCTTCAAAAGAGGAAGCTGTAATGCCTCAGGTCAAACTCTAATGCAAACGTGTGAAACCTGGAAATATAGAAAGAAGAAAAAAAAAAAACATCAGAGTACTCTTCAATACTGGACAAAAATAAACACATCGGTGTATATGGGTAAAAACCAAATTTGGTTCTTTATCCCCGGTGCAAATTTTACATCGTTTGCAGTACCTGCTGCTAAACATGTGATTCGATCTGCATTTTGACACCGGGCACTTCTCTAGAATTGCAAAGGTCGTGGGTTCAAATCCCACCCAAGTAATCACAGGCATACTATGCCTGTGATTTTTTCACAGAACTCGGGTAAGAACCAAGTATACAGTGCTTAACACACATCGGTGCATAAGGGTAAAAACCAAAATAAATAAAAATAATCTACATATTGGAGACGAAGTTATCGCATTTTACTCCTATGTAACATTTTTGTTGAGGGTTTATTCATTCCTCTATTCATTGTTTGTATAGACAGGCAATGTGGTTCACATTTGGAAGTAGCCCAGCGGTGAAGTGACATTTTGTGTAATAATGCCCCCGGCTTTCCAGGATTTGGAGGGACGTCTGTGACCCCACCAGAAAAAAAAAAAAAATAACACTTAAGATTTAAATTATTTTGGGTGTTTCTCTATACAAATATGTCTATCGAGCAAATAAGCAGACAGCATTTAGTTGAGAAAAACAAACTAGGGATTGAACATTTTAACCGTTACATCTTTTAAATATAAATTTTTGTCTAATGTATGTCGTGAAAGTCTTCCTATCGTCTTATCAATGGCACAAACTTTCTTAAACATAATAACAATGCCTCAATTAAATTGACTGACAGTTCTTACACAATCTTTGAATGTTTGTTACAAAGAATTCCAAATAAAATCATTAAGAAGCAATCAGTTGCTGACAATCGGCCAACGTCAACGAAGAAAGGGACATGAATTCACTTGAGCATAAGGATGGAATGGCAGAGGCACCAAAGTATTGTGATCAATCTATAAAATCCATACATGTACAGGTGGTACTCAGGCAATCCTGTTTACAGAGAAAACCTGTTGCCAAAATGGCTTTGTTATGTTTCGTTTCATATGCAAAACAAGAAAGGAAGGTCATTGAACAAGCTAAAAAGAAATAGAACTTCATGCACAATTGATTGCAAGTTATGGCTACTATAGGTGGGGTTGTTGACTACACCCTAATGCACACACTAACACAGTACAGTCATCACAATAGGACTGCAGGCGACTTCGGATTGCTTCGTTCTGAGATACATGTACGTTCTTATATTCCGTTCCAAAACGCAAAACTTCCAAACAGTTGGTGGAGGGTTAAGACAGCAAAATGGCTATTTTGGATCAGCATTGCTTCTGCTGTGTACCACTACGCAAGGGAACACTGTTTTCAACCATTTTATTCCTGGTAAGTTGACTCAAATAAACAGGGATTTCTTGTTTAGAGAAATGAAAGTTTGCATATGTTTTTATTACAGAGATGGGGTCATGTGTTATTGAGGACACATTCATCATGGGTGTGTCACTTACATGTTGTTGATTGAAAAGTAATCAAATTGTTAAAACAAACTTTTTAAGGAACATGTGATGTTTAAGTATAGGCCTATAAACATGTGAAGCAAATTAGTGCCAGAAAAAAGGGAGATTATAATATTTTAAACCAAATGGCTCAGAAATTAAAGTGATGATCTCTGTGCTCATGTACGTACCCTGTACAATCATAAACTTCATTGTCAACACTAGCCAGTAATGACCCCAGCGCCCACTGTGTGATGAAAGCTATGATGAGGATCATGCAGCCTAGTTATTTTGAAATACTATCCTCCCTCATCACTACACTCCAATTGTACGGCATAATCGTACAGTCATTATTAGGTCCCAAAGCACAAAGAAAAATTTCTCAAGAAAGGCATTGGACAGTCAATATCAGAAAGATGAATTATTTACTTTTAATCTGATCGACTTACGGAAATAAATTTAAGTTTGATCTACCTCCATGGTCTGATGAACAAATAAACCTAGTTTTTAGTTTTTGACAGGAAGTTATGGTTTGGACAAGAATTGTTACTATTTTATGAGCAAATAATATTGTAAAAAAATTGAAGAAAAAAAAAAGACATTTGAAATCTGTTCACTTGTTAGTTGTTATAATTTCAGCTGGTATCAGGAGCTACAGCTCTACTCTACATCTGGGGTCTTCTCCTACTCCTCCAGCGTGGTAATGAGTTTCAGACATCTGCTCTCCGTGATTGTAAGTCTAGACTTTTTTAAAATGGTGTCTCCTCAAAACAAACGATTTGTGAGACCCCAAGTCATGGAATTTTTATGAGAATTTCTGGAGCATTACAAAATGGAACCAGTTTGCTCAGGTGAAAAGATGCTGCCAACCTTGTTTAGCCCACTCATCTCATTGTATTGGATTGTAGGCCTCAAGTGGTATGAACGATTTTGAGTAATAGCTACAGCACCTGTTGTACAATTTTGATGAACCATTTTAATATTAACTTGGTTTGTTATTTTAAAAACATAGAAGCACATTATTCAATCAAGTCAACACCCATTAATAAGTAAAAGAAAATACTACGTTCCAGTAATAGTCCAAATGGCATAATAAATATCATCCATCAATTACCCAGATATTATAATTCAGGATGAGTACGACTACGTGAACATGATCTTGATCTAATGCAATGGCAAACACCATCATGGCTGCACAACAGCCCCTCCTTCCTCCATCCAGCTACATGTATTTGCATTAGAGGCCAACTCAGTGCCTGCGGCTGACAGAGTGCCGATGGTCGCGGACAAATCCAGCTTTTTGTTAGACTTAAGAACGGCTAAATACATACACACTACAATAATAATGTGTATGCTGTAGTCAGAGTAGTGTGAAAATAACACTGGATAGAGTTTTTATATTACAATGTGGTTTTCATTTAGTGTTGCACTACTGAACTATACATGTTTAATGCAGAATCAATGTCTTTAAAAAAAGATAAAAGATTGACTGAATTTAAGTGCAATTTAGTTTTTTGGTTTTAAATAATAACAGCTTTGATTGATCAGGCTTATTTGTCCCCATCTCTGCTGAAACTTGCATTTATAACTCTGTAGGCCGATGAAAACATATCAAGTGGGCAGTTACTCATGTGGGATTCGAACCCACAACCTAACATGGGCTGCAGAACATGGTGTGTTGCAACATTGTAGATTTGTAGCCCTCTGTGTTCTAAATGTTATTTTTGTTCACTGTCCATAACTTATAAGTTTTGTTTTCTAAAACAGCTTTGTTCCAAATGTTATTTTTGTTCACTGTCCATAACTTATAAGTTTTGTTCTCTTTGACAGCTGTGTTCCAAATGTTGTTTGTGTTCACTGTCCACAACTTACAAGTTTTGTTCTCTTTGACAGCCATTTTGGTTCTGCTCTACCTAGTGATTGGTCTACATGGCGTTGTCATGGTGTTCATCTCAATCGTCTTGTTCATTGGAGCATTTTGCGTAAGTTCCCAAAGATAAAGAAGGCCCAAAACGAGTCTGGAATCAAAAATGAATGACACGTCTATATTTTTGTGTTATTCCTAACATGTTTTCTTGTTATGTTTGTTCTTCTTATTTGTCGTGTGTTGGTTTTAATCATTTCTAGTCTTGTTTGTGTAACTTTGTGGGGTAAACATACATAATTACTTATAATATTATAGAGTGTGGACAGTGCACCTTTCCAGCCCAACAGAATGCATGCTTAGCTAGAGCAGGTTAAGCGCAATGTTCATGAAACATGAAAAAATACATACTTTGAAAAACATTTCCAAATCTACCTGAGTACTACATCAGGTCTAAAGTTAATCAAACTCACAATATCGGAGAAAATTTATTCTGGTATCTAGGTTGCACTGCGGCTGATGAGAATCCTTTGACCTACTTTGGAGTACCAAGATGAAAAGCAAACCTAGTCTGCCTTGGGTTACCGCTAACCAATATTGGCCATGTCCAACGTTAAAACCAATATTGGCCATGTCCAACGTTAAAACCAATATTGGCCATGTCCAACATGATAACAACATGTACTTGAATTTTAAAGGACTACTTCTCATCTCATGATTTACAAAGGCAGTTCAGACTTCTTGTGATACGCTTTCATGAAAATTATAGTGTGACTAATAAATGGAACTTTTAAATTTTGAATTTAAGCGACATTTTACTTCAGGTTTTACATTATAAAATGTCCTTGTAAACAATAAAAGTTCCATTCTTTTACAGTCACTGTAAAAGAAATGTGTGTACATGTACATGTAGCTTAATGAAATGATTTTCCAAACTTATGCAAAATTTGTTTAACCAATGTGAATTGTGTATGATTGACTTTAACAGTACAGCGCAGGGTCTGCGGCATTCTTCAGTGTTGTCTTGGCCATCGGTACAGTGTTTGAACTTGGATGTATTATCTACCTAGGGGTCATCACTGAGGACCAACTCCAGGTAAATGTTTTACAATTCAACCCTAGTAGAGTCTTCTTTCTCAAAGGCTTGTTGAAAACACACCCCCTCAAATGGTTTACAATTTAAACCTAGCAGAGTCTTCTTTCTCAAAGGGTTGTTGAAAACACATCCCTCCCCTCAAATGGTTTACAATTCAACCCTAGCAGAGTCTTTGACTGCATTTACACTTGATCCAGCAAGGTTGATCAAAGGAGGCAAGGGCGATCAATTGGAGCTCCCTTAAAATATCAAAGGGAGACCAGATCCCGCAAAGACAATAACAAATGTTCAAATGCAAATCAAATTAATTTAAGCTGCCCACATCCAGTGTGTCAGGTCATAAACAAAGAGTATTTGGAAATAAAACTGATTATTTGCAGATATTTGAATAACGAAAGATAAAAGGGCTGGGTTTCACCCTATAGATCACTGTAGTTGGTATTGACGACAATCTCCCTTTTTCACATGACCTGATTCCTATGCATGAATTCAAGAGCTTCTGTGGGAATTGAAGACCTGAACAATAAATAATAAGCACCTTTACAAGATGCTAATAATGGCTGGTAAAGTGTTTTGTCGCGATGGATTAGACTAGAGGGTCGAGGGACAAACGGACAGCTTGTCCTTTTGCCTGCGGGGAATCGGAAAGACAATCTGTCGGGCTGTTCTGTTTGGTCTTCTATCAGGTTACGGGCGCATTAGCGATGTGTCATAGAACTACACAATTAACATGCTGAAAACACTGCCAGGAAAAGAAAAAAAGATAGTGGGAAAAACACAACATGATGAAGACATTGCTAGAGGTTTATTTTGTTAACTTTGGTTGTTGAGAACAAGATCAATTTTGTAAAGATTCTATTCTGTCAACATCCATGTACATGTCTTGTCCCACTCAGTTTTACCACCAAACTGGTGGCTTCACAAGATTAGCACATTGCAAAACGGATTTTAGTATGCATTGCAAGGTCGGTAAGTGCGGCAAACTTTGCATCCTTTATGTACACACAGCTGAAAATGCAACCTGGCTACTGCAAAGTAATTTCAGAACTGCAGCAGACTTTTTGCCCCCGCAATAAAAACCAAACAAATATCGTGACCAAAATTTGCATTCATGTACTCCACAAGCAAAAAACATTGAAATATCCAGCCTTTAGGTTCAATGTACAATACGCCTGAAACAAAATCTCTCTCATCTGACTCTCCAAAATACTTTGTGGTGAAACAATCTGTGCTTTGACTAAGCAAATACAATGTAACATTCCACTTAAAATAATTAAAGGCATTCTTTAAACAATACACTGAACACTCAGGAAAGCAGCGAGTATACAGTGCTTTGTCACAATATGTTGGTGTTGCCTTGCTATTGTTAACGACTGCTCTGTGGGATGTGTACAAATTTAACATAATTAGCTGAAACGATAGGTTTTCAGTACACCCCTGCAGGGATGTACTGATTAAAAGATAGATTTTGTTTTTGTGGGATTTTGCATTTTGAAGCTTTCACAAAAACAGAAGTGAAATCAAATGAATCTACTCCATTCTTACCCTATCGGTATTCTAGACCAGACAACCCTCAACAAGTTTAAGATTGGTGAGGTGCTGATATGAACTGCAAGACTATGCTTGTAACAACTGTCTTATTTATTTCCTTACAGGGACTGGCTAATGAGCCTTACTTCCTCTTCTTACTGGTCTGGTATGTCCTTAGAGCCATCTGGAATGTAAGCCATAATGAGAAGATCTTTCAATATTTCTTGGATTATACTAATTAAAGAGAGATCAGATAACAACATGTTTCTTCGTCATTTATCTTATGGCGCTTCCTTGAAAACAATATAAAGAGTGGTAAATAATTCAATAGTCAGGTCACCTGTTAGCCCATTGACCACCAATTTGACAGCCTGGGAAGATACATGTAATTAACAAACCAATATGAAGATTGCGATAGATTTACCACTGTTTTGATAGAAATAATGCATTAAGTTGGCAGCTAATCCAACATGTAATCTGTTTTTTTTTCCTGTTTTATTAGATTCACCTTGTGATTGCCAACTGGTCTCTGTATCAACACTTCAACTCCAAAGCTGGAATGTCTCGTGAAGGACAATAGATCATCCACACCAAGAGGGCTACCTCAATGTCTCGCGAAGGACAATAGATCATCAATACCGAGAGGGCTCCCTCAATGTCTCGCGAAGGACAATAGATCATCCACACCGAGAGGGCTCCCTCAATGTCTCGCGAAGGACAATAGATCATCCACACCGAGAGGGCTCCCTCATCTACAAAAGGCATCTACAGGAATTGTTCTATTACAGTCCTATATTTTTGTTCTGACTAAAACTGTGAAGAAAAAAAACTGGTAGAACTACCGCCGCATTCTTTTTAAAATCTACATGTAATTGGAAAGCAAATACATGTTTACCCTTGTTTACATACGTGTCAAGTACCCAGATTTAAAATCTACATGTAATTGGAAAGCAAATACATGTTTACCCTTGTTTACATACGTGTCAAGTACCCAGATTTGAAAAAAATTAACAATGCCTTGAAGACTGTTTGCACAACATTCGTAAGATTAATGAACTTAATTGTTTGAAAACCTAATTGGTTTGTACTCATTTGTTTTTATTTTTATTTCCTTTTTTTCACTAAGTTCAAATCATGAAACTACAGTGTGGGGTACAACTAGTTCAAGGTCCCTCGGTTAAAGCCTACAACGTCTACCACTAGTTCACTCAAACTGTATACCAAGGCTGACATTTTCAAACAACTCAGTTTTTTTGTAAGTGATAAATAAGTATAAGAATCATCCTCTAGAAGTCGTTAACATTTTTCTTGGTTTTGGATATAATATTATAATAATCTGTAGCTAATTGTAATTACAAAGTGTATTCTTTTATGATATAAAAACCTGAAATAAGTTGGGGCAGACTTTGTACATGTTTAACAAGTTAATGTCTGTGTGTACTGTAGTTGGGAGAAGAAGTTATTTCATTAATCATTCTGGGAGTAAGCTGGTATATGTACATGCGCATAAGCAAAAGGTAATTAATTGTTCTGCGTGCAAATGTTCAAACTGGGCACACAATACTTAGAATAAACAATAAAATAGTGTGATGACGTCAAAGGGAATCAAACAACAAGCATGTATAGTTATTTTATGGTTGTAGCATCATTTTCAAAAAAAAAGAACTCAATTTAGTTGACAATTAGCTGTTGGTGGGGGGGGGGAGCTGAACATGCCACTACATTCCTCTTGTTGAAGCATAGAGGCTAAATACTCTGCGACAAAGCATATACATGTAGTGTTTGAAAAATGTCCGAAAATAGAGGGGGATCATCAGACTTTCCAATGAGATTTAATTCAGCCAACATATATTAATCCTCATAATCAGTAAATGAAAATCTTTATTGACCACATGTTTAATGAGAAGGACAATATTGTACGCATTTTGACTTGATTTGTATTTCTATCAGAGCAACTTAAAGGAACATACTGAATTGGGTAGAAATGGAATGGTCTAATGCTGGTAGAAAACATCCCTTCAAATATATCTGTCTAAAATGTCAAATTGAAAGAGAAATAATAAAAACTTGTTTGCTGTTAGAAGTTGATTGCTCAGTGAGTATTTAATTCATTTTTTAAAGCAATGTTATATATATGCAAAATGTGTTATTATTAGCGACAAAAACAAAACAATTTTGGAATGCTCCTTTAAACAGCAGCTTACCAAAGTAGTTGTATTTCAATAATGCATCCTGAGCTTAACGCCTAATTGATCCACATTAAATTGTACATGTAGCTTATTAATATTTAAAACCTCATGTCTGAAATTTATTATATAATGCATTTGGCTGAGACTATTAAAAGTGTAGATAGATAAAATTAACTTGTTGTTTCTAATTTGGTGTATGTTTTGTATCCTCTCAAACATAAACAATCATTTACTGACATGTGATGTCATAACACATTGTGTTCGTTCTACACAATTACAATCCATTTTGCATTGCCTGTTAATGGAATTAACAAATACATGTTTTTTTTTAATATCATCGCCCTCCCTCTCAACCAAGACAGGTTACTCACCTACCTATATTTCTTTCTTCTTGACACACTAAGTACGCTGATCCTTTATCATGGCCCTATATCATCAACACTGCTTCCTAGCACACCAGCGTTAATCCCCTGACTAGCTGCTCTCCTTGCTCTACGCTCCCTCCAAGCTCTTGTGAATATCTGAGCCCTCTCTCTCTCATCTGCTGTACATCCTGACCACCCATCCAGTCAGCCAATCATAATATGTACAATCACCTCCCATAATCACACCATGTGACTGATTACCCCTACCCCTAAGCCACAAATCAAATTGTCCTCATCTAAAACACAGAGAGCTGCCCTCCCATAATTTAATTCAGGGATTTGTTCCCTCACTGAAGACATGTGGAATTTTCTCCAGGCTGAAAAGAAGATTTGCCTTTGGGCTGAGTTCTGACTTCATTCTTTCAGCTCTGATGATGAAATGCAGACGCATCCAAGCAAGAAAACTCCAAGCCAAACACAAATAAATCAAACATCTCAATATTCAAGACATTTGTGATTAACGATGCACTATTTTAAACAGTAAGACTGCTGTATGAAAATTTGAAAAGTGCCACATTTTACAGTTTATTATTCATGTCACGAGAGCTGCACGCAATCAAATAGCTATACCATACCTCAGAACTTTATGTGGTAGCGTAGTTATTTTGATAGGATCCCATCTGTAACCTTAGTATGTGATGCTATGCACACATTAATCATTCTACTAGATTATTGTACAGCAGAATTTGGACTAGACAACTAACATTTTCCCTTTTTTTTGACGTGTATTCCAGCCCTAGATTTACAATTCTGTTAATAATTTGTTTTAGTCATAACACTGATTTGATCTCTACACACGCTCAACCCCGACAGTGAAGTTAATCATTTCATTGCTTCTCAATAAAACCACCCAGCTTTAATAATATACTTCACCATTACATAAATTGATGAAGTTAGTCACAATTTAGTCGGAATAAATGTTTTGCCAGGAATTTCTTCGGGCTCTGATTTCAGCAATTCAAATCAAAGTAATGTAATAATGATTATTTAGTAGGCTTTCCGTTTCATTTCTGTCGACAATAATTTGGACTGTCTTTCCCTGAAGGATTTGTTCTCGGGTATGAGCTTGTTATCTTAAAAAAATGAAACAATTTTGATATCCTTTTCTCTCTCAATATTGACCAATTATTGTCTTTTTAAAGACAATGGTTGTATTTTGTTAAATTTGTATCTATGTACATGTAGTCACCTGATAGCGAAGACAAACATGGGTCCTACAAAACTTACTACTCCCCTGTGACTTCCTCAAGTTACAACTAAAGCATTAACGGCTTGTTTTTGCAGCAGCTTTGTGAAGATCACATCCAGCACGTGTCAACAGCTTCATCATGCAGTCAAACCCAAGACAGAGCATACACAACTTGAGAACAGCTTGCCCGTTGGATTATGTCTTAAAATCCCATAAGATCATGTCT
This sequence comes from Asterias rubens, assembly GCF_902459465.1. Taxonomy (NCBI): domain Eukaryota; kingdom Metazoa; phylum Echinodermata; class Asteroidea; order Forcipulatida; family Asteriidae; genus Asterias; species Asterias rubens. Next base: position 8,443,545 of record NC_047079.1, read on the forward strand.
CCTGACCAGCAATTCCCACCGGCTTATTCCTCACAAATATCAAGTGCCTCTTGGCATTTTTAAGAATCCAGGGAATTCAGTATTAAGGTTTTTTATCAACAAGATTTGTAAACTCAAATTGGATTTCCTTTCAACTCATGGTGTAATCTGTTGATCAGTAACAACTTTTTTCTGTTATGCGGAAAAATCCCAGGATATGTTAGGATGCTGGGCATGGTTAAAGGATTGATAACAAAGCAATGTACACGCATGTAAATCATTGCTTGTTGAAGATATAGTTAAAGTAAACATTCAACCCGTTCCTCTAGTTATTACAACCTAAATTGTTCCATTGAAAATTTGATCAAAATCAGGGGCGTATATTGTTTATCAGTGAAGAAAAAATAAAATAAAAGTGTGTTTTCTCAGGAAGATCATCGCGTTTATTAAGGCACCTTATGAGGAGATTATAAATATCTACTGGGGCATTTAACGGGCACCAAGGCAATGACCAGGGGGCACGGAGGCCATTACCGCCTCCGTTGCCTACACGAGTAAGGTTCAGGCCTGTACATGCAGGTACAGTGTATCTTAAAAATACCTCACAGCAAAGGTTTCCACACAATCACAAAGCTGAAGGATCACAAGCCTCAGATGAGTAAGCCTTCTCTAATAACTTTACAAATTGCATCTATCGTTGTACATTATAATCAGATGTTTTCTTGAGGCTAAGATTAAGATTCTAGGGCCCTGTAGGTATCTGTAAATACACATCTTTATCCCTCATCTGGGATTCAGATCCAAAGTTTGACATTGCCGTAACAAAATTACAGACAAGTACAGGCTTGGAATTTCATTTTTTAACGTGTGGAAAGGGCAAGGCCATGTTCAGTTTGCAAAGGCAATTACAGTGGAAAATCTTAAAGACAATGAGAAGTTATTGAAGGGCACCAAAGCCAAGACCAGGGTCAATGGAGGCCAAGACCAGGGTCAATGGAGGCCAAGACCAGGGTCAATGGAGGCCAAGACCAGGGTCAATGGAGGCCAAGACCAGGGTCAATGGAGGCCAAGACCAGGGTCAATGGAGGCCATGGCCCTGTGGCCTGTGTTTAATTTCATTGGTTTACCTTTTTTTTGGAGGAGGGGAAGGATTTTGACAGACAAGGTTATAAATAATGTTATTAACAAAATGATAACATTTTAAATTTTTTGTGCAAACCACTGGACTTGAGTTATTGTTTTTAACCAGAAATATATATTTTTTTAACCCACACCCATTTCGTTAATGTGTTTTTTAAATTTACTTTAAACTAAGATCAAATTCATAAGAAAATGACGATAAAACCATTTGGAACACCCCAGATTGCAGAGATAGTGCATTCAAACCAAAGCTATAAGCAGGTAGAATTTGCATGCGCATTGTCCCACCCTTTGACCACGGGTATAAACCACTCAAAACAACTGCTTGTGTAATGTATCCTGAAGATTCAATTCCACATCTAAGCAGCCCCTATCACATAACCTCCATAAATCTCTCTTGTTTCTACAGTTACCAACATTCTATCTCTTTAACTTAATTAGAAAGGCTGATGTCTTCATGTTGATCAGGATGTGTCGCTGCATTCCTGGAAGTTAAGATGACTACATCTAGACCTAGTTGCATCAATAACGGCTCCTGTCACTGTAATGGATACTTTAGACACTTTCACTGCGTTTACACTTGATCCTCATACAAGGATCCAAGGAGGATCAAATACAGAAAGCTAGATCAAGCATTTTTGTGCCGCGTTCACACTTGAGTGTGATCTCGCATTGATCGCCCTTTTCGAGATCCTCCTCCTTTGATCTCCTAGCGGGATAAAGTGCGAATGCAGTGTGTGTGTAAACAGGGTAGGCAGATCGTGTGGTCAAACTTCAGACGGACCAAAGCACATCCACGGGATCATCTAGTGAGCGAGTGAAGTTGATTTCGTAGACCAACAAACAAGTGTTTTGGGGTTCAAGTCTATTTTGTCTTTCCAGATATTTTGGTTTTTCTTTGGCTGGTAGTGGAGGATGGTCATCTCAGCAATGCCAAATAGTATGCAGTATTAAACCAAACACTCAACTTGCATTTTGAAACAAATAAGCCTTATACAACAGCGTTTGATGAACATTGATCCCTTGAGCTTGTCCCTTACATTACAAGTTTTAAATATCTTTTAATTTTATTATTTTACAAGTAACTGGATTCCTTTCCAACAAATCAATGTAAAGATAACAAAATTTTGTAAACCTGTTTAAGGGAAAACATCAAAAAGCGCTTCACTAAGCGCCTATAAACCATACAATTTTATGAAACGCCAACTTTTATTGCCACACTTCAAACAAACAGCAGTGACCGGGGTTGACCACACTTTCATGATCAGGGAACAGTTTTAACAAACAATCTACATAATATGTAGAGAAATCAAGAGATCAGTTGTACTTGTGCCAATGTAACACTTACTTCAATTTGTGGTTGCTGCCCATCCAAACATTTCACCTGTTCTTTTGGTGAGGGTTGATTGGTCTGTAGAGCGTACAATGAAGCTGTAAATAAACATAGGAAAAACAGATTGAGAATAAGAAACATGAATTGAGATGTGTAGCAGTGGTGTATCCACAGTCCACCAAAGGAATTGGGAGGCTTATAAATTCTTACTCGCAGCTAAGAGTTGAATTGCGAAGGACGTGGCTGTACAACGTGTTCGAGAAGCACGCATGCAAGGGCGCCTTTGGCTGCCAGCCACATCAACCCATTATGACCACGGAGCACAGCCAGAGATTGAAATGTTTAATTTTTTTAGAGGGAGGACAACCGGATGGTCTGGAAAACCCTCGTGGCACAGCAGAGAACTAACACACAACCTCATGGCCCTGGCCAGGTATTGAACCAGGGTCACCTTGGTGAGAGGCGAGCGCGTTACGCACAAGCCAACAATGGCATGATTTGGAGAATGCCTCTTCTAGTGCAAGCCCCCCCCCCCAGCCAAAACCACCGGAACCATATATTGTCACCTTCCCAGAAAAAAAACAAGCAACTGTTACAACAGACAGTGTGTTGATACCCATTCTTGCCAACTATATGAAAATAAAACCATGCAGAATTCTAAATGAACGCCATACATACACATGACATATAACATTTTTTTTAACAATGAAAAAAATCCCCAGTCATACTTAACATTACTTGGCACTGGCAGACCAACCTTTCACTGATTATTAACATGTGTAACATTTATCAAGCCTCAACTTGACAGGCCAAATTAAAAAACCTCACGTTGACGCAAGCCACCCCCCCACCCACCCAAATCAAAATATTGACGCAGTGTAATACATGTACCCCGCTGACCTCCAGTTGTTATTCACGGTTGAAGGAACGCAGCTCCAGGATATATTTAAAGCGCTGCCATTGCTGTAATTTAAACTAATTCTGACAAATCAATTGACAGATCTAGATCACAATCTTAATCAGATTAACTCGCTATTTCCTTTTAAGTCAATGCAATCAGTATCACAGCAAATTGAAAAATTTAGATTTGTTAAAATATACAAGAATCATATTAATATCCTTTTTATAAACAGCAGAATTCTTGTTTACAATCAATGTGATGGGCCCGGGGAAGTTCCAGTGGTGGTCCATGAATACCCCGTTACTCTAGGTTTCTTGCACCCCGTTAATGAATACCCCGTTACTCTAGGTTCCTTGCACCCCGTTAATGAATACCCTGTTACTCTAGGTTCCTGGCGCCCCGTTTAAAGTTCCCGGATCACAATGCCATGATCAATGCCGGAATGACGACAACAAGGACGGTCTCAATGTGTTGGCATGTATTTTGACTATGTAATTATTGTCTATTGTGAATGGTTGAAAGGAACTTGTCTGGATAATGACTGGGACTAAATAATGCCATTGCCTCGATGCTCCAGTAGAAATTTAAGAATTCCTCATAAGGTGCCCTTCACTAGAGAGAAAATGCCTTGGTTCCCTTGCCCTTTCAAAAACAAAGCATCGGCCTACATGCCTGGAAATGCTCACACAATCAATGGACCAGTGAGTGGTGAGGTACATGTAATATAATTGGTGTATTAATCAAACGTACAGCTGACTAGCCCAGGGTGGTTCTCGTTAGGCATGTTGGGGAAAATTAATTAGTGCAGGTCCTAAAAGGGTTCAATTTTTAACTGCTCATGCCCTATTTTTCCTTGTCCACAGTAATTATTTTATTAAGAGTAAGCTGAAAATAATACATACCCATGGCATAACCTGATAACTCCAGGCCCTGTACAAATATTTCATTTTAGCGGTGACCTGTTTCATTTGTTTTGTCGTAGTTCCCACATGGTTGTAGTCAGCAAACATTTTTGTATATAAAATGCATAATTGTTTGTATAACTTTTGTTTTTATCCAAGTGTTTTGTTTAACCCCAGCTCAACCTGTAATGCTCAAAGACATTCTACTCTGAACTTCTCAACTGAAACATGACAGGACCTTTCCAAATAAACACTCTGAACATTATGTTTAAAATCATGTCCAGGTGCTTTTGTCTCAGGGTTCTAAAGTTCTCTTTATTTCTAACCCCCTTTATATAATTCAGATGACACAAACCTGTGCTAATCATAGCTCCATAGATGACCATGTATTGACAGGTTAAGTGCCGGAAATTTAATTGAATTTTCATGGCACCTTGCAACCTGCGTTGATAATGACTTACAAAGACACACAGCAGCTGAAAGCCAAGTGTAATAAGATGTACCGATGGCATCACACATCACGACTAAAGACACAACCCGCAACAGGGTTCATCTTCATAGAATTCAATTACCTCCCAAAGTGAGAAAATCAGTACAAACAAGGGCAAAGAATACTGTCGGGCAAAGAATACTGTCTGGCAAGGAAGATGAGGATTGTGTAATATTGATTCAGGCTAGGAGGAACTTTTCCATTTTCCTGTATTTCAGCAGAACAAGTGCCTGTGTGTCCCTGCACCTTTAATTGATCACAGACCAAAAAGATGAAGTCTACATTGTTTTTCTACGTATCCCTCTCCCTTCATGGGACTATGCCTGCCTAGTTCTAACAAAATTGATAAGACGCTTGTTAATGAATATTACGTACTTAACTGTACACACAGTAGGCCTATGTGTCATTCTAAACTTTACGGGTGGCCACTGGTAGTCCCAAGACCACTGTACCCAACCAAACCATCAATTAGTTCATGGAAAATGCTGCGTTTGCTCATCAAAATATCCATTAAATGCATCCATACACAAAATTGGTTTGTCCTTGTCCAAAATCATTGAACAGAAAAGTCCTATGACACACTGCTTGAACACATAAACACAAGCCTAATAAATAGCAGCAACACAGACAGAAGAACACACTAAATTGCTATTAATATTGACATGGTCAATTACCTTGTGTCCTGGTATCCTCCATGGTCCTGGTAGTGGTAATGGGTTTTGTTGATGACTCATGTTCGGAATCATTAAGCAACAATACCAATTTTAAAATTTTGAAAAATGTCACAACGAGCTTTGTAAAGGTGCATTCAATCCAAGCCTGGTACTTTGTAGAGACAATGAAGGCAATTGCCCCCATGCCCTCTGGTCATTGCCTTGGTGCCATGAAACTTACAAATTTACTTTACCAAAGAGACAATGACTTGGTGCCCTTACTCTTTCAAAATTTATGTTCTGTGAAAATTTCATTTTAAAAGATGGTAGCGTTTTTGAGATTTCGCCGAAAATCTGGAGAGGCTACAGTCCACACAGATGCAGGAAGACTACTCCGTGTTTAGAAATGTTTCACGCATGAAATGATTCTTAGATTGGATATTTGTTTTATATCCCTTTCTCTTAACCACATTCCTTTGAGGGGCATGATTCTCAAAATGTTACAAATAATTTTCATAAACAGCCTGCAATGATTCAATACCAAATTTTAATGGAAATTATATTTGGAGTAATAACCAAATATATATATATTATGTCTTCAAAAAGATACAAAGCACTGATGGGAGAACAAGAATAAAACATCAAGGGTGGGAACAAGGTATAAATTATGTCACAATATTGAGGACTTGTACAAATTAGATAAACACTGGATTTGACAAGTTTACCTTACTGGCTTTAGCAATTACGCTGTTCTTGTAGTAACACGAGTGATAGATCACGCAGCACTGGTTATAATGATCACAACAGCACTGACGAACCAACAGCCCACAAAGCACACACTGAAACTGCTTGGATTAAGCACCGACGCATACTACGCACGTCTGCATCAGGCGCGAACGAGCGAGACACTGAGAGACAATCAATGAGGGAGGAATATGCTGGCCTGCTGTCGTGACCTGACTGAGCACTTTACGTTGGTTGGTGTGAATGGGGGAAGGTGTGGGATCAATAGGGGAATGTGTAAATATCTCTGCTTGATGGTGATTCATAAAGTAATCGATACTGACAACTATTGATTGCAGTAACTGATACCACTAAGATAAATTTTTAATTACAGTTCTGAAAATAATCTTCACAACAAATTAACACCAGAAATCATTTTACGAAAAAAATTCTTACCTTTAATGGACTCAAGAAAGGATGTTGACCACTTGAGAGGTGTACTGTACCTGCATACATCAAATTAAAATGAAAACAAAAGAATGGTCATTAGAAACAAACTCATCTGATTGAATCTCATCGTGTTTTTTTGTGTTAGGAGGGTGAATTAGGTTTTCATTTCTTCTAAATTTAAAATGTAATCGAGACTATTTGATGGCTGCACGATTGAACGAATAGTTAAAAAACGATAGTCGTGACCTAACTTCATGTAAGCAATAGTCGCAATGAATGGCTGTTCACTTCAAGCAGAGCGAGAGGAAGAAGAGGAAGAAGGATGGGACCGTGCAAAGTCATGCTTTTAAATGACCCATTAGGGCTTTTGAAGTCATTTAAAGAGTGGACTATCTTTTAAAGACCCTCACCCCGCATATTCTAATAGAGAGCCTCATTAAAGTGTATTAACTTTCAATGTTGTTTCATTACACTGTATCTAGCTTTTGAACTTCAGGCTTTCCAAGCATCTTTGTAGGCCTATGCTTTGTAAACAAATTTGATGTTTTCGTTCTATAGGCCCACATGCAGTAATTATGTGAACCAATAGTGTCCAGTGCCTTTAAAGACATTGGATACTATTTGTAATAGTCATAGTCCAGTCTTCTCACTTGGTGTATCTCAACATAACAGCATAAAATAACAAACCTGTGAAAATTTGAGCTTGATTGGTCGCCGAGTTGTGAGATAACTATAAAAGAAAAAAACATCCTTGTAACACAAGTTGTGTGCTTGATTTCGAGACCTCAAATTCTAAACTTGAGGTCTCGAAATCAAATCCGTGAAAAATGACTTCTTTCTTGAAAACTGCGTCATTTTAGAGGGAGCCGTTTCTCACAATGTTTTATACCATCAACAGCTCTCCATTACTCGTAACCAAAGGCTTTATGCAGATAATTAGTTTGAGTAATTTTCAATAGTGTCCAGTGCCTTTAAGCCTTTGCTAGCATCTCTGTACGTTTTATAAACAAATCAAATGTTTTAAGTACAGGCCTAAGTACACTCAGTAATCTTTCAGACCTTTCTTCTGGAGCCAGCAGGACATTGACTTTATAAACATCTGTCTTGAACTTTTATGACCACAGAGGCAACCAGATGGCAGCAGAAAACATGTTGACGAAAATGATTGTTCACAGACGATTCAATTCTGTGTAAGACTTGTGTCAACATGTGCATTGATGAAATTTGTATGCCATTCTTGTTGAAATTGAGAAGTGAATAGAAAGACAGAGATGGGGAAACCCCTACGGCATTGTCAGAGAGACTTGATCTAAACATAAAGCAAGGATCTAAACCTCTCACGGAGACTGTGCAGGAAATTCAGTCAAGATAAAATGTCATATTGCCTGTAGGTAGTGCTGAATACATGGGGGAAAGTGTGCAGTGTATGATGCCATACATTCGCATTAATGTAGTTAGAAATGTAAAACCCATGGGTCTAGCAATCAGCTTTTACATAAGAACTATTGATGTAAAATGTCAACAGACACAATAACTTACAACCTGTTTAGGTAAAACAAGACATGCTCAACACTTGAGGCGTTAGTCAATGTACAATGTATAGCTACATAAATGTAGGCAGTTACCGTTCCTTAACATATCCTATACAATGTAGGCTAACCATGTGTAAACCAAAGCATATTATACACATAAAATGAATGTTTATGAGTGCAATGGTGCAAATATGTTCATGAGTTGAAAGATGGAATGTTCTATTCAACGAGGCGGAGCCGAGTTGAATGGAACATTCCAGCTTTCAACGAATGAACATATTCGCACCATTGCACGAATGAAAAACATTCATTATTTGTTTTATATAACATCCAAGTAGATCTTTGTCATTTTGATTGAAAGATACAACTTTCAAAACAAACAAAGCGTAGGCCTCCAATTTTTAATTGTAGAAGACGAATGCTAGTAATTTTACTAATATGCCTTGCTGCGTTACCGAAGACAACGCGCACGCAGTGATGTTTTTACTCAGCTTTTTCGTTCCATCCGAAAAGTACCATTGCACGCTGGCAGCGTGCAATGGTACTTTTCGGATGGAACGAAAAAGCACGGTGAGTGACTCAGCGTGCAATGGTACTTTTATTTGCTATCACGTGACGGACAATCCTCCAATCAAATGGCAAGGATCTGCTTGGGTGTTATATAAAGGCCTATAATAAAAATGGCAGTACTTGATGATGTGTTCCCCAGTAACTTGTTGTCATACAAAAGTACCATGGATAAATTATAAAAATGTGCCTATCCCATACCCAGACCAACCAAATCACTTCCATGTAATGTAGACATTACAGGTGACCACCCTTAAGTGCACTACTCCATTAAGTGCAGCTGTTGCCTAATTGTAGCAATAGTCAAGGCACTGTTCTTGGTGGTCCAACCATAGAACAGTACCCGAGTTCTACAGTACCCTAGTTCTATGGTCAAACCCATAGAGCAAGGAGGTCAAACCCACAGAGCAAGGAGGTCTAACACTGAACTGCCAACACCACCCTTACATACTGTATCATTCTCCCACTCACCCCCCTCTGTGCTGTGAGGTGGACATCACAGAGTTTATTGGACTTTCATTCACAAACAGTGATTGCTCATTTAAAGTGTGTTCTTAAATTATGCTTACAGGAATTATGAAATTATTAATTCATCAGTGGTAATGGTATGGATTATTGGTGTTTATGTATTGATTATTTTTGCTGTCATCTTTATTGATACTTTCATTGCAATAATTGTTGTGTTGGGTTTGCTTGGAAGCACTAAATATTAATTGATTGTTTAACAATAAAACAACATCTAAACATCCCAAGAATTAGGAAAAGATTGGACACAACACTTAGTGTTGTAATCAATTAATTGTAACATTGGAGTACGTAGATTGAAGCCTTTTATGATTGAAGTTGGAGTAGTAAGTAAGGAATAATACTTGTGTTTGGACTACTTTACTTTGCCACGGGGGAAGGGAGAAAGCTTAAAATTATTATTTTTACTTTAGGAGTAGTCTACTTTGAAATTAATATTGAACTACTATACATTTCACTGACGTTGATGTTTAGATTATGTGTTGCCTTTTTAGGTTCATTTAGTGTGTAATCTGTTTCCCAATGCTTCTATTCTTTGACTGTACTAATAACATTGTAGTGTGGGCCAGAGTAGTTTGCCTAGGCATCAATACTAGTGTGTACACTGTACCATGCATAGGGAAAGGACTGTGTGCATATGGTGAGATTCACTAGATCCCCACTGAGATTCGTTTACAACAACCAGTTCCTTGTCTTAATTATCATCTCTCACTGGCACCATGTGTGGGAACAGGAAGCTGACTTTTTGTTGTTCAAGCCTTTTATTAGGCTGGCTCATTAAAGAACATAGAGTTGGTGTGAAAAAGGGGTGTTACAAGGCAGTGCCAGTGCTGGGAAAAGTTTCCGTATGGCGCCACCACTTTTTCATTCGAAATAAAATAATATAGTATTTAATTTACCTGATTGATATATCCCTTTTTGTAAAAATGAGTGAAAAAGTGGTGGCGCCATACGGAAAGTTATCCCAGTGCTGCAGTCCATTTGCTTTTAAAAACACGAAAATAGCGGAGTACCACAACAATAGCTTGCTTGTTTATTTGTTACGCATACGAGGGATTAATCTACTCAAGACACTCAGTACTGGCCACAATTTCAAATTTTCATATGTCATTATTATTAGTCAAAAATATGTCATCATACATTTTAACATTTCGTTATATTACCAATGGTACTAATTATAATACATTGCTTGCGAATGAATCATTGAATTGATATGTTTATTAAGAAATTAGATTAGACCTAACTTAAGAAAAAGAGGAGCAGTTGACTTTCTTAGCACAATTATTATTATTATTATTGGCCGGTCATCTGAATTTACTAAGCAAGGATATTTTAGCTATATTTAAAGCAAAAAAAGGCAGGTCCGCTCTGTTTATTATACTCTATCTACACTATATGAAAATGGGCCCAGGTTGGACTTGGACTCCTCCGATCTGTTGCATTCAACGTGACGGAGTCCAGGTACCGTACCACCATTGCTATGATTGATTGGCTGGCAACGAACGAACAAGTGCGGACAAAAATGATATAAAGCCTAGATTTTTCATATTTTTACCTTATTGAGGAAGCTGAACTTTCACTGACACTGTCCCTGAATCTTGTAGCCGAAACTATTGGAAGGGTGAGTTGAAAATTGTTGATTTTGATGCCTTAGTAGCCTGGCCAGTCCTGCTTGCTTGGTAAACACTTTCTTGCATCGATCACTACCGCCCTCTTGTGACGGGTGTGAAGATGTGAAGCCCTTGTTTCTAATTTGCGCAAGCTGCATTTTCTTTTACGGCGCAATGTTCCAACATAATGCTAAACTGCCAATCGACTAATAATGCGCACATAAGCTCGCAAGATGCTGGTGATCTCGCCCCCTGGCAGCTCGCCCCCCTCTGCAAATTCGCCCCATGACCGGTCATCTCGCCCCCTAGAATAGCAAGCTCGCCCGGACAATGTCGCCCCAAGACAATGTCACCCCCAACCCCCTACACCAAGCCCGCTGATATAAATGTCGACCCTAACAAAGTCGCCCCCACCATGGAGGTGGAATGCCCCCATTTACAAATTATTGTGTGGACTGTGGGTAAACAAAAAATACTTGGACATCCAGTGCAGAACCCCGACTTTTTCGTAATTAATTTCATCCATGGATCAATATGGATAATATTATTTAATTGTTATTGTGAAATCATCGAAAATAATGTAAGAATGAAATATGGAATGTCAATTCTCACTCTCAGAATGTGTACCAACCACGACGTCCGTGACATGAAACAATGAAATTGGGCCCCTGCACGGTGTATTTATTACCTGTTGAAAAGGTTTTCTTAAAGACACTGGACACTATTGGTAATTGTCAAAGACTAGTCTTCACAGTTGCCAGTTGGTGTATCTCAGCATATGCATAAAATAACAAACCTGTGAAAATTTGAGCTCAATCGGGCGTCAAAGTTGCCTCCAGGGGTGGTCACATGAAGCATGCTTTCAGATGCTTGATTTCGAGACCTCAAATTCTAAACTTGCAAGTTTAGAATATATATGAGGTCTCGTAATCAAATTCGTGGAAAATTACTTCTTTCTCGAAAACTACGTTACTTCAGAGGGAGCCATTTCTCACAATGTCTTTATTACTATAAACAGCTCCCCATTACTCATTACCAAGTAAGGTTTTATGCTAATTATTATTTTGAGTAATTATACTAAAAGTGTCCATTGCCTTTAATTAACGTTGCTCTCAATGATGCACAGACAAACCCATATCATCATAATGTGTACTGTGATATGTACAGCCACAACGTCCGTGACATGACCGTTTTGATTGCGCACAAACACTGGGAAAAACCTTTTGTTCTCGGATTAACTTTGGAAGACAAATTTTGCTAAATTTGCTTTCCCGCCTTTTTGCTGAAAATACGGATCTTATTTTTTTTTTATCGTCTGCAACTGTGAAAAAAATGACGTACTAGCACTATAGACCAATCACGGTCGACTATTCCGGGTTGGAAAAATGTGCGGAGCAAAAATTAGACCGTAAAATTACCTCAGAAATCTTATAAACCGTCGTCGGGAATGAAGAATATTTTCATAAATCTTGATATTTTAATAAAAAAAGTAAATTTAGGCATAATTTGTTTGGTAAAATTTGAAATAAGACAACTGAAATTGAAAATAATGTCTCGAGCGGAGGGATAAGTTCACTTGGAATCCCAGATTTACATTTGTTTGTGTACAAATAAACCTCATTACTGCTATTCGGCCGCCCACGATGGTTCGCGGGCCCTGGGGCCTGGGCGGGCAAACAAATCACTCTGGAGCTGCAACTCAACGGGTGAGGTTGTGTTATTGCAGCGGCAATTTTTAGTTCAATTTAGATTTTTGTTCAAATGACTTTCTTGAAGTTTTGAGAGCTGTTTCACACCCTAAACATCAACAAGTGTTTGCTTATCATAAGGTAAGAATAATCTCCGCATTTAAAAACATATTTATTCTAAAAAAAAAGTGTTTAAAACTCAACATCCAGACATATCTAGCTTTTTCAGCGAACCGAAAAACTTATTGACCAAAAGTCAATAAATGAAGGAGTAACTATGCGGCAAAGTTATAAGTGACCTTCAGACATTACTGTTGTTGTCTTTTATCATTGATCATCCTGTTTTTGGTAAATTTATTTTGGTAAGTGTTTGTTTGTAGCTGCTGTGAACCTGACAATCAGTGTTTTTGAGTGGGAGATCTTCCCTGACAGCCTGATCAAAAAATATATGCAACGTTCACTCATTATCTCTCGTCCTATTTGTTTTCCCTCCATCGGCAGGGCGACAACGGCCGTGAGGACCATCTCTCGCTGTGGAGATCGAGCGCTCTTCCAGTGTTTCTTTCAAAAGGCGGCAAGCCAGCCACGCCAGACACGGCAGACACGGCACGCTACACTACACATGCTACAGCCAGCCATACTCAGACGCCTTTTCAAGAGCTCGTCATGGAGTAAGTCAGAAAGAATCCTTTTTAATCTATAGTGGAAAAAGAACTTTAAAAGAAATTTTAAAAAATCCAAACATGCCAAATCGACCTGTCTTGTGAAGTTTTAGTTGGACTTAAATTTGCCGCCAAAAAAAAAAAAAAATATATATCGTCTGGAATTGAGTCTAGTTTTATAAGCATCCATGTTTAAAACAAAATTACATAGGTCATGAAAATGTTACGTCTCGTGTATCAAAAACAAAAAGTCAAAATAAACATGTTAAATCCAGTTTTTTTTTTTTTTTTTGGTGGGCGTGTGGGTGTGTGTGTGTGACAAGGTGACAGCTAACCCCGCTTGTGTACGGTGTAGCCAAGGCTAGCTGAAGCCTTGGCCACGCTATGTGACAGACAGCCTGCAAAATTCAAAATAAATTTTACCAAAGATCTTCCTGAGATTGAAATTAAAATCCTGTTTTTAGTGGTTTTTGTTTTTAGCGGGAACAGAATTTCTCGAGATTAAATTTAAAATTTAGTTGTTGTTTTAGTGGCACAGGCTACAAAGTTCACACTAAATTTATTTACCTAAGAATTTCATTAAATAAAATTTTAAATCCAGTTTTTGTTTCAGCGAGAATAGCATGCAAACTTTACACTAAATTTACCAAAGAATTTCCCGAGATTATTACAATATTTAAAATTCAGTATTTTTGAGTGGACAGCCTGCAAAGATCACACTAAACTTACCGACAAATTTCCCGAGATTAAATTTAAAATAAGGTTTTTTGTTAGATGTGACAGCCTGCAAAGTTCACTCTAAGCTTGCAGAAGAATTTCCTGAAACAAAATTTTAGTCCAGTTTTTTTGTTTTTAGCGGCGACAGCATGCAAAGCTCACACTAAATTTACCGAAGATTGGAAATCCAATATTTTTTGAGCGGTGACAGCCTGCAAAGTTCACACTAAATTTGTCAAAAAAAGTCCTAAGATTAAACTTAAATCCCGTCTTTGTTTTTAGCGGCGACAGCCTGCAAAGTTCACACTAAATTTGCCAATGAATTTCCTGAGATTAAATACAAAATCCAGTTTTCGTTTTAAGCGACAACAGCATGCAAAGGTCACACTAATTTGCCGAAGAATTTCCTGAAATTAAATTCAAAATCCATTTTTAAAACTTTTTTTTATCGGCGACAGCATGCAAAGTTTCAATAAATTTGCCGAAGAATTTCCTGAAATTAAATCAAAATCCAATTGTTGTACTCAGCGGCAACAAGATGCAAAGTTCACACTAAATTTGCCGAACAATTTCTCGAAATTATGCAAATAAATAAAATCATCCAATTCCAACTTTCATTCAAGCAGCAAAATTTCTTGCAGTCGACCGGCAAAATTATCATAACACTGATTTGTTGTCAATGAAGAAATATTTTTACCAGCCCTCTGATACTTCAAGTGATTAGCAGTTTTCACCCCGAAACCTTAAAAACTTGCTAAGCACAGAAAAGTCTTGCTTAACAGAAACTTATTACCAGCCAAAGTTCCATAAAGTTTGCATAGTTCCAATTAGCAAGGGTGCCCCACTCATTTTTTTATTGTTAGAGAAATTTGCTAAGCACTAATTGTGCAGTAGTTGACTAGCCATTGAAAAGTTCCACATCCATAATATTTGCATATCAATTACTTTAGAGCTAGGTCATAGGTGAATTGTATTATTATACACACATGTTGGTGTATTGGCAGGTTCAGCCAAAATGTTACATTCAATTACATGTAACATTTTGGCTGAATAGGCATGACAGGTGAATTAGCTGCGTTGTTGGCATGATTGGTTGATGGGGATCCACATTGCAAAGAAACTTGTAAGGAATATAATCCCTATTCAAAGGCAGTAGACAGATGATTGCTTCTGCCAAACACCATTCAATGTGGCAATCTAGGTTTTAATTGTGTTTTTTTTTGTGTAAAATCCTGAATTTATTTCAAAGAGAAAGGCCTGTTTAAAAGTAGCATGAGCAATCTTTCAACTTCCATGTAATTGCCAAGTCAGGTGACAACATTTCTTTACAGAAAAGGGACAAGTGGTTTGTTTTGATTTTGGGAATTTGTGTGAATGTTTTGAAAATTTTGAATAAACTTTTGTGTGTCAGCCTGAACTTCTTCCTGAAAGTATGTCTTTGTGAAAATACAGGGGGAAAAAATGTTTTTGTTTGAATACTTTCTGGGATAAAAATTACAAGGCATGCCTTGATGTAAAAACAGAGTGAAAAAAAAAAAATTATTTATCTATCTGGTTTTAGTTTCAAGAGTGACTTTTAACTTTTTTTTAGTGTACAAGGAGAATAAAAACAATGCTGTTTTACGTTTTGTGCTTAGTGTGACCTTGTTGAAACATGGGGTGCGCAAATCTATGTTTACATACGTGTAGGATAGTGTTTTTAAACTTATCATAATAAATATTTGGTTCATTTTTTTCCCCACAAAGTTAAAACAAAGAGTGTGCCTCAATGAAACTACAGGGTTAAAAGTAACACAAATATTTATCTATGTAAAGCTTTTAGATACAAGAAAGAAAAATAAAATAAATAGTACCGTTTGACTTTCTATTTCAATAAGTGTGTAAACAACATTTTGTTTTTATTCATGTGAAGTGTGTTTTGAAACTACGTAAACAGCAAAAAATTGAATAAATAATGTTTAAAGGCAGTGGACACTAGTGGTAATTGTCAAAGACTAGCCTTTACAGTTGGTGTATCTCAACATGTGCATAAAATAACAAACCTGTGAAAATTTGAGCTCAATCGGTCATCTAACTTGCGTGATAATAATGAAAGAAAAAACACCCTTGTCACACGAAGTTGTGTGCGTTTAGATGGTTGATTCCGAGACCTCAAGTTCTAAACCTGAGGTCTCGAAAACAAATTCGTGGAAAATTACTTCTTTCTCGAAAACTAAGGCACTTCAAAGGGAGCTGTTTCTCACAAAGTTTTATACCATCAACTTCTCCCAATTACTCGTCACCAAGAAAGGTTTTATGCTAATAACTATTTTGAGTAATTACCAATAGTGTCCACTGCCTTTAAAATGTCATGTGGGCAGGTGTAAGAAAGAAAACTTGTTTACAAAACTTACTAAACAATCAAAAGTTTAATACTGTTTTTATTTTTGTTTATTTTTAGTGAACAATTTCTTTTATCCATGTCAAGTTTGTTTACACTTACAGTGAGACTTAAACTTTGGAAACAGAAAACAATCAATAATACTGTTTTGAGTTGTTTGCGCAAATGTGTAAAGTAAACAAATTATGCATTCGTCTCGTGTTTGCTCACAGATTTACTTTGAATTTAATTAACAGAAAAAAATAATAAAATTCTGTTTTTTTGTGTGTGTGTGCTAGGTGTGACCTGGTGGAAACACACATAGGGTGTGATTGTATACTTCTTCCTCAGCGAGTAAGATCTCCTTCATTTTGAGACTCATCATCTTCAACGACTCATTTCTTCATCATCCCTCTTTTTCTTGTTTCTGTTGCATAGAGGAATTAACTCTTAGTGCATAAATTTGTAGCACTGATTTTTCTGAAGAGTTCCTCTTTTGCTCGAAATGGAATCTTGAAAAGGGCGGAATTTTAAAGTACTTTTTCATGATGGGTCTTATTTCTGTGTCAACTTGCAAGATGTTCATTTAAAGCTTTCATCAGTAACTCAGATCTCCAGTTTAAAGGATAAAAATCTACAGATGTTAGTCAAACTCAAACATACCATTTAAATGGCGGATTCTTCTTTAGACTTCAAGATCTAAGATGTTTAGGCTAACTTCTTTGTCACTGAATAAGAATTAACTCTTTGGTGCATATATATTTGTAGCACTTATTAATTGTGAAGAGTTCCTCTTTTGCTCAAAATGGAAACTCGAAAAGGATGGTCATCTTAAGTTCTTCTTCATGATGGGTCTAATTTCTGTGTCAACCTACAAGATTTGAGGCTTGTCATCAGTAACTCACATCTTGAATTTTGAGGATGAAAATAATCTGTCTTGTCCTGGAGTAAGACAATAAACTGCACCCCTGGCTAAATTGGCTCAACATATGTCAGTGCCTGGATAGTGCCTCAAGCTGTGCGACAAGAACCCCGAAATGGATTCTTCTTCAGACTTCAAGATCTTAGAAGTTTTGGCCAACTTCCTTGTCCGTGCAGAAGATCTCCTTCATTTTGAGACTCATCATCTTCAAAAAGTTATTTCTTCATTGTCCCTCTTTTCCTTGTGTCCGTTGCATAGAGGAATTAACTCTTTGGTGCATATATATTTGTAGCACTTATTAAATGTGAAGAGTTCCTCTTTTGCTCAAAATGGAAACTCGAAAAGGATGGTCATTTTCAGTTCTTCTTCATGATGGGTCTAATTTCTGTGTCAACCTACAAGATTTGAGGCTTGTCATCAGTAACTCACATCTTGAATTTTGAGGATGAAAATAATCTTCCTTGTCCTGGAGTAAGACAATAAACTGCACCCCTGGCTAAATTGGCTCAACATCTGTCAGTGCCTGGATAGGGCCTCAAGCTGTGCGACAAGAACCCCAAAATGGATTCTTCTTCAGACTTCAAGATCTAAGATGTTTCGTCCAACTTCCTTGTCCGTGCAGAAGATCTCCTTCATTTTGAGACTCATCATCTTCAAAAAGTTATTTCTTCATCGTCCCTCTTTTCCTTGTGTCCGTTGCATAGAGGAATTAACTCTTTGGTGCATATATATTTGTAGCACTTATTAATTGTGAAGAGTTCCTCTTTTGCTCAAAATGGAAACTCGAAAAGGATGGTCATTTTAAGTTCTTCGTCATGATGGGTCTAATTTCTGTGTCAACCTACAAGATGTGTCATGCTCAGAAAGACATCTGTCAGTGCCTGGATAGGGCCTCAAGCTGTGCGACAAGAACCCCAAAATGGATTCTTCTTCAGACTTCAAGATCTAAGATGTTTTGGCCAACTTCCTTGTCCGTGCAGAAGATCTCCTACATTTTGAGAATCATCATCTTCAAAAAGTTATTTCTTCATCGTCCCTCTTTTCCTTGTGTCCATTGCATAGAGGAATTAACTCTTTGGTGCATATATATTTGTAGCACTTATTAATTGTGAAGAGTTCCTCTTTTGCTCAAAATGGAAACTCGAAAAGGATGGTCGTTTTAAGTTCTTCTTCATGATGGGTCTAATTTCTGTGTCAATCTACAAGATTTGAGGCTTGTCATCAATAACTCACATCTTGAATTTTGAGGATGAAAATAATCCGTCTTGTCCTGGAGTAAGACAATAAACTGCACCCCTGGCTAAATTGGCTCAACATCTGTCAGTGACTGGATAGGGCCTCAAGCTGTGCGACAAGAACCCCAAAATGGATTCTTCTTCAGACTTCAAGATCTAAGATGTTTCGTCCAACTTCCTTGTCCGTGCAGAAGATCTCCTGCATTTTGAGACTCATCATCTTCAAAAAGTTATTTCTTCATCGTCCCTCTTTTCCTTGTGTCCGTTGCATAGAGGAATTAACTCTTTGGTGCATATATATTTGTAGCACTTATTTTGTGAAGAGTTCCTCTTTTGCTCAAAATGGAAACTCGAAAAGGATGGTCATTTTAAGTTCTTCTTCATGATGGGTCTAATTTCTGTGTCAACCTACAAGATGTTCATTTAAGGCTTATCATCAGTAACTCACATCTTGAATTTTGGGGATGAAAATAATCTGTCTTGTCCTGGAGTAAGACAATAAACTGCACCCCTGGCTAAATTGGCTCAACATCTGTCAGTGCCTGGATAGGGCCTCAAGCTGTGCATCAAGAACCCCAAAATGGATTCTTCTTCAGACTTCAAGATCTAAGATGTTTTGGCCAACTTCCTTGTCCGTGCAGAAGATCTCCTTCATTTTGAGACTCATCATCTTCAAAAAGTTATTTCTTCATCGTCCCTCTTTTCCTTGTGTCCGTTGCATAGAGGAATTAACTCTTTGGTGCATATATATTTGTAGCACTTATTAATTGTGAAGAGTTCCTCTTTTGCTCAAAATGGAAACTCGAAAAGGATGGTCATTTTAAGTTCTTCTTCATGATGGGTCTAATTTCTGTGTCAACCTACAAGATTTGAGGCTTGTCATCAGTAACTCTCATCTTGAATTTTGAGGATGAAAATAATCTGTCTTGTCCTGGAGTAAGACAATAAACTGCACCCCTGGCTAAATTGGCTAAACATCTGTCAGTGCCTGGATAGGGTCTCTAGCTGTGCGTCAAGAACCCCAAAATGGATTCTTCTTCAGACTTCAAGATCTAAGATGTTTTGGCCAACATCCTTGTCCGTGCAGAAGATCTCCTTCATTTTGAGACTCATCATCTTCAAAAAGTTATTTCTTCATCAGCCCTCTTTTTCTTGTTTCTGTTGCATAGAGGAAATAACTCTTTGGTGCATATATATTTGTAGCACTTATTTATTGTGAAGAGTTCCTCTTTTGCTCAAAATGGAAACTCGAAAAGGATGGTCATTTTAAGTTCTTCTTCATGATGGGTCTAATTTCTGTGTCAACCTACAAGATGTTCATTTAAGGCTTATCATCAGTAACTCACATCTTGAATTTTGGGGATGAAAATAATCTGTCTTGTCCTGGAGTAAGACAATAAACTGCACCCCTGGCTAAATTGGCTCAACATCTGTCAGTGCCTGGATAGGGCCTCAAGCTGTGCATCAAGAACCCCAAAATGGATTCTTCTTCAGACTTCAAGATCTAAGATGTTTTGGCCAACTTCCTTGTCCGTGCAGAAGATCTCCTTCATTTTGAGACTCATCATCTTCAAAAAGTTATTTCTTCATCGTCCCTCTTTTCCTTGTGTCCGTTGCATAGAGGAATTAACTCTTTGGTGCATATATATTTGTAGCACTTATTAATTGTGAAGAGTTCCTCTTTTGCTCAAAATGGAAACTCGAAAAGGATGGTCATTTTAAGTTCTTCTTCATGATGGGTCTAATTTCTGTGTCAACCTACAAGATTTGAGGCTTGTCATCAGTAACTCTCATCTTGAATTTTGAGGATGAAAATAATCTGTCTTGTCCTGGAGTAAGACAATAAACTGCACCCCTGGCTAAATTGGCTAAACATCTGTCAGTGCCTGGATAGGGTCTCTAGCTGTGCGTCAAGAACCCCAAAATGGATTCTTCTTCAGACTTCAAGATCTAAGATGTTTTGGCCAACATCCTTGTCCGTGCAGAAGATCTCCTTCATTTTGAGACTCATCATCTTCAAAAAGTTATTTCTTCATCAGCCCTCTTTTTCTTGTTTCTGTTGCATAGAGGAAATAACTCTTTGGTGCATATATATTTGTAGCACTTATTTATTGTGAAGAGTTCCTCTTTTGCTCAAAATGAAAACTCGAAAAGGATGGTCATTTTAAGTTCTTCTTCATGATGGGTCTAATTTCTGTGTCAACCTACAAGATGTTCATTTGAGGCTTGTCATCAGTAACTCACATCTTGAATTTTGAGGATGAAAATAATCTGTCTTGTCCTGGAGTAAGACAATAAACTGCACCCCTGGCAAAATTGGCTCAACATCTGTCAGTGCCTGGATAGGGCATCAAGCTGCGCGACAAGAACCTCAAAATGGATTCTTCTTCAGACTTCAAGATCTAAGATGTTTTGGCCAACTTCCTTGTCCGTGCAGAAGATCTCCTTCATTTTGAGACTCATCATCTTCAATAAGTTATGTCTTCATCGTCCCTCTTTTCCTTGTGTCCGTCGCATAGAGGAATTACATCTTTGGTGCATATATATTTGTAGCACTTATTAATTGTGAAGAGTTCCTCTTTTGCTCAAAATGGAAACTCGAAAAGGATGGTCATTTTAAGTTCTTCTTCATGATGGGTCTAATTTCTGTGTCAACCTACAAGATTTGAGGCTTGTCATCACTAACTCACATCTTGAATTTTGAGGATGAAAATAATCTGTCTTGTCCTGGAGTAAGACAATAAACTGCACCCCTGGCGAAATTGGCTCAACATCTGTCAGTGCCTGGATAGGGTCTCTAGCTGTGCGTCAAGAACCCCAATATGGATTCTTCTTCAGACTTCAAGATCTAAGATGTTTTGGCCAACTTCCTTTTCCCTGCAGAAGATCTCCTTCATTTTGAGACTCATCATCTTCAAAAAGTTATTTCTTCATCAGCCCTCTTTTCCTTGTTTCTGTTGCATAGAGGAATTAACTCTTTGGTGCATATATATTTGTAGCACTTATTAATTGTGAAGAGTTCCTCTTTTGCTCAAAATGGAAACTCGAAAAGGATGGTCATTTTAAGTTCTTCTTCATGATGGGTCTAATTTCTGTGTCAACCTACAAGATGTTCATTTGAGGCTTGTCATCAGTAACTCACATCTTGAATTTTGAGGATGAAAATAATCTGTCTTGTCCTGGAGTAAGACAATAAACTGCACCCCTGGCTAAATTGGCTCAACATCTGTCAGTGCCTGGATAGGGCCTCAAGCTGTGCGACAAGAACCCCAAAATGGATTCTTCTTCAGACTTCAAGATCTAAGATGTTTTTGCCAACATCCTTGTCCGTGCAGAAGATCTCCTTCATTTTGAGACTCATCATCTTAAAAAAGTTATTTCTTCATCAGCCCTCTTTTTCTTGTTTCTGTTGCATAGAGGAAATAACTCTTTGGTGCATATATATTTGTAGCACTTATTTATTGTGAAGAGTTCCTCTTTTGCTCAAAATGGAAACTCGAAAAGGATGGTCATTTTAAGTTCTTCTTCATGATGGGTCTAATTTCTGTGTCAACCTACAAGATGTTCATTTGAGGCTTGTCATCAGTAACTCACATCTTGAATTTTGAGGATGAAAATAATCTGTCTTGTCCTGGAGTAAGACAATAAACTGCACCCCTGGCGAAATTGGCTCAACATCTGTCAGTGCCTGGATAGGGCCTCTAGCTGTGCGTCAAGAACCCCAATATGGATTCTTCTTCAGACTTCAAGATCTAAGATGTTTTGGCCAACTTCCTTGTCCCTGCAGAAGATCTCCTTCATTTTGAGACTCATCATCTTCAAAAAGTTATTTCTTCATCAGCCCTCTTTTCCTTGTTTCTGTTGCATAGAGGAATTAACTCTTTGGTGCATATATATTTGTAGCACTTATTAATTGTGAAGAGTTCCTCTTTTGCTCAAAATGGAAACTCGAAAAGGATGGTCATTTTAAGTTCTTCTTCATGATGGGTCTAATTTCTGTGTCAACCTACAAGATGCTCATTTGAGGCTTGTCATCAGTAACTCACATCTTGAATTTTGACGATGAAAATAATACGTCTTGTCCTGGAGTAAGACAATAAACTGCACCCCTGGCTAAATTGGCTCAACATCTGTCAGTGCCTGGATAGGGCCTCAAGCTGTGCATCAAGAACCCCAAAATGGATTCTTCTTCAGACTTCAAGATCTAAGATGTTTTGGCCAACTTCCTTGTCCGTGCAGAAGATCTCCTTCATTTTGAGACTCATCATCTTCAATAAGTTATTTCTTCATCGTCCCTCTTTTCCTTGGGTCCGTTGCATAGAGGAATTAACTCTTTGGTGCATATATATTTGTAGCACTTATTAATTGTGAAGAGTTCCTCTTTTGCTCAAAATGGAAACTCGAAAAGGATGGTCATTTTAAGTTCTTCTTCATGATGGGTCTAATTTCTGTGTCAACCTACAAGATTTGAGGCTTGTCATCAGTAACTCACATCTTGAATTTTGAGGATGAAAATAATCCGTCTTGTCCTGGAGTAAGACAATAAATTGCACCCCTGGCTAAATTGGCTCAACATCTGTCAGTGCCTGGATAGGGCCTCAAGCTGTGCATCAAGAACCCCAAAATTGATTCTTCTTCAGACTTCAAGATCTAAGATGTTTTGGCCAACTTCCTTGTCCGTGCAGAAGATCTCCTTCATTTTGAGACTCATCATCTTCAATAAGTTATTTCTTCATCGTCCCTCTTTTCCTTGTGTCCGTTGCAAAGAGGAATTAACTCTTTGGTGCATATATATTTGTAGCACTTATTAATTGTGAAGAGTTCCGCTTTTGCTCAAAATGGAAACTCGAAAAGGATGGTCATTTTAAGTTCTTCTTCATGATGGGTCTATTTTCTGTGTCAACGTACAAGGATTGAGGCTTGTCATCAGTAACTCACATCTTGAATTTTGAGGTTGAAAATAATCTGTCTTGTCCTGGAGTAAGACAATAAACTGCACCCCTGGCGAAATTGGCTCAACATCTGTCAGTGCCTGGATAGGGCCTCTAGCTGCGCGTCAAGAACCCCAATATGGATTCTTCTTCAGACTTCAAGATCTAAGATGTTTTGGCCAACTTCCTTTTCCCTGCAGAAGATCTCCTTCATTTTGAGACTCATCATCTTCAAAAAGTTATTTCTTCATCAGCCCTCTTTTCCTTGTTTCTGTTGCATAGAGGAATTAACTCTTTGGTACATATATATTTGTAGCACTTATTAATTGTGAAGAGTTCCTCTTTTGCTCAAAATGGAAACTCGAAAAGGATGGTCATTTTAAGTTCTTCTTCATGATGGGTCTAAATTCTGTGTCAACCTACAAGATTTGAGGCTTGTCATCAGTAACTCACATCTTAAATTTTGAGGATGAAAATAATCCGTCTTGTCCTGGAGTAAGACAATAAACTGCACCCCTGGCTAAATTGGCTCAACATCTGTCAGTGCCTGGATAGGGCCTCAAGCTGTGCATCAAGAACCCCAAAATGGATTATTCTTCAGACTTCAAGATCTAAGATGTTTTGGCCAACTTCCTTGTCCGTGCAGAAGATCTCCTTCATTTTGAGACTCATCATCTTCAATAAGTTATTTCTTCATCGTCCCTCTTTTCCTTGTGTCCGTTGCATAGAGGAATTAACTCTTTGGTGCATATATATTTGTAGCACTTATTAATTGTGAAGAGTTCCTCTTTTGCTCAAAATGGAAACTCGAAAAGGATGGTCATTTTAAGTTCTTCTTCATGATGGGTCTAATTTCTGTGTCAACCTACAAGATTTGAGGCTTGTCATCAGTAACTCACATCTTGAATTTTGAGGATGAAAATAATCCGTCTTGTCCTGGAGTAAGACAATAAATTGCACCCCTGGCTAAATTGGCTCAACATCTGTCAGTGCCTGGATAGGGCCTCAAGCTGTGCATCAAGAACCCCAAAATTGATTCTTCTTCAGACTTCAAGATCTAAGATGTTTTGGCCAACTTCCTTGTCCGTGCAGAAGATCTCCTTCATTTTGAGACTCATCATCTTCAATAAGTTATTTCTTCATCGTCCCTCTTTTCCTTGTGTCCGTTGCAAAGAGGAATTAACTCTTTGGTGCATATATATTTGTAGCACTTATTAATTGTGAAGAGTTCCTCTTTTGCTCAAAATGGAAACTCGAAAAGGATGGTCATTTTAAGTTCTTCTTCATGATGGGTCTATTTTCTGTGTCAACGTACAAGGATTGAGGCTTGTCATCAGTAACTCACATCTTGAATTTTGAGGTTGAAAATAATCTGTCTTGTCCTGGAGTAAGACAATAAACTGCACCCCTGGCGAAATTGGCTCAACATCTGTCAGTGCCTGGATAGGGCCTCTAGCTGTGCGTCAAGAACCCCAATATGGATTCTTCTTCAGACTTCAAGATCTAAGATGTTTTGGCCAACTTCCTTTTCCCTGCAGAAGATCTCCTTCATTTTGAGACTCATCATCTTCAAAAAGTTATTTCTTCATCAGCCCTCTTTTCCTTGTTTCTGTTGCATAGAGGAATTAACTCTTTGGTGCATATATATTTGTAGCACTTATTAATTGTGAAGAGTTCCTCTTTTGCTCAAAATGGAAACTCGAAAAGGATGGTCATTTTAAGTTCTTCTTCATGATGGGTCTAATTTCTGTGTCAACCTACAAGATGCTCATTTGAGGCTTGTCATCAGTAACTCACATCTTGAATTTTGACGATGAAAATAATACGTCTTGTCCTGGAGTAAGACAATAAACTGCACCCCTGGCTAAATTGGCTCAACATCTGTCAGTGCCTGGATAGGGCCTCAAGCTGTGCATCAAGAACCCCAAAATGGATTCTTCTTCAGACTTCAAGATCTAAGATGTTTTGGCCAACTTCCTTGTCCGTGCAGAAGATCTCCTTCATTTTGAGACTCATCATCTTCAATAAGTTATTTCTTCATCGTCCCTCTTTTCCTTGGGTCCGTTGCATAGAGGAATTAACTCTTTGGTGCATATATATTTGTAGCACTTATTAATTGTGAAGAGTTCCTCTTTTGCTCAAAATGGAAACTCGAAAAGGATGGTCATTTTAAGTTCTTCTTCATGATGGGTCTAATTTCTGTGTCAACCTACAAGATGTTCATTTGAGGCTTGTCATCAGTAACTCACATCTTGAATTTTGAGGATGAAAATAATCTTCCTTGTCCTGGAGTAAGACAATAAACTGCACCCCTGGCTAAATTGGCTCAACATCTGTCAGTGCCTGGATAGGGCCTCAAGCTGTGCATCAAGAACCCCAAAATTGATTCTTCTTCAGACTTCAAGATCTAAGATGTTTTGGCCAACTTCCTTTTCCCTGCAGAAGATCTCCTTCATTTTGAGACTCATCATCTTCAAAAAGTTATTTCTACATCGTCCCTCTTTACTTGTTTTTGTTGCAAAGAGGAATTAACTCTTTGGTGCATATATATTTGTAGCACTTATTAATTGTGAAGAGTTCCTCTTTTGCTCAAAATGGAAACTCGAAAAGGATGGTCATTTTAAGTTCTTCTTCATGATGGGTCTAATTTCTGTGTCAACCTACATGATGCTCATTTGAGGCTTGTCATCAGTAACTCACATCTTGAATTTCGACGATGAAAATAATACGTCTTGTCCTGGAGTAAGACAATAAACTGCACCCCTGGCTAAATTGGCTCAACATCTGTCAGTGCCTGGATAGGGCCTCAAGCTGTGCATCAAGAACCCCAAAATGGATTCTTCTTCAGACTTCAAGATCTAAGATGTTTTGGCCAACTTCCTTGTCCGTGCAGAAGATCTCCTTCATTTTGAGACTCATCATCTTCAATAAGTTATTTCTTCATCGTCCCTCTTTTCCTTGTGTCCGTTGCATAGAGGAATTAACTCTTTGGTGCATATATATTTGTAGCACTTATTAATTGTGAAGAGTTCCTCTTTTGCTCAAAATGGAAACTCGAAAAGGATGGTCATTTTAAGTTCTTCTTCATGATGGGTCTAATTTCTGTGTCAACCTACAAGATTTGAGGCTTGTCATCAGTAACTCACATCTTGAATTTTGAGGATGAAAATAATCCGTCTTGTCCTGGAGTAAGACAATAAACTGCACCCCTGGCTAAATTGGCTCAACATCTGTCAGTGCCTGGATAGGGCCTCAAGCTGTGCATCAAGAACCCCAAAATGGATTCTTCTTCAGACTTCAAGATCTAAGATGTTTTGGCCAACTTCCTTGTCCGTGCAGAAGATCTCCTTCATTTTGAGACTCATCATCTTCAATAAGTTATTTCTTCATCGTCCCTCTTTTCCTTGTGTCCGTTGCATAGAGGAATTAACTCTTTGGTGCATATATATTTGTAGCACTTATTAATTGTGAAGAGTTCCTCTTTTGCTCAAAATGGAAACTCGAAAAGGATGGTCATTTTAAGTTCTTCTTCATGATGGGTCTAATTTCTGTGTCAACCTACAAGATTTGAGGCTTGTCATCAGTAACTCACATCTTGAATTTTGAGGATGAAAATAATCTGTCTTGTCCTGGAGTAAGACAATAAACTGCACCCCTGGCGAAATTGGCTCAACATCTGTCAGTGCCTGGATAGGGCCTCTAGCTGTGCGTCAAGAACCCCAATATGGATTCTTCTTCAGACTTCAAGATCTAAGATGTTTTGGCCAACTTCCTTGTCTGTGCAGAAGATCTCCTTCATTTTGAGACTCATCATCTTCAAAAAGTTATTTCTACATCGTCCCTCTTTACTTGTTTTTGTTGCAAAGAGGAATTAACTCTTTGGTGCATATATATTTGTAGCACTTATTAATTGTGAAGAGTTCCTCTTTTGCTCAAAATGGAAACTCGAAAAGGATGGTCATTTTAAGTTCTTCTTCATGATGGGTCTAAATTCTGTGTCAACCTACAAGATTTGAGGCTTGTCATCAGTAACTCACATCTTGAATTTTGAGGATGAAAATAATCCGTCTTGTCCTGGAGTAAGACAATAAACTGCACCCCTGGCTAAATTGGCTCAACATCTGTCAGTGCCTGGATAGGGCCTCAAGCTGTGCATCAAGAACCCCAAAATGGATTCTTCTTCAGACTTCAAGATCTAAGATGTTTTGGCCAACTTCCTTGTCCGTGCAGAAGATCTCCTTCATTTTGAGACTCATCATCTTCAATAAGTTATTTCTTCATCGTCCCTCTTTTCCTTGTGTCCGTTGCATAGAGGAGTTAACTCTTTGGTGCATATATATTTGTAGCACTTATTAATTGTGAAGAGTTCCTCTTTTGCTCAAAATGGAAACTCGAAAAGGATGGTCATTTTAAGTTCTTCTTCATGATGGGTCTAATTTCTGTGTCAACCTACAAGATTTGAGGCTTGTCATCAGTAACTCACATCTTGAATTTTGAGGATGAAAATAATCCGTCTTGTCCTGGAGTAAGACAATAAACTGCACCCCTGGCTAAATTGGCTCAACATCTGTCTTTGCCTGGATAGGGCCTCAAGCTGTGCATCAAGAACCCCAATATTGATTCTTCTTCAGACTTCAAGATCTAAGATGTTTTGGCCAACTTCCTTGTCCGTGCAGAAGATCTCCTTCATTTTGAGACTCATCATCTTCAATAAGTTATTTCTTCATCGTCCCTCTTTTCCTTGTGTCCGTTGCATAGAGGAATTAACTCTTTGGTGCATAAATATTTGTAGCACTTATTAATTGTGAAGAGTTCCTCTTTTGCTCAAAATGGAAACTCGAAAAGGATGGTCATTTTAAGTTCTTCTTCATGATGGGTCTAATTTCTGTGTCAACCTACAAGATTTGAGGCTTGTCATCAGTAACTCACATCTTGAATTTTGAGGATGAAAATAATCTGTCTTGTCCTGGAGTAAGACAATAAACTGCACCCCTGGCTAAATTGGCTCAACATCTGTCAGTGCCTGGATAGGGTCTCTAGCTGTGCGTCAAGAACCCCAATATGGATTCTTCTTCAGACTTCAAGATCTAAGATGTTTTGGCCAACTTCCTTGTCCCTGCAGAAGATCTCCTTCATTTTGAGACTCATCATCTTCAAAAAGTTATTTCTTCATCAGCCCTCTTTTCCTTGTTTCTGTTGCATAGAGGAATTAACTCTTTGGTGCATATATATTATTTGTAGCACTTATTAATTGTGAAGAGTTCCTCTTTTTGCTCAAAATGGAAACTCGAAAAGGATGGTCATTTTAAGTTCTTCTTCATGATGGGTCTAATTTCTGTGTCAACCTACAAGATGCTCAATTGAGGCTTGTCATCAGTAACTCACATCTTGAATTTCGACGATGAAAATAATACGTCTTGTCCTGGAGTAAGACAATAAACTGCACCCCTGGCTAAATTGGCTCAACATCTGTCAGTGCCTGGATAGGGCCTCAAGCTGTACATCAAGAACCCCAAAATGGATTCTTCTTCAGACTTCAAGATCTAAGATGTTTTGGCCAACTTCCTTGTCCGTGCAGAAGATCTCCTTCATTTTGAGACTCATAATCTTCAATAAGTTATTTCTTCATCGTCCCTCTTTTCCTTGTGTCCGTTGCATAGAGGAATTAACTCTTTGGTGCATATATATTTGTAGCACTTATTAATTGTGAAGAGTTCCTCTTTTGCTCAAAATGGAAACTCGAAAAGGATGGTCATTTTAAGATCTTCTTCATGATGGGTCTAATTTCTGTGTCAACCTACAAGATTTGAGGCTTGTCATCAGTAACTCACATCTTGAATTTTGAGGATGAAAATAATCTGTCTTGTCCTGGAGTAAGACAATAAACTGCACCCCTGGCTAAATTGGCTCAACATCTGTCAGTGCTTGGATAGGGTCTCCAGCTGTGCGTCAAGAACCCCAAAATGGATTCTTCTTCAGACTTCAAGATCTAAGATGTTTTGGCCAACTTCCTTGTCTGTGCAGAAGATCTCCTTCATTTTGAGACTCATCATCTTCAAAAAGTTATTTCTACATCGTCCCTCTTTTCCTTGTTTCTGTTGCATAGAGGAATTAACTCTTTGGTGCATATATATTTGTAGCACTTATTAATTGTGAAGAGTTCCTCTTTTGCTCAAAATGGAAACTCGAAAAGGATGGTCATTTTAAGTTCTTCTTCATGATGGGTCTAATTCCTGTGTCAGCCTACAAGATTTGAGGCTTGTCATTAGTAACTCACATCTTGAATTTTGATGATGAAAATAATCTGTCTTGTCCTGGAGTAAGACAATAAACTGCACCCCTGGCAAAATTGGCTCAACATCTGTCAGTGGCTGGATAGGGCATCAAGCTGCGCGACAAGAACCCCCAAATGGATTCTTCTTCAGACTTCAAGATCTAAGATGTTTTGGCCAACTTCCTTGTCCGTGCAGAAGATCTCCTTCATTTTGAGACTCATCATCTTCAAAAAGTTATTTCTTCATCAGCCCTCTTTTCCTTGTTTCTGTTGCATAGAGGAATTAACTCTTTGGTGCATATATATTTGTAGCACTTATTAATTGTGAAGAGTTCCTCTTTTGCTCAAAATGGAAACTCGAAAAGGATGGTCATTTTAAGTTCTTCTTCATGATGGGTCTAATTTCTGTGTCAACCTACAAGATTTGAGGCTTGTCATCAGTAACTCACATCTTGAATTTTGAGGATGAAAATAATCTGTCTTGTCCTGGAGTAAGACAATAAACTGCACCCCTGGCGAAATTGGCTCAACATCTGTCAGTGCCTGGATAGGGCCTCAAGCTCTGCATCAAGAACCCCAAAATGGATTCTTCTTCAGACTTCAAGATCTAAGATGTTTTGGCCAACTTCCTTGTCCATGCAGAAGATCTCCTTCATTTTGAGACTCATCATCTTCAAAAAGTTATTTCTTCATCGTCCCTCTTTTCCTTGTTTCTGTTGCATAGAGGAGTTAACTCTTTGGTGCATATATATTTGTAGCACTTATTAATTGTGAAGAGTTCCTCTTTTTGCTCAAAATGGAAACTCGAAAAGGATGGTCATTTTAAGTTCTTCTTCATGATGGGTCTAATTTCTGTGTCAACCTACAAGATTTGAGGCTTGTCATCAGTAACTCACATCTTGAATTTTGAGGATGAAAATAATCTGTCTTGTCCTGGAATAAGACAATAAACTTCACCCCTGGCTAAATTGGCTCAACATCTGTCAGTGCCTGGATAGGGCCTCAAGCTGTGCATCAAAAACCCCAAAATGGATTCTTCTTCAGAGTTCAAGATCTAAGATGTTTTGGCCAACTTCCTCGTCTGTGCAGAAGATCTCCTTCATTTTGAGACTCATCATCTTCAAAAAGTTATTTCTTCATCCTCCCTCTTTTCCTTGTTTCTGTTGCATAGAGGAATTAACTCTTTGGTGCATATATATTTGTAGCACTTATTAATTATGAAGAGTTCCTCTTTTGCTCAAAATGTAAACTCGAAAAGGATGGTCATTTTAGGTTCTTCTTCATGATGGGTCTAATTTCTGTGTCAACCTACAAGATTTGAGGCTTGTCATCAGTAACTCACATCTTGAATTTTGAGGATGAAAATAATCTGTCTTGTCCTGGAGTAAGACAATAAACTGCACCCCTGGCTAAATTGGCTCAACATCAGTCAGTGCCTGGATAGGGCCTCAAGCTGTGCATCAAGAACCCCAAAATGGATTCTTCTTCAGACTTCAAGATCTAAGATGTTTTGGCCAACTTCCTTGTCTGTGCAGAAGATCTCCTTCATTTTGAGACTCATCATCTTCAAAAAGTTATTTCTTCATCGTCCCTCTTTTCCTTGTTTCTGTTGCATAGAGGAATTAACTCTTTGGTGCATATATATTTGTAGCACTGATTAATCTTGAAGAGTTCCTCTTTTGCTCAAAATAGAAACTTGTAACAGGGGGAATTTCAAAGTTCTTCTTCATGATGGGTCTCATTTCTGCGTCAACCTACAAGATGTTAATTTCAAGCTTGTCATTAGTAACTGACATATCCAATTTAAAGGATAAAAATCCGCAGATGTTATTCAAACTCAAACATACCATTTAAATGGTGGATTCTTCTTCAGACTTGAAGATCTTAGATGTATTGGCCAACTTCTACCATTTGAATAGTGGATTCTTTTTCACACTTCAAGATCTAAGATGTTTTTTGCCAACTTCTTTGTCAGTGAGTCAGATCTCCTTCATTTTGAGACTCATCATCTTCATCAACTCATTTCTTCATAGTCCCTCTTTTCCTTGTGTCCGTTGCATAGAGGAATTAACTCTTTGGTGCATTATATTTGTAGCACTGATTAATCTTGAAGAGTTCCTCTTGTGCTCAAAATGGAAACTCGAAATGAGTTCTTCTTCATGATGGGTCTAATTTCTGTGTCAACCTACAAGATGTTCATTTGAGGCTTGTCATCAGTAACTCACATCTTGAGTTTTGAGGATGAAAATAATCTGTGTTGTCCTGGAGTAAGACAATAAACTGCACCCCTGTCTAAATTGGCTCAACATCTGTCAGTGCCTGGTTAGGGCCTCAAGCTGTGCACCAAGAGCCCATTGGAAAATCCTATGCACTCCGTACCCTCAAGATTTGTTTCCATTTGGGACTAACTATCTAACTATCAACAAAAGTGCCACAGAATTGTCAACTACCAAAAGGTTTGTCTGCCATTTTGTTCTTATCAGGGGAGCTTGTGTTTCAGATACAAATGAAACCGTTTAATATTTTCAGATTAATGTTGATTTTAATATCTTTGTAGTGCATTTAAAAAAAAAAGCATGCATTAAATTACGAGCAGCAATATTTGAATTTGTAAACATTATTCTAGATCTTAGATGTTTAAGCCCACTTCTAGTTTGAAACAACTTAAATTCTTCATCATCACCCCCCCCCCCCCCCATTTTTTGATTCGGTTGCATAGAGATACACTTCTTCGATGCATAGTTGTAGCACTGATTATTCTGAAAAAGTAGGTTTTTTGTCTCAAATAGAAACCTGAAAAGGAATGTAAATAAAGGTTCTCCTTCTTTATGGGTCTTATCCCCTCTTTTTCAAGTATCTGCTCTGTTTCTCTATCGATCTGATGTGGATGGTCTTTACTTCTGGTGACACCTGCTTTCCTTGAGGGATGTACTTGATATTCTACTGTGATTGTTGAAGGTAATTTTTTTTAAATAATTGCAAAGAAAACAAAGGTCTTGTATTTGTTATTATTTAGTTACTTTGTTTTTTCACTAGAAATCAATTCTTTTTTTTTTAAAGGCACTGGCCACTATTGGTAATTACTCAAAATATTTGTTAGCTTAAAAACTTACTTGGTACCAAGCAATGGAGAGCTGTTGATAGTATAAAACATTGTGAGAAATGGCTCCCTCTGAGAAAGAAGTAATTTCTCACTAAAATATTTTGATTGAAATCGAGACCTCAGCTGAGGTCTCGAATTCAAAGCAGCTTAGAGCACACAGCTTTTGATGCATGTTGAGATATACCAAGTGAGAAGACGGGTCTTTTACAATAACCAAAATGTGTTTCCAGTTCCTTTAAATCATTACTTTAACATTTTTGTTCTTGTTTCCAAATGGAGGCAATTTTTTCGGGTGTGTGACAATTAAACCTTCTATTTAAATACTTTTCCCCCTATTGGTGAGATGAATGAGCAGGCTGGCCTCGCTGTGCATGAAAGGTAAAAGAGAAACGCCTCGCACTAAGACTAATTATAACAGAGATCAATATTTTTCATCTGTTTTCTATCACAGGGACTCCTAGTGTCAGTCAAGATCAACTCCTTACAAGATGAACACCCAAGATGAACACAGACTGCCTTCTCCACCTCCTCAGTTGATTGAGTGTGTGCTGCTGCATTAGGGCAGACCTTGAGCTTGGCTGCTCTTCTAATGAGGGTCTGTAGAGGATGTGCTGCTGCATTAGGGCAGACCTTGAGCTTGGCTGCTCTTCTAATGAGGGTCTGTAGAGGATGTGCTGCTGCATTAGGGCAGACCTTGAGCTTGGCTGCTCTTCTAATGAGGGTCTGTAGAGGATGTGCTGCTGCATTAGGGCAGACCTTGAGCTTGGCTGCTCTTCTAATGAGGGTCTGTAGAGGATGTGCTGCTGCATTAGGGCAGACCTTGAGCTTGGCTGCTCTTCTAATGAGGGTCTGTAGAGGATGTGCTGCTGCATTAGGGCAGACCTTGAGCTTGGCTGCTCTTCTAATGAGGGTCTGTAGAGGAACTTAAAGACTTTCTTTTACCTATATGTTCTTTTGTTTGGTGTTTGCTTCTCTCATGCAAATTGCGCATGATCCACTTTTTGATGATAACTGCAAACTAACTGTTTCCTATTTCACAGTCTTTTGTCCAGTTTAAAAAAAGGCACATCTTCCGCCAAATTTGAACACTTTTCATAAAAATGAGAACCAAAAGATTGCAAAATACATGTAATTTCCAAAATTCTTCAAAACTTGTACCATGCTTCAAATATCATGCAGTCATGTTACAAAATATACACAAAACTTCTTTTCCTGGATTTGTTTTTAAGTGGAAAATCATTCTTATGTTCTGTTTAAAACAGCTTTTAAGAAAATAAAATAAGCTTTTGCAAACTGATAAACAACCAAAAGGACCTATGGTGTTAATGCAAAAATGAGTAAGTGGCCCAATGTTTTGACCCTAGCAGAGTCTTTCTTAACAGAGTGTAATGACAAAATAACGTACATGACCAGGTATCATTGTTATATAAGTGGTGAAGTGAATAGGCCTATATACTTCACGACTTATGTAACACTTATATAGCTGTTAGTGTATGTTGTGCTGTTGTTTTAGTCTTCAAGAATGACTCTGCTAGGGTTGAAATGTCAGACAACTGACTAATCGTTAATTTAATAGTTTGGATTTTTCCTAAGATTCATCTCCCCCTCCTATTTTTAGGTCAAGACACCAGTCTATCTATATCACTGTCTTCTTTCACTAAAAAAGTGAGTAAGAACATCTGAGAAAGATCTATCGGTAGTTTTGTCACAATAAAAAGAAACCATTTAAAAAGGTACACGTTGCTATTTGGGACTCTAATAGAAAACAAATAGTGAACTTCTCACTAATTGCATCTTGCTGCCAACTTGAAAATTGAAGTTTCTCTTAGATCACAGTACAAGATGGTTTAGTACTTTATTGATCCATACATCTGACTATTGTCTCAGACGTATGATTTTTTAAATAGCTATTTGACTTCATAATTTATGTGTTATTATAACTCATATTGAAGTCATGTTTGCTTTTACGTATGTACACAATAAGCTGTACATTTTGTGTACAACTTAT
The DNA here is from genome assembly GCF_902459465.1 of Asterias rubens. Lineage (NCBI taxonomy): Eukaryota > Metazoa > Echinodermata > Asteroidea > Forcipulatida > Asteriidae > Asterias > Asterias rubens. Next base: position 8,478,249 of record NC_047079.1, read on the forward strand.
TATGTATTTACAATATTATAACCTCATAACATACAATTTCATTTTCTCAAGTACATAAGATTTATTTGTTATGTACAACTTCATCTACATACAACTACTTGTTTAAACAAGTAGTTTGTAAATCGTCCAACAGATCAAACAATGTCCATCTTGTACAAAGATTTAAAGTTGACAGCATTTTTCTTAATGGCAGCAAGGAGCTTCAGTATAAAATGAAAAAAATCTAATGATTTAAGAAATAGTTGCTTTAACATGGCTGTAGTTGTGACTGAAAACATATGCCATTGGAATTCAGTGAAAATGGATGTTAGTGAGCGTGGAAGTGTAGGTTAGAAAAATGTGTGTGCATCTTTGTCATCTGTCTTTAGTAAACGTCTAAAGCCATGTTATTGTAACTAGTCTTGAAACTTTTTGAACCAAGTTTAAACTATAAAAATACAGACTTTATGAAAAATGGGCATGTTTCCAAAGTATAGCAATATGTACCTTTTTAGCCATGTGATAAATATGCAAAGAACTGTTCTAAATCAAGAGATAGTTCAACAATCTTTTGATGAATCAAGAAAAAGAGTATCAGTACCCTATTACTAACAAGTCTTTAAATGAAGAAGGCCAGTGGTGTAACCAAACACATTTATTTGGGGGATGGGGGCAAGCCCAGAAAATATTAAAATTAATTGGTTTGGAGGAGGGCTTTTTGCTCTGTTAAAGTATCAAATAACTCGTTTGTGTATGTTTTCAACTCCCTTTGGTGTCTTGGGAAGGGTTTTGAACTGGGGGGTACCGGGTCCCTTGCCCCCCCCCCCCCCCCCAATTGAAACAGGTCAGCAATAGATAATTATACACTTTTTTGTTTAAAGTTCTGAGAATCGTTACTGCGGTAGGGCTTCACAGATTGTTATCAGATTATTATCTGAGAAGCATTACTGCAGTAACGCTTCTCCTTTAAGTTTATGGAATAAATCTGATGGAATGTATGGCAGTAATTATATTGGAGAATTATCTTTTAACCAATAAAAATGTAATAGCAACAGGAAAACAAATTCTCAAACTTGTTTTTATTCACAATGACTTGTCTACGTGTTGTGCTCTATTTGATTTTGTAATGGATGGTCACAGCACATACCTGTTTTTTCAATTAAGTTCCAACCCTCCAAAGTACTATCTGAAAATATTAGTTTAAATATGAAAGGGGGGGGGGGTATAAAAAAAGTTTCGGTTTAAGCAAAACTGTTTTTTGGCACTCGACAAATAACTTTTGCTTGACGCTAGTTGGGGCACATTTCAATGGTAGTTTTTAATGAACAGAGGGCGCTATAACACTTTAGTGGTGAATAAATCAACCGTATCAGACGTCTTGATAAACAGCGCCCTCTTTTGGAAAGAAAGGTTATTAACATAGTATGTAAACAACCGTCTATACTGCCCGTCTAGCCATTAGCCACAGATTTTAACCACCAACATAAACCCTGTAAGCACAAAAACTAGCTAAAAATATTAATGACAGTTTATTATGGATAACTGGTGTTTTTAAAATCAAAGAAAAACGTTGGTTGACGTTCTTATTTCATCCATGGTTGACGGTAGTTAACGGGTGATCTTGCAATGAAAGATCGTGTAGCGCCGCCTACGACGCTATACGTTTTTTGATCGAAATATCGGTATAGCGCCCTCTATTAGAGGGCGCTATAACATAAATTTTGCCCTAAAGTCGTCTGCTCGATAGACAAGAGAAGAGAGGTAAGAAAACTTCAATTTTTCCAGTGATTGCTCGGTTTTCGAGTCTCAAAATAACAATATTATTAGTTGTGAAGAATGGGATAACTTTCCGTATGGCGCCACCACTTTTTCACTCATTTTGACAAAAAGGGATATATCAATCAGGTAAATTAGATACTATATTATTTTATTTCGAATGAAAAAGTGGTGGCGCCATACGGAAACTTTTCCGAAGAATGCGCTGCAGATCTGAATTGTTTACTTTTAGCACAAGTCATATCATTAGGAATTTAATATTTACATAATGAAATGAATTGTACACAACAAGTTATTGAATTATTACAGTGGATAAGCCTCGTATGTTGCACTCTTGCTGGGAGGTGGGGGGTGGGGGTGCCACAATAAAGTCAACTTATTTGAACCATCAATTTCAGAAAAATATTTCGTAGGGCTACAGCCAGCCCCCCCCCCCCCCCCCCCCACCAACAAAGTTAAAATGGTCCATTTCCATTTAATCTGTAAGTAATAAAAACGTGCTTAGCCCATAAACTTTATGCTTGGCAGAAACAGACGGCTACAATGCCTTTAACTTTACATCATTTAGGCTGGTACCCAGTTCCAAGTGAATAAATGTTGCTGATTGTCTGCTTAGCAGCTTCATATAAGTATTGAAAACAAATACACTCATGAATTGTTCACTTTTACCAACATTACAGAGAGCGCATTCATTTTGTACCCTACTTCTTTTTCTTTTTTCCTTTTTTTTTCTTTTTAATTTTTTTTATAGAATTCATTTACAAATAGGGCCACAATTCATAGAAACTAATCACAATAAGTTGCTACGCATAACATGCAAACAAAATAAAGTTACCAGCAAATACCATGTCACATTGTTTGCTAAGCTAAAGGTAAGCCTACTTCTGCGAAAATGAAAGTAGTTTATGAAATTGAGCCGAAACTCAATAAAGTTTACACATTGCCACAAATTCTTTGCTCAATAAATTTGCTAAGCGAATAACAGTTTTGGTTTTCGTGCTTAACAGCTTTATGAAAGTGAAAATAAAATAAGGCAAGGTATCTATAATTGTGAATCAAAGAAATTAATGAGGTTAAGCTTCCGTTTTTGTAAGTTTTTTTTTAGTCGATTTGTGTTTTTTCAACCAAAAATCCTAGGCAATTCTAGCCACTTATTAGTTAGACATGGAAACATTTCACATTGTGAGACGTCTCATTTCAAATTGCAAGTTTATTAGGCTTCGATCTAAAACCTTTTTTTAACAACCATTCTCATAACTTATTCAGAACACTTTCCATAATTAATATTATCACAAAAGTCTGGATAAGTTTTAACTGTATTGGTGGACTCGTGCACCATCCGTTTCAATTTATTTTTATGGTGTGCGCCCTCTGTTGTTCAGTTTTAACTAAGGTATAGAAGGAACGTCTAACATCGAGTGATATTAATTTTTTGTATCTGTAAACTTCAGGCAAAATGTATCCTTCAAGCCCATACAAAGGATTTATGTCAATGTGGCTGTTCGACAGAGGATGACCGGAGATATCAAGGTATGTTTTGGAGTGATATATTGAGAATAACGCGTTTCCTGACACATTTATCTTTGCATAACTGATTGATTTTTAAGTGACGCTGACGATGATTCTCCCATCGAATTCCCGTGGCCCTGCTGCTGTAGCCAAAAGTGCTGCTTAGTATCTAACAAGATCGCTCAGTATTTGAAAGATAACTCATCCCCTTTCGGTATGATTAATTTTCTTCATTCATGCAACTCGAGAAAATAGGACCTATTTCATTAAAACGATGGTTAAAATAATGCTCAAAAGTGTAAATTCCAACTGGAACAATAATGTCTAAAATAATAGAAAACTCTCTTTCAGAGATATAAGAATGATTTTGATTGGTCTAGAGGAATGAATGGCTTTTTAAGATCCAATTGTTGAGCTCCTTTAATTAAAGACGTGAGTAGTCTGGTCCCAAAGGTTTCCCGTATGCATGCAACTGGGAACTAGCTCGTACCGTTCACGTCAACAAACAAGGCCTTTGAACTGATTCTACTACTATAGACCAAAATAATATACTGCTTGAATCTAAGATTCTTTTAAAAGTGAGGGGATTTTATAAAAAAGGGGGTAATGTTCCGTTTCCTCTTATGTTCATCCCACAGGTCAAATCCGTCTATATATCCAGCAATTATGTGTAATAATCGATGTCTTTGGGTTGGGTCACCTCATTATTTGCAACCCTGTGGGCGTACATATATCTTTACAGGTTTGTATAAAACTAAATTGTTTTGCAAGTTTTATAATTTCCGGATTTTTATTTGTTTCTCTTTACAGGTTTGTAAATAATTTGTTAATTTTTTGTTTTCTCTACAGGTTTGTAAATAACATATTGATTTTTTGTTTTCTCTACAGGTTTGTAACTAACTTATTAATTCTGTTTTCTCTACAGGTTTATAAATAACCTATTAATTTTTGTTTTCTCTACAGGCTTGTAAATAAATAATTGATTTTTGTTTTCTCTATTTTCTCTACAGGTTTGTAAATAACTTATTAATTTTGTTTTCTCTATACAGGTTTGTAACTAACTTATCAATTTTTTGTTTTCTCTACAAGTTTGTATATAACTTATTTATTTTTGTTTTCTCTATTTCCCTACAGGTTTGTAAATTACTTATAAATTTTTGTTTTCTCTATAGGTTTGTAAATAACTTATTGATTTTCGTTTTCTCTATTTTCTCTACAGATTTGTCAATAACTTATGAATTTTTGTTTTCTCTACAGGTTTGTAAATAACTTGTCAATTTTTGTTTTCTCTATTTCCCTACAGGTTTGTTAATAACTTATGAATTTTGTTTTCTCTACAGGTTTGTAAATAACTTATGAATTTTTGTTTTCTCTTTTTTCCTACAGGTTTGTAAATAACTTATGAATTTTTGTTTTCTCTATAGGTTTGCAAATAACTTATTGATTTTCGTTTTCTCTATTTTCTCTACAGATTTGTAAATAACTTATGAATTTTTGTTTTCTCTACAGGTTTGTAAATAACTTATTGATTTTTGTTTTCTGTACAGGTTTGTAAATAACTCATACATATTTGTTTTCTCTATTTTCTCTACAGGTTTGTAAATAACTTATTGATTTTTGTTTTCTCTATAGGTCTGTAAATAACTTATTATTGATTTTCGTGTTTTCTATTTTCTCTACAGATTTGTAACTAACTTATGAATTTTTGTTTTCTCTACAGGTTTGTAGATAACTTATTGACTTTTGTTTTCTCTATTTACCTACAGGTTTGTAAATAACTTATGAATTTTTGTTTTCTCCAAAGGTTTGTAAATAACTTATTGATTTTCATTTTCTCTATTTTCTCTACAGATTTGTAATAACTTATGAATTTTTGTTTTCTCTACAGGTTTGTAAATAACTTGTCAATTTTTGTTTTCTCTATTTCCCTACAGATTTGTAAATAACTTATGAATTTTTGTTTCCTCTATTTCCCAACAGGTTTGTAACTTAATAGTTTTTGTTTTCTCTATAGGTTTGTAAATAACTTATTGATTTTCGTTTTCTCTATTTTCTCTACAGATTTGTAAATAACTTATGAATTTTTGTTTTCTCTATTTCCCTACAGGTTTGTAAATAACTTATGAATTTTTGTTTTCTCTACAGGTTTGTAAATAACTTATGAATTTTTGTTTTCTCTATAGGTTTGTAAATAACTTATTGATTTTCTTTTTCTTTATTTTCTCTACAGATTTGAAAATAACTTATGAATTTTTGTTTTCTCTACAGGTTTGTAAATAACTTGATAATTTTGTTTTCTCTACAGGTTTGTAAATAACTTATGAATTTTTGTTTTCTCTTTTTTCCTACAGGTTTGTAAATAACTTATGAATTTTTGTTTTCTCTATAGGTTTGTAAATAACTTATTGCTTTTCGTTTTCTCTATTTTCTCTACAGATTTGTAACTAACTTATGAATTTTTGTTTTCTCTACAGGTTTGTAAATAACTTATTGATTTTTGTTTTCTCTATAGGTCTGTAAATAACTTATTATTGATTTTCGTTTTTTCTATTTTCTCTACAGATTTGTAACTAACTTATGAATTTTTGTTTTCTCTACAGGTTTGTAGATAACTTATTGACTTTTGTTTTCTCTATTTACCTACAGGTTTGTAAATAACTTATGAATTTTTGTTTTCTCCAAAGGTTTGTAAATAACTTATTGATTTTCATTTTCTCTATTTTCTCTACAGATTTGTAATAACTTATGAATTTTTGTTTTCTCTACAGGTTTGTAAATAACTTGTCAATTTTTGTTTTCTCTATTTCCCTACAGATTTGTAAATAACTTATGAATTTTTGTTTTCTCTATTTCCCAACAGGTTTGTAACTTAATAGTTTTTGTTTTCTCTATAGGTTTGTAAATAACTTATTGATTTTCGTTTTCTCTATTTTCTCTACAGATTTGTAAATAACTTATGAATTTTTGTTTTCTCTATTTCCCTACAGGTTTGTAAATAACTTATGAATTTTTGTTTTCTCTACAGGTTTGTAAATAACTTATGAATTTTTGTTTTCTCTATAGGTTTGTAAATAACTTATTGATTTTCTTTTTCTTTATTTTCTCTACAGATTTGAAAATAACTTATGAATTTTTGTTTTCTCTACAGGTTTGTAAATAACTTGATAATTTTGTTTTCTCTACAGGTTTGTAAATAACTTATGAATTTTTGTTTTCTCTTTTTTCCTACAGGTTTGTAAATAACTTATGAATTTTTGTTTTCTCTATAGGTTTGTAAATAACTTATTGCTTTTCGTTTTCTCTATTTTCTCTACAGATTTGTAACTAACTTATGAATTTTTGTTTTCTCTACAGGTTTGTAAATAACTTATTGATTTTTGTTTTCTCTAGAGGTTTGTAAATAACTTATGATGTTTTTTTTTTCTCTTTTTTCCTACAGGTTTGTAAATAACTTATTGATTTTCTTTTTCTCTATTTTCTCTACAGATTTGTAAATAACTTATAGATTTTTGTTTTCTCTATTTCCCTACAGGTTTGTAAATAACTTATGAATTTTTGTTTTCTCTACAGGTTTGTAAATAACTTGATAATTTTGTTTTCTCTACAGGTTTGTAAATAACTTATGAATTTTTGTTTTCTGTATTTCCCTACAGGTTTGTAAATAACTTATGAATTTTTATTTTCTCTACAGGTTTGTAAATAACTTGTCAATTTTTGTTTTCTCTATTTCCCTACAGGTTTGTAAATAACTTATGAATTTTGTTTTCTCTACAGGTTTGTAAATAACTTATGAATTTTTGTTTTCTCTACAGGTTTGTAAATAACTTATTGATTTTTGTTTTCTCTATAGGTTTGTAAATAACTTATTGATTTTTGTTTTCTCTATAGGTTTGTAAATAACTTATTGCTTTTCATTTTCTCTATTTTCTCTACAGATTTGTAACTAACTTATGAATTTTTGTTTTCTCTACAGGTTTGTAAATAACTTATTGATTTTTGTTTTCTCTATAGGTTTGTAAATAACTTATTGATTTTCGTTTTCTCTATTTTCTCAACAGATTTGTAAATAACTTATGAATTTTTATTTTCTCTACAGGTTTGTAAATAACTTGTCAATTTTTGTTTTCTCTATTTCCCTACAGGTTTGTAAATAACTAATACATTTTTGTTTTCTCTATAGGTTTGTAAATAACTTATTGTCGTTCGTTTTCTCTATTTTCTCTACAGGTTTGTAAATAACTTATGAATTTGTGTTTTCTCTATTTCCCTACAGGTTTGTAAATAACAACTAAATTTTTGTTTTCTCTACAGGTTTGTAAATAACTTATTGATTTTTGTTTTCTCTATTTCCCTACAGGTTTGTAAACAACTTATGAATTTTGTTTTCTCTACAGGTTTGTAAATAACATGATTTCTTTTTTTCTCTTTTTTCCTGCAGGTTTGTAACTAACTTATGAATTTTTGTTTTCTCTACAGGTTTGTAAATAACTTATGAATTTTTGTTTTCTCTACAGATTTGTAAATAACTTATGAATTTTTGTTTTCTCTACAGGTTTGTAAATAACTTATGAATTTTGTTTTCTCTACAGGTTTGTAAATAACATGATTTCTTTTTTTCTCTTTTTTCCTGCAGGTTTGTAACTAACTTATGAATTTTTGTTTTCTCTACAGGTTTGTAAATAACTTATGAATTTTTGTTTTCTCTATAGGTTTGTAAATAACTTATTGATTTTCTTTTTCTCTATTTTCTCTACAGATTTGTAAATAACTTATGAATTTTTGTTTTCTCTACAGGTTTGTAAATAACTTATGAATTTTTGTTTTCTCTATAGGTTTGTTAATAACTTATTGATTTTCTTTTTCTCTATTTTCTCTACAGATTTGTAAATAACTTATGAATTTTTGTTTTCTCTACAGGTTTGTAAATAACTTATGAATTTTTGTTTTCTCTACAGGTTTGTAAATAACTTATGAATTTTTGTTTTCTCTATTTCCCTACAGGTTTGTAAATAACTAATACATTTTTGTTTTCTCCATAGGTTTGTAAATAACTTATTGATTTCTGTTTTTTCTATTTTCTCTACAGATTTGTAAACAACTTATTATTTTTTTTTTTCTCTACAGGTTTGTAACTAACTAATAAATTTTTGTTTTCTCTATAGGTTTGTAAATAACTTATTGATTTTTGTTTTCTCTTTTTTCCTACAGGTTTGTAAATAACTTATGAATTTTTGTTTTCTCTACAGGTTTGTAAATAACTTATTGATTTTTGTTTTCTCTACAGGTTTGTAACTAACTTATGAATTTTTGTTTTCTCTACAGGTTTGTAAATAACTTATTGACTTTTGTTTTCTCTATTTTGCTACAGGTTTGTAAATATATGAATTTTTGTTTTCTCTACAGATTTGTAACTAATTTATACATTTTTGTTTTCTCTACAGGTTTGTAAATAACTTATGAATTTTTGTTTTCTCGACAGGTTTGTAAATAACTTATTGATTTTTGTTTACTCTACAGGTTTGTAAATAACTTATTGAATTTTGTTTTCTCTATAGGTCTGTAAATAACTTATGAGTTCAGCTATCTAGCCCTTTGTTGGCGGCCTCCCTTTTTGTCAATATCCATGTATTTTGTTACACTTGTTCGCTTAATTTGTCCATTTTTGTCTATTGCTTACATAATAATAGCCCTTGTTGTAACACTTTTGTTAATATAATATAAACTCAGTCTTTCTCGTTTTGTTTTCTAGGATGCTAGTGGACAGTACATTGAGGAACTGGCATTCGGGAGTTGGATCATTACGGTAGTCATGGAGACTCACTCTGACCCGAGTGAAATACTTAGTATTGACCTGTAGACTGTTATTGCAACGTCACAGCCTGAGTTTTTGCCAAACGAGGGTGGAAAACTATGGAGAGCCTACAATGCAAATCAAAAACAGATAGAGCCTACCCATCGTTTGTAGAAATGATTCGAAAAAATATGTAAAAATAAAAGAGATAGTTCAGCTTCTGAATCTTTACAGAGAGCGACAATTATGTTTTATAATACACCTCAGTCTTAACATGTGAAATGAGAAAAGAATCTTGGAAAAGAAAAGAAGAATAATAATAATAATCCTAATAATAAAGAAAGGAAGTTTTTCTTGCTGTTTATGGTTCACGTCAAGAGAGGGTGCTGTATACATTGCATTTTTTAAAAAAGTTTTGTTTAAATATTAAGATAAGAGAAGACTACCTTTTTTGTTTGAGAAAGTCTTTTACTCTTTCAAGAAAAAAAATTACATTAATTTTGATAATGTTTTGAAATAATATATTACTGTATACTTATGTAAACTAGCTCATACTTTTTAGCACAGATATACCCCCAAAAATGGGGCAGTGGGGATGTGTTTTGTTTTGAGATTATATTTATGGGAGAAGTTTTGGTTTGAAGAAGAACTTGGTATGAGACAGATTAGAGTCGCACCTCAACTAGTTCTTAGATAGATTAGAGTCGCACCTTAACTAGTTATTAGATAGATTAGAGTCGCACCTTAACTAGTTATTAGATAGATTAGAGTCGCACCTCAACTAGTTATTAGATAGATTAGAGTCGCACCTCAACTAGTTATTAGATAGATTAGAGTCGCATCTCAACTAGTTATTAGATAGATTAGAGTCGCACCTTAACTAGTTATTAGATAGATTAGAGTCGCACCTTAACTAGTTATTAGATAGATTAGAGTCGCACCTTAACTAGTTATTAGATAGATTAGAGTCGCACCTCAACTAGTTATTAGATAGATTAGAGTCGCATCTCAACTAGTTATTAGATAGATTAGAGTCGCACCTTAACTAGTTATTAGATAGATTAGAGTCGCACCTTAACTAGTTATTAGATAGATTAGAGTCGCACCTTAACTAGTTATTAGATAGATTAGAGTCGCACCTTAACTAGTTATTAGATAGATTAGAGTCGCACCTTAACTAGTTATTAGATAGATTAGAGTCGCACCTTAACTAGTTATTAGATAGATTAGAGTCGCACCTTAACTAGTTATTAGATAGATTAGAGTCGCACCTCAACTAGTTATTAGATAGATTAGAGTCGCACCTCAACTAGTTATTAGATAGATTAGAGTCGCACCTCAACTAGTTATTAGATAGATTAGAGTCGCACCTCAACTAGTTATTAGATAGATTAGAGTCGCACCTCAACTAGTTATTAGATAGATTAGATTCGCACCTCAACTAGTTATTAGATAGATTAGAGTCGCACCTCAACTAGTTATTAGATAGATTAGAGTCGCACCTCAACTAGTTATTAGATAGATTAGAGTCGCACCTCAACTAGTTATTAGATAGATTAGAGTCGCACCTCAACTAGTTATTAGATAGATTAGAGTCGCACCTCAACTAGGTATTAGATAGATTAGAGTCGCACCTTAACTAGTTATTAGATAGATTAGAGTCGCACCTCAACTAGTTATTAGATAGATTAGAGTCGCACCTCAACTAGTTATTAGATAGATTAGAGTCGCACCTCAACTAGTTATTATTCTCCTAAAAAAAAAACATAAATTGTTACCAGTTCTTAGTTTGGCAAAACTTCTGTATACAGGGATAAGAAATGTCAGACTTCGTGTGAATAAGACTTTTTAAGAGTGCCTGGTTTTCAAAGCAATGCTGTTTTTTGTCAGAATAAAATAAGTCGTGCTCAAGTTGATCTGCATCTCTGTATATTTAGGTCCCAAAAGCTCCTTGGAATCTATAATTATTTCAATAGGAGTCTGTTAAATCAAAATGGGCGAATTACTCTCATTTCACTGTTTAGTTCGAGTTTCAGACTTTTTGTCAGTAGGCCTAATGACTCTCACCTCTGAATATTACATGATGAGATTGAAAATTATATAGATCAAATAATAAAGATGGATAGTTACTGGGGTGTGTGTGGGGGGGGGGGGGGACATCTCGCTTAATTTAACAAAATAAAACAAGTTTAACATCTTCAAAATTATATAATGATGAATTTTTCCTGTTGCACTAAAGGCCTCAAATATTGGTTTATTTTAGATTCAAGTAGATTATTATCAAATTGTTTGTTTTATATAATTATCTGTGTGTTTACAGAAAGAACATGGTAAATAAATGGTTAGCATCTATCCAATTAAGAAGTGTCTCGGGTTCAAATTTATTGTAGGGGTACTCTTGTCAGATAAACAATAAAACCGTCCAATGAGGTTTGTCCAATGAGGAGAGCTTCGTTTTGTTATGCTAATTAGTTGCTTAAAGGCACTTGACACTAATGGTAATCACTAAAAAATATTAATTGTGGGCATAAGAACTTACTTGGTAAAGGCAATGTGGAGCTGTTGATAGTATAACACATTGTGAGAAACGGCTCCTTCAGAAAACGTTTTTTTTTTTTAAGAAAAGGGTAATTTCACACTAAAATAATTGAATTGAATAAGATATCTCAACCATCTGAAAGCACACAACTTGTGCAACAGGGGTGTATTGTGTATTTCTCCATTATTCTGTCGCAAACTTTTGAAGAACTGTTGAACTAAAATTTCAATATTTTTTCTTCGTCAATATTATGCATAATTTATTTACTTTTGAGATACACCAAGTGAGAATACTGGTCTTTGACATAACCAAAGGTGTGCAGTGTCTTTAAAGCCAACTTTCATAGAGCTGCTTAAGCAAACAAAAAGTAGCTAAGCATAAAATAATTATGATTACCAGAATAGGGTAAGTTTAAATGACCGGGGCCCAATTTCATAGAGCTGCTAAGCACAAAAAAATTGCTTATGAAATTTGTTCTTTAATAAAAACAGCCAACCAAACCTCTGTTGCATAAATTGCTTGTTACTGGTTTTCAACTGTTGTTTGCTTATCCTGAAAATCACATGGACATTCTGCTGATAATCCTGTTTTTTTATCAAGGAAGAAATTTAATGCTAAGCAATTTGTTTGTGCTTAACAGCTAAATGTATTGGGCCCGGGTATCTTGCTACTTTTTGTTTAACAAGCGGAAAGATACAATAATAAAGCTAGAGAATTACGGGTTGGGGTTGACATCTCTCTCACTACAAAACAAAACAAGCATAAGCGAAGTTTTCGTTTCCCACATCCACTGTAGGTTAGGCCAAATTAAAGAAATTACCAGTTGATCACCCCCTCCCTCATCCCTTTTTGAGGCCGCATCCTTTTTTTTTAAAACTCTTTCCCCCCTTTTTTAAAATAATTTTCTGTAAACATAGAGTAAGTAGTGACTCTAATTCTTAACTGAAGAATCTGTGGCTAGTTTGAATTAAAATGCTCGGCAGCCACCTTTGAAAGAAATAAAAAATGAAAAGGCCCCCATCGCCCTCATTTTGGAAGAACCCGGACGATTAACTGGTATGTTTACTTGGCCTTGGAGAAGGGGGGGGGGGGGGGGGGGGGGTCGTTATACACGTGACTCGACATCGCGCTTTTGCGCATGAGCAGTTAGAAGGAGTTTGTTTATCAACAGGAAAGATGCACACTGTCAAAATGTCGTCTGCTAATAAAACTGGAAATGCTTTCTCTGCAAACGCCGGTAAGTTCCGATATTCCTGTTCAGTTTGTTCATGATTATGTCAGGAAATGGTAGTATGTTATTTGGCTTGTATCGATAACTTAAAAAGGCAAATTTAGGCAACCAAAGTTATCGGTTGTTGTGTAACGTGAAATGTCTAAAAAGTGCCCAGTGTTCGTACGTCCCGTACCGTTGACTGTGTACACTCGGCCCATTGCCATGCTTGCAATACACGCTCATCAATCACTACCTTTCCAGTCCTGACAGGGCATGCAGTGGGGCTACAACAGCATCACGAATGTTGACAGTATCACACTTGTTGTAGGTTTAATCATGGAGTTAATCCTAAGAATGACATGTTTTCATGTGTTTGCACTTGCATACAGCAGGACTTTAGCAATAAATTTGGGGATGCTAAGCACGTATGGGTGTGTGGCACAAATGTGGGACTATTCCACTTTTTTCTAACAAAACTCAAACACAATAGAGCCCCTCCCTATTTCATCCCTCTGTTGCTGTGGCCAATGTTTGATTCCTAGCTAGGGACATGGCCCATTGTTTTAGTGTTTTACCATGGAGCTATTACTAGGTTTGACTCACTGCGTGAAAGTGGTTCTCTCCTCTATTCAATACCGGAGAGTTTGTTTATTTTCCTCCCTCTGGAAAACTTAAACACTTGTGATCTCTGGCTTCACTCTGTGTTTGTAATGGGTCAATGTGGCTGGTTGTCAACTAAAGTCACCCTTGCATTTACCTTGCTGCATCCGATCATCCCAACTCAGCTGACTGACTGAAGATGACAAACTTAGCTTTACATAAACTTCAGGAAGTCACAGAGAATTACACTAAGGACACAAAAGCCATTCGGACCTCTGGTCAGAGTGCCCCTTTAAAACCCACTGGAAATGTGTGCCATTTGCGAAATAAACAGAAAATGGCCTTGCCCCTTTAAGCAGTAGCACCCTTACTCCCACCTGCCCTTCCCATCACACTAAATCAAAGGGTACTTTATTTTATTTTTCGACTTCCTTTCTTTACTCCAGATGGATCGCATTGCCCTGGATTGTTCAACTCACAGTAATGAATTTATCAAATTCAAGGACTAAACAGTTTCACTATTCATCAATTTTGAACTTCATCGCTGGAAATTATTATAATGGTGAGTTCTCAAAACTTATTGTCATTTTTCATTGTTTCTTATCATACCAGATTTGTGTATTTTAGAAATCAACCAAACATTTTTTTCAACCGGTCCCTAACCCAAACATGCCCTGACCCCTATATTCTGCCAATCTTAAGCCACGCCCCTGACACATCAAGCCCCCCCCCCCTTGCCCTTCTTTTGGACCCTTCTCCAACCAATTCCAGTAAACTATCAATCTGTATAATTTATCTCCAAAGCACCACCAATCTGGATGCACCCCCATTTCTAACATTCCGGACCCATACCCAACTCATTATCCTTCTACACCCATCTAAAGATCCTCACTTACAAGATCCCAATTTGTTTACTATTTTGTGAACCATTCCAATATTCAAATCTTTATTTTTATTCCATTTTTTATTCTTTATTTTTATTCACATGTCCCAAACATGTTACCCGTTCTTTAAAAGTAAATTCCAATCCCCCCACTTGTCTGCCATTGTGGCCCCGCCCCAAATATCTTACCCATTCTCTACTTCAGGCCTACAAACTTAAAAAAGTAGTTTCTCTTTCTTGTGTGGGCTTTTCACAAGAAAGAAGGAGGATGCCTTTTTAAAATCAAATTTCTAGTATTTTGTGTACCTACACTGGATTATGTCAACTTCCATGTCTGTAATGCCACTCATTAAAATTTGCAAAGAAAGACTATCATTTTTTTTTAAGGTTAAAATAATCAAACATGAAATGGCTTTGAAAATGTCAATGTTTTCTGATGAAACTTTATAATATCTTTCTTTAAAACAACATTGTAGCAGCACTGGAAAAATAAAGTGGTAAGGTGATTAGGCGAAAGTATGAAACCCAAATATGCACCCCACTTTCCTACCTTTCAGAATCCGCCCCAACATGATACCTCTTCTTCTTCAATGTGCATCTTAGGCCCACATACTTAAAAAACAGTTTCTCGTTTTGGCTTTTTACAAGAAAAAAGGTGGCCACTTTTTAAACCCATGATATAATTTTTTTATCCAACTAGCATCTAGGTCAACTTCGTATATATGTCTATAATTCCTACTCAATTAAAAACTGCTAAAAAAAATGAGAATGCTGAAATATATGTTTTTGATGACAAATTATTCAAAACCACATTAAAAACAATATTGAAGTAGCAGTGAACCAAAAAAGTGGTTTAGTTTTTCAGGTGATCTAAGGTATCAAACCATACGATGCACCCCGCTTTTCTGCCTTTCAGGATCCGCCCCAACATGTAACCCCTTCTACTTCAAATGTGTGTCTTAGCCTTCAAATGTACTTCAAAAAATAAAAAAAAGTTTCTCATTTTGCCTTTTTACAAGAAAGATTTTTTTTACCCACCTGGCTTCTCAGTCAACTCCCTATGTCTACTGCTCAAACATGAGAATGTTAAAATATAGATATTTTCTGATGAAAATTTATTAAAAACCAATATTGAAGCAGCAGTGAACAAAAACAGTGGTTTATAGTTTTTTAGGCGATCTGAAGTATTAATCAAAAATGTTCACCCCACATTTCTGCCTTTTAGGATCCGCCCCCAAAATGTAACCCCTTCTACTTCAATGTCTTAGGCCTAAATACTTGAAAGAAAAAAACAGTTTCTCGTCTGGGCATTTTGCAAGAAAGAAGGAGGAGACCCTTTCTTTTAAATCCAAGCCAACATTTTTTTTAACCAACGGGAATAGGTCAACTCCCTATGTGTATAGAGTGTGTATTACCACTCATTAAAAAGTGCTCTGAAAACAAAAAGCCTTTGAAATCTGATGCACATTAATTTTTTATGTAAAAAAAAACTATTATAAAAGCAGCAGTGAAAATTAAAGTGGTTTAGTTTTTTAGGCGATTGAAAGTATCAATCTGAATTATGCACCCCACTCTTCTGCCATTTAGGATCCGCCCCCAGCAAGTTACCCCTTCTAATTCAACTCTGTATCAATCTGAATTATGCACCCCACTCTTCTGCCATTTAGGATCCGCCCCCAGCAAGTTACCCCTTCTAATTCAACTCTGTATCAATCTGAATTATGCACCCCACTCTTCTGCCATTTAGGACCCGCCCCCAGCAAGTTACCCCTTCTACTTCAAATTTGTATCAATCTGAATTATGCACCCCACTCTTCTGCCATTTAGGACCAACCCCCAACTAGTTACCCCTTCTACTTCAACTCTGTATCAATCTGAATTATGCACCCCACTCTTCTGCCATTTAGGACCCGCCCCCAAGCAAGTTACCCCTTCTACTTCAAATCTGTATCAATCTGAATTATGCACCCCACTCTTCTGCCCTTCAGGACCCGCCCCCAACAGTTTAACCCTTTTACTTTATAATAATAATAATAATAACCCATTTTTATATAGCGCTTTTCACATCCGAAGGGCGTCCCAAAGCGCTTCACATTATTACCCCTGGTCACTGGGCCTTAAATCACTCCTTAAACCATCTCAGCTCCCTGGTGGGGAGTATGCATCCTTGTGCAACATTAATATGCGCTACTCGGCTAAATCAATCACAAGAACCATCTCTGCCCTCTCAGGTACCCATTTACCTCTGGGTGGAGAGAAGCAATTATAGTAAAGTGTCTTGCTCAAGGACACAAGTGTCAAAACCAAGATTCAAACCCACACTCTGCTGAACAGAAGCACCAGAGCTTGAGTTCGGTGTTCTTATCCACTCGGCCACGACACCCTTCAAATCTGTATCAATCCAATATGCACCCCCTTGTCTGCCATTCAGGACCCACCCCCAACATTTGACCCCCATCTACCTCAATTCTGTATCAATCCAATATGCACCCCATTGTCTGCCATTCAGGACCCGCCCCCAACATTTGACCCCCATCTACCTCAATTCTGTATCCGACCAATATGCACCGGTCCTACTACTTGCCGTCAACTCGCCGACTTGCCGTCAACTCGCCGTCAAATCATTTTCGTGCCGTCAACTCATTAAATTTACTTGAAAAATTTATAAACGGGGCACGGAAGTGTTAAGTCTGGGCTAAACTACATATTTCTCATGGTTTTCGGTACAAATTCATTCACAAAAACGACTTTGTGTTGGTAAAAAAAGTACCAATCATTGACATCTTGGGCCAAGATTAATCCATATGAAAAAGCAAGATGGCGGCCGACGGTTTTGCTGCTTTTTCACAAGAAAAAAAACTCAATTTTTATTCCGAAATACGACCTAAAACTTACGCAAGTTCTCTTTTAGCTGATACGTCACCGTTCTATGCTTCTTTTGTGGATTTTAAATGTATATTGGAGGAGTTGATGGCGAGTTGACGGCACAAGTGAGTTGACGGCGAGTTGACGGCAAGTAGTAGGACCCATATGCACCCCACTTGTCTGCCTAGGACCAACCCCCAACATTTTACCCCTTTACTTCACCTATGCACCCCCAATTTTATGCCATTCAGAACTCGCTGCCAACATTTTACCCCTTCTATTTCAAATCTGTAACAATCCAATATGCACCCTACTAATTGCCATTCAGGACCCATCCCAAACATTACCCTTTCTTCACTTCAACAAACCTGTATCAATCCCTATATGCACCCGTTGTCATAAGGACCCACCCCCAACAATCTGTATCAAACCCATTATGCACCCCCTTGTCTGCCATTCAGGGACCAACCCCAAACATATTACCCCCTTCTTTACTTCAAATCCATCAACCAAATATACACCCCCCCGTCTGCATTTCAGGACCGACCCCCAACATATCCTTTCTAATCGTGGGGATGGGGGGCAACCGGGTGTGGTGGTTGCTGTGCTGACAGTGAAGGGGCCGGTGCTCGTTACTTTGAACCCCCTCCCTCCCAGAGTATGCTTTGTAGGCTTATGAAAATGTTGAAGTTCAGTTTACAGGGTATTTATAAATGCAAAAAAAACATTTGTCAACCACATATGTATAATGATTAAACGACAAACTAAGACTTTTCAACTAGATATGAGGAATGATTTGCCTACGATCTCATTCACATTGGGGTATAAGATGGGGCGGTGGTTCTACTTCAAATCTGTATCCCTAAAGTTGTCCTCTTCTTGACTCGTATTATTACCTCTTCTACCTTTCAATCTGTGTCAATGCACTTTGTTTTTCTAGACCCGTCGCCAATATTATAATGCCCCTTGTACTTTGGATATAAAAGTTTTGTTCTCGATGACGCGAGAAGAGATGCACACCAGTAGACCCATCCCCTTATGATCACACCTTGGCATGTGTGTACAACACTTTTCTGCCATTCTGGATCCACCACCAATCATCACCCCCTTCTACAAACTGTATTACATCTGTATACAATATGCAACTGTTTTCCTCTTGACATATAATTCATGCATTAATTTTGTCTTTTGAATTTTTGTTTATAGAACACTCAAGATGATGACAAGCCGTGGTACGAAAGATGCGCCAGCCTGACTGAAGAGAGCCTCGTCATGACTTCAAATACGTCATCTTCTCAGCGTCTCAAGCTAATTCAGTTCAACTTTGTGATTCATTCAATACTAAGATATTAAGGTACGTCTCACGTAGTGCGTTTTACTTAATTGTTAAAAGATCTGCTTACATGGACTCTTATAAAACCACTCATCAGACATCAGTCTTTATCTCTTTACAACTTGATAAACAAAGTTGATATTTAATTCAAAAGCTATGAATTTAATTCAAAGCAAAGGTGTACTGCGTAAACAGATCTATACCTTGTTCAGCCCCATGTGGCTGTTTATGTTATAAAAACATTGCTTAATACTGTCCTGTATATTTCATAACTCCTTTGATTCATCAGGCCTGATACTTTGCGGAGACAAATTACGCTGCAATTGCCTCCATGCACTCGGTCTTTGTCATTGCTTAGGTGCCCAAAATGGTCCGGTTCTAATTCAAATTCAATTCCCTCATACTCATGCATTTTACTGAGAAAAGGCTGCCTTGCCCTTACAAGAATGAAGCATCAGGCCTGAAGAATGGTAATTGAAATGCAGAAAACAAAGGGCTACTAGCTACGACTTAACACTTTTTACTGAATACAAAGCAATGAAGTGAACAATCATGCAATCTCATTGTACGTATGTAACGTTAACATAACTTTTACATAGTTCAGACAAAGTTAAAACATGCTTTAAATGCTTAGTTTGGTTTTTATTTTGTGGTAAATGATGAATTTGTATTACACGTGATGATATTTAACTGTAAAACATTGTACAAATTGAGCAGGGCATTTAATTTTAAACAGAATGCAAATGTATGGAAACTTAGAGTGAACATCTGCATGTCCATAAAGTTTTTGGCTTAGTACTTAAAGTACTGTATTGTATCTTTCCACCATTTTATCTTCAAAAGTACATTCTGCTTATACATGAGAACCCCAAAATACTGAGTAATCTATTTTTTTTTTATATCTTTGATGTGTTTAACTTGGAAATTTGGTAATGCAGATGGTCGTTCTAAGCTTCCATACAATTTATAGCAACAGTTTTGAAGTCTGGCTCCTTGTCTCTTAGTGCTTTTACACACTATTCGTAATGTTGGTACCAGACTAATTTCTTCACACACTTGTTTAAGATAGCTTATATTGTGTATAAAAAGACCCTTTTTAAACAAGCTAATTAAATAAGACAGCTCCGAAATTCACAGTAAAGCGAAGCGTACTATCTGTTACATTAAAAAAAGTTAAGTTTGAAGGTTAGAAGTCATGAACGTGTGTTCTGTGCAATTAAATTGATGTAAATAAGAGTTCCTACCACGCTAAGCAGCTAATTAAGTGCCGTTTTAGGGTTATCTAAGCAATTATTTATTAAAAAAGACACTTTCTTGTGAATATTTTTGTCACCAGAATACGTAGTCCATGTAGAATGTCGATAAGACACTCTGGAGTGTATTCCGCACTGTTTTAAGAGTGTTTTGAAGGTTTTTGACACTCAAGTTTTGTAATTTTCAGTGATTTTTAGAGTTTTTAGAGCAAAAAAAAATTGTTTTCAAAAAAAAATAACGAGCATGCGTTTCAGGCGATTTTAAGAAAATGAAATAAAAAAAATAAAAAAATTAGTGGTGAATTTTGTTATATTTTACAATTTGAATTTTTCTTTAATGGAAAATAAAAAAAATTAACGAGCGTACGTTTCAGGCGATTTTAGGAAAACTAAAGACCACTAATTTTTACTTTTTTTTTTTCTTTTCGGAAATTAAAATAAAATAAAATTTAATTCAAAAAAAAATCTCGCCTCCACTTTCCTTCCTACCCGGTCCACCTCTCCCCCCTCTCTCTCTCTCCGGGTCCACGCCTCCCCCTGGTGTATCTCCGCCATGTTGCCTCCTCGTTGTGGTCCGGGGTCCGTGGGCGTTCCTCTGGTGTCTCCATGCAGGTGGTGTCCTGGCCGGGGCTCGAACCCGCATCGATGTCTCCAGTGTTGTCCTCCAAAGCCGTCTCCCTATCCGCTAGGCTATGGCGTCTTCCGGGTTGGAAAAAAAAAATTTGAGGTGGTAAACATTAGAACGACATGTGATGTACACATGTATAATACGCGTATATACAGGGTAGCGATTCAGTCGTAGAAAGTGCGCCCTCTTGTGGCGATATTAATTAATATATAATTAATAGTGCCAAATCAATTGATATTGCCACAAGAGGGCGCGCTCTCTCTCAAGAAAATTCTTGAATCAAGACTACCAATTAATAGCCTACTCGGCCATAAGGAAACATAAACTTGTTTGTCTTTTTTATTTTTTTATAAAATTTAATAGGTTTGTCTGTTTTTTTTTTTAACTTAATAAAAATTGTGTTAAAAAAGTCAACAAAATCTTTTTAAACAAATAAATACAGGTTTGGCAACAAAATGATGACAATTGGACAAAAACAGGTTTGGATTCATAGTTTTCCATTTTTATTTATTCAAATAATAATAATGAACAGTTTTAATATTGCACAAAATTACGATGAAGTCTCAATACTATATAACATGAATAAATTAAATCTTAAATCTATAATCAGCTTTTTACCAGTAAATTATTGACATCAAATAATACTAACACTCTGACGTGGATATAATTGTGACAACACTAATGACGTGGATCATGGTAGGCCTACTACACGTATGAAACTAAAAATACTAATTTGGTAGGTGATGACCATTTCAAAGTCCTACAAAATTTCATTTGATAATGCAAGTTTGACATGGATAAATAACTAAATAAGACAAGTTTGATTATTTATTGATAAGCAAGATGATAAAATAAAACTTGTCTTCTCAAAACCTTGAGCCCATTATTTTGTTTAAATTATCTGTGAAGTCATTCCTTGATAACGAATATTTGTGATATCTTTCTGAACACTATTGGTAATTGTCAAAGACTAGTCTTCTCACTTGGTCTATCTCAACATATGCATAAAATAACAAACCTGTGAAAATTTGAGCCCGATAGGTCGTTTGTGAGATAAATATGAACGAAAAAAACACCCTTGTAACACAAAATTGTGTGCTTTCTGATGCTTGATTTCGAGACCTCAAATTCTAAACTTGAGGTCTCAAAATCAAATTCGTGGAATATTACTTCTTTCTCAAAAACTACATCACTTCAGAGGGAGCTGTTTCTCAGAATGTTTTATACTATCAACCTCTACCCATTACTCGTTACCAATTGAGGATTTATGCTGATAATTATTTTGAGTAATTACCAATAGTGTCCACTGCCTTTAAAGGCACTGGACATTATTGAAAATGACTCAAAACAATTGTTGGCATAAAAACTTACTAGGTTTTTTGAAAGAGAAAATTGATGTAGTTTTTGAGAAAAAAGGTAATTTCCCACTCAAATAATAAAGACTTTAGGACTGAAGCCTTTTACCAACTAAGCACATAAACTTGGTGCATGCAAGAAGGGCGTTTTTCTTTTATTATTTTCTGGCAACTTTGATGACCAATTGAGTCAAAATTTGTACAGGTTTGTTATTTGATGCATATATTTGAGAATACTGGTCTTTGACAATGACCAAATGTGTCCAGTGCCTTTAAGTAACAACAATTAAGGTTGTCACACTGGGAACATTTTACAGGCAACTTGGAGGCAACCATGCACAAGGAACACTTTGGCAGTATAAATATACATTTTTCATGTAAATCACAATCCCCCTAGGAAATAGTAGGAACTGAAATGCGAATGAATTTTCTTTTTAAAGATTGCCTGGAACTAGTTGCCTGTAAATTCCCCCGTGTGACACAGCCTTTAATCTCAAATTGTTCTTTTTCTTGACTAAGATTCTCTTTCCTACAAAATTTGCACAAATCAGATGTGCACAAACATTGTCCATGTAGGAGTCAGAAGTTACTGTCCACGTAGGAATCAGGCGTTACTAACTTTGCTGTCCATGTAGGAATCAGAATGTTTCTGTCCACGTAGCCTGGAATCAAAACATTACTGTCCATGCATGAATTCGACATTGCTGTCAATGTAGGAATCAGATGTTGCTGTCCATGTAGGAATCAGATGTCTGTCCATGTAGGAATCAGAAGTTGCTGCCAATGTAGGAATCAGATGTTGCTGTCCATGTAGGAATCAGAAGTTGCTGCCAATGTAGGAGTCCAAATGTTACTGTCCACTATCCATGTAGGAATCAGCCATTGCTGTCCATGTAGGAATCAGCCATTGCTGTCCATGTAGGAATCAGCCATTGCTGTCCATGTAGGAAACAGATGTTGTTGCCCCACAAAGGAATCACAAGCAGATGTCAACCAATGGAATCAATCATCACAGCCCATCTAAGAATTGGAGCTGACCTGCAAGAAAAAAATGAAAACCACAAAAATAATGTAAAAAATGTCATGAACGTTATCCTCAGTAAACTTTCCTGGGCGAAATTTCCTAAAGCTAGTTTTGAGATATGGACACAATACTACATCACTATAAAAAGTTGGGTAAATTTGTCAGCGAAACACCCTTTAGAACCAAACAGGGCTCAATTTCATAGAGCCTGTAAGCACAAAAACTTGCTTAGCATGAAATTTCTTCCTTAATAAAAACAGGATTACCAACCACATTTTAATTTGTTGAATATTGCTTGTTACTGGTATTCAGCTGTTGTTTGCTTATCCGGAAAATCATGTGGAAGTTGGTTGGTAATCTTGTTTTTACAGAGGAAGAAATTTTATGCTTGAAGCAATTTGTTTGTGCTTGCTCTATGAAAGTGGGCCCAGTACACTCCTATCACATCCGCTATACCTCAAAAGGGCTTTAAATGACTGCTTACTGCAAATTCTGTGCTTCACCATTCTTTGCTTGCAGGACAAGCCCCGAATTTCCAGTGCTTGCTGTGTAAGCAAAGAATGTATAGTAATGTGGAGTACACAATCACACAAGGCAAGAGTCCCTTCTTTCCCGCTTTTGTAATCGCCAATTTTTCGCTTACGGTAAGCAGAGCCATGAAATTGGGCCCTGTTTTGAGTGAAACCATTTGTTCAACTATATTCACCATAAATGCACTAAACAAGTGTTCCAACAAACGTTATGATAAGTTTCTCATTAAGCAAGAATACAAAAGTTAATCAAACTGTTCAATAAATGATACGACACAAGAAACATTACATTTCTCAATTATAAACCTTTTACAGGCAGACAAAATTGACATTTTGACCAAAATATTTAATTCCAATAAATATTGAGTTGTGTTTGAAGAATAAAATTATGTTTGTCATACTCAGAAACTGCTAAAATGCTCAAATGTGTACAAAATCGAAAGAAACAAATTACGTTTCTCCAAGAGTTAATTGTTCAAATTGAAAAAAAAACAGGGAAACAAAATTATTGAGACGAAATTTTTGTATCACAGGCGAGGTTTCGATTAAATAGATTTGGAAATCTGGTTTAGGTAAGAAATTGGAATTTTGAAACTATCACTACAAAACATTTTTTTTTAGGGAAATAATGTATTTGATGGGTGACTGGGAAAAAGTTGACCCCTGTTTGATAAAATTATTGTTCAATGACCCTGGATAAATATTGTGAAAAGTCAGAAGATTTTGTGGTGATTGGTTTCAGCATTTAAAAGGTAACAATTGGATGAGAAAGATGTCTGTCTCAAGTGAAGATACAGCTGCCATAATAAAAGGTCAAATGACCAAAGGAAGATTGTCTTCCACAAACTCCAGCCAAGCATTGATGATCAGGATTTATGTACTGGCATATCATGTTTACTCACCATGTTTAAGATGTAATGAAGATGTTCACACAGTAAGTAGCATGACGCTTGATTGACCTTGACCAGGAACAACAGCACACTAGTAAAATAAAAATAGTGAACTCAAAATTAATGAAGTCAAATTATGATAGCAGAAATCAATAGAGGAAAACAGGAACCAAGTGGAAACCAGCAAATATTTTTATTGGATTTGTATAAAGTTTGATGTTGAAGATTGTTTTGAAAAAAACCCACTCAACTTTACATCCATATACACGTAGGCTTGAAAGGGAAAAAAAGAAGAAAAAAAAGTGGTAAACACAAGAAAAAAAAATGTGTTTCTCAAAAAACTTTTAAAAGATAATACGTTTTAAAAACACCTTTAAAAAGTAGTTTCTCAAAACAGCTTAAAAATATTTTTCCCAAAATATACAACGGCACAAGTCAAAATTCCCAACTTACTAGTGAAATATTGCTTCCCTAACCGCCAATCTTTGCTTACAGTAAACAGAGCCATGAAATTGGGCCCTTTTTTCAACTATATTCGCCATCAATAACTACTTAACTAGGGTTCCAACAGGAGAAGAAAAAAAAGTGTTCTTCAAGATCTATGACAAGTTTCTCATAAGCAAGAATGTCAAAGTTAAAAACTGTTCAATAAATGATACATCACAAGAAACATTTAATTTCTCCATAAATAAAGCTTTACAGTTTAAACTTAGGCAAACGAATTTGACATTTGTTTTTAAATATTTATTTCCTATCAGTATTTTTAGTAGTGCTTGAAAAAAAAAACTGTTTGTCATACTCATAAACTGCTAACATGTCCATTGTACAAAATAAAGAGAAAATATTTATTTCTTAAATCAATATTTTTAGTAGTATTTGAAAAAAAACTTTTTGACATACTCATAACTGCTAAAATGTCCATTGTACAAAATCAAGAGAAAAACATATACGCTTTTTAAAGAATAAATTGTTCAATTTGAACAAAACAGGGAAACAATTATTAAGAAGAAATTTGTGTTTCTCAGATGCAATCACTGTACAAAAGAATTATGCAAAGAACTTTGTTTTAAAACTTCATATTAATCTCTTAAAAATTTTGGGTTGGGTTTGAAAATGGGGTTTCGATTAGATTTGGAAATCGGGTTTGGGTTAGAAATTGGAATTTTGAAAATATCACTACAAAACATTTTTATCGGGGGAAACAATTTATTTGGTGGGTTACTAAGGTCAAACTTGACCCATGACTGACAAAATTTGACGAAAATGTTAAATGCAAATGGTTAGATAATTTAAAAGGAGAATAGAACGATCCACACAAACATGGTAAGCAATTTTGTGGAGTCAAAATTTCGACTTCATAAAATGGCCGACCGTATTAGTTCGCGACGTAAAAGGAAAACCATGCAAATTCGAGTGATACTTGTGTGGATCATTATTCTACTTTTAAAACATCTTTCTAACCAACTCATAACAAACAGTTTCAAATGCTATTCAAAGACCAACTCGCCCAATCCAAGGCACAAGTTCCTATAATGTTACATGACCCCCTGATAAAAGTCACAGAACTTAGGTGATATGTTTCAACATTAGTAACAATTGCCAAGAAAGATGAAAGATGTCTGCCTCAAGTAAAAGATACAGCTGTCACAGAACAGGTAGGGGGTGAGGATTGGACCCACAGCCAAGCATAATGGACAGGATTACGCCTGGGCAAAATTGCTTTTTTAATACACAATGTGTGTCCAAGAATATCATGATATTTGATATCATAGTTATAACTTTGCCTTAGATATCACTTCTTGAGAAGGAGATCAAAGAGCATTTAAAGATCATTTGAAATTTAATCGAGTTACACATTTTTCGGTAGTACTTCCACACATGGTTTGAAAACATAATGTGTCATTTGGTTGCACACACATTTAAGTGTCTTTTAAAGTGCCTACTGGGCATGACTGTGTGCATATTAAATTAGATCCCACCCATTTCATTCTAGAACCCAAGTGCACTGGCATATCATGTTTACTCACCATGTTTAAGATGTAATGAAGATGTTCGCACAGTAAGTAGCACGACGCTTGATTGACCTTGACCAGGAACAACAGCACACTAGTAAAGTAAAATACAAATCTCGAATGAGAAATCAACAGAGGAAAAAAAAACAAGTTTGATAGTAAAGATTGTCTTGGTTTGATAAGAAATTTTTGGTTTTAAAAAATCTTGTGATTTCCCTGGAAGAAAAATTATGTTTCTCAAATACTTTTAAAAGTTTGTTTATGTTTCTCAAAATGCCTAAAATAAATATTCTCAAAAGACCATAAAAATACACTTTAATAAATTATTAAGCTTCTGAAAATACCTTTAAAATTCTCAACTCAGAAATGAAACTCAGCAAATGAGAATCCATGGTGAAGAGATGCTGGTTGACTGTTAGGCAGTTCTCCCATCCTCAATGTCACAACTCAGAGATGAAACTAAGCATCCATGGTGAAGAGGTGCTGGTTGACTGGTAGGCAGTTCTCCCAGCCTCCATGTCACAACTCAGAGATGAAACTAAGCATCCATGTTGGAGAAATGCTGGTTGACTGGTAGGCAATTTTCCTAGTGTCATTTTCCATCTTAGATGATGCACTCAGCAGTCAGCACACAGAGTTGACCAGCATACAAAAATAAGCTCGCAGGTCCACTCCTTGAGGTAACCTGGGGATAATTTGATCTGCAACAGAGGTAATAAATAAGACAGTGAATAAAGTAAATTATACAGTAAAAACAAATAGTCAATAAAGAGTTCAGCTTAAAGTGCTCATCATTTATGTCATCAGCTTGCCAGACCCCATCTGAGTCCATCTGCCACAACACTATAAACAAAGCTTGCCAGACCCCATCTGAGTCCATCTACCACAACACTATAAACAAAGCTTGCCAGACCCCATCTGAGTCCATCTGCCACAACACTATAAACAAAGCTTGCCAGACCCCATCTGAGTCCATCTGCCACAACACTATAAACAAAGCTTGCCAGACCCCATCTGAGTCCATCTGCCACAACACTATAAACAAAGCTTGCCAGACCCCATCTGAGTCCATCTGCCACAACACTATAAACAAAGCTTGCCAGACCCCATCTGAGTCCATCTGCCACAACACTATAAACAAAGCTTGCCAGACCCCATCTGAGTCCATCTGCCACAACACTATAAACAAAGCTTGCCAGACCCCATCTGAGTCCATCTGCCACAACACTATAAACAAAGCTTGCCAGACCCCATCTGAGTCCATCTGCCACAACACTATAAACAAAGCTTGCCAGACCCCATCTGAGTCCATCTGCCACAACACTATAAACAAAGCTTGCCAGACCCCATCTGAGTCCATCTGCCACAACACTATAAACAAAGCTTGCCAGACCCCATCTGAGTCCATCTGCCACAACACTATAAACAAAGCTTGCCAGACCCCATCTGAGTCCATCTGCCACAACACTATAAACAAAGCTTGCCAGACCCCATCTGAGTCCATCTGCCACAACACTATAAACAAAGCTTGCCAGACCCCATCTGAGTCCATCTGCCACAACACTATAAACAAAGCTTGCCAGACCCCATCTGAGTCCATCTGCCACAACACTATAAACAAAGCTTGCCAGACCCCATCTGAGTCCATCTGCAACAACACTATAAACAAAGCTTGCCAGATCCCATCTGAGTCCATCTGCCACAACACTATAAACAAAGCTTGCCAGATCCCATCTGAGTCCATCTGCCACAACACTATAAACAAAGCTTGCCAGACCCCATCTGAGTCCATCTGCCACAACACTATAAACAAAGCTTGCCAGACCCCATCTGAGTCCATCTGCCACAACACTATAAACAAAGCTTGGAGATGTACCATTTGTGTAGTTGGTGAATTTTGACTCGACCAAGATCCAAGTACTGAGAGTCTATTTTTAGCATTAGTGCAGAGTGCTATTTTTAGAACAACACTGGTGGTGCTGAATGTATGTGGAAAAGTTAATCAGAGTTAACCTTTACAACCTAATGTAAAATTCAATTAAAAATTTCTTATTGAATTGGATCTTAGATCAATAATAGAACTCCTTACATGCCCCGCCCATTGAAAGTCAAAAGCCCATAACATTCCCCTTACTGCTGAGATCAATCAAGAGCTACGTTACGTTGGTTGGCGTAGCAGGATCCATAAGTTTTGACGTTAAGCTTAAAGGGTGGTTGATATGTGCTCACAAGCAGTAGAAATACAGTGCCTAAAGGCTAATGAAAAGGGCCTCAAGAAAAAGAGTTCTATACATAATTGAACGACTATGTATAAACGAATGCTACCATTGACTGAGTGAGAGTCATGCGCATCGCGTACATGTTGCCATTCATTGATTGGTATAAGAGGGCGGCAAGGGGTCTGTTCACGCCATTGGAGTAGAGCTTCCTCTACGGAGGTCAAACCATTACTACTCATCATGACATCATGACCGTGAGCCTTGGACTGGTTTTGCAGGGCCTGACTAGTGGTCTGGAGTATGGGTATACAAATCTAGCAACAAATAATCATGGGGATGTTAGACTATAGGTTTATACAGTACTTTTCAGTAGGTCTCCATTTTGCTAATGTTATAAATCAGCTGTTGTTCCATCTTGCAATAAATAATAATATTTTTAAAAAGCTGATTTTTTTTACAAAGTGATGCAGACTTTAAAGTTAACGGATGAATTGATTACCTAACCTTTCTCGGAAGAGGATCCTCCATAGACATCTACATCTATCCAGCTACTTGTCAAAGTCTGTCATTATGTGAGGACATGATGAAGTTGCCAATGCCACCAAAACATCGTCGTCCTGCCTGTATGTCATAATGTGTCAGTCGTCCACACTCGCTGGCACTGCTGGCAGCACACTGTGACTGTGCGCACACGACGAAGGAAAACATAAACACATCTACGATCAGTTTTCACTCCCTACCAGTCACCAAGGAGTGTATGCATGATTATTAGCTTTGGAGTAATCTTCAAGACTTATGAACAGCCACATTTTATAAGAAGAGTCGTTGTGGATCATGTTCAAACCAGACATTAATTGTTGAACTACTCAGCTGTCATCGCTCGTCGAACGTAAACATTCCCTCCACAGCACGATGCATTATGTCATAGTTACCTACAATTGAACTATAGAGGGCGCACTCCAAAAAACGAAATCAAAAAGTTATTTATTTTTCAACGGTAACTGGAACATTTCTTTCCAATAGGCCTAATAAGTATTTTCTTTAAAGATGATCCATGTTGTCCTCCAATTAGGAAACAAGTTGTCTTGCCAAACGACTTAAGCATCAATAACAACTGTCTGTACGAATTTAACCCACCCCCCCCCCCCAACAAAAAAGGGGAGGGGTCACAAAGTTCTCTGTGAAGGGCGACACAACTTTAAGAAACTTTTCAAATGTTTTTGCTAATAATTAGCAAAAACATTTGAAAAGTTTCTTAAAGTTGTGTCGCCCTTCACAGAGAACTTTGTGACCCCTCCCCACTTGAGTTTCTCCAATTATTGGAGAAACTCAAGTTGACACACATTTCACTCAAATTTACAAAGTTACAGTTCGTAGATAATATTTTATTGTGTTTTGTACAATACTAGCTTAACTGGTTGAATAAGTTGTGTAGGTCTACGTATGTACGAAAATTTACTGTTCATCTATTATGCGCCCCCACAACGACCTTCCTGTTTCGCTTTGAAAGTCAGACAAAAATTACACCATTTATATCACTTTGTGTTTCTTTACAATTCATAATAACATTCTATTTTTACTTTATCATTCGGAGCAGAAGCTGGCCATGCGACACATTAGCAAATTGTATTCCTTCCTCCATGGTTGTATTAAAACAAATAACATACAAAGTCGTGTTTTTTTATTATCGGCATGGGACTTCAGTTGAACAATTTATTTGCTTAAAGACGGTGATGAGTGACCATCTTGTCTTTATTATACCATACACTCACCAACAATAACACAAGGCGTCGATCGATACACCCAGCCAAACGAGAACAATGTTCTACAACAGCGTAACTTCGATTAACTTACCCCCATAGCAACTAAGGGTGGTGCTCATTGCGAGGAGGAACAACCCACGCAGTAAAGGGATTTACCTTGGGTGGCTTCGTTACAGGTTGTTTTATCGCATCAAAGTTCTTCCTCCATGATCACAGTAACAAACTGTGTCCTACTACTACTAGCCACAAACTCTCATTTTTTTGGGTCATCGTTTGCGGCTATCTTCTAAATGAAGTGACCCATCGTGAGAGAAGGGGATGTCTTCGAGACTGCCTATTTAATTGAGCTTCCACCAACTGTTGTGACTGGTAAGATAATAATATCTTATTATTATGGTGTTATGAACACTTCAGAATAAGTAATCTATCTGAAAAATAATTATACAAACTTATTTAAACAAAATTATAACCGATTGTCGAACCAGTTTCAATCAAGTTTAGGGGTGAGAAAACACCAACACATTGTTTGAACTCTATTGGTCGTCGAAGTTGCGAGAGAATAATGGGGAAAAAAACACCCTTTTTTTAACAAGTGTGCTTTCCGACGTCTTCAATTCGAAACCTCAGCTGAGGTCTCAAATAATGTTTGAGTGGATATAACTTCTTTCTTGAAAACTAACGTTATTTCAAAGGGATCTCACGAAGTTTTATACTATCTCGTTACCCGATTAGGTTTTTATGCTAACAATTATTTTGAGTAATTACCAATAGTGTCCAGGACTTTAATCAGTTACCCCAACATCTTGTTGGACAAGCCGTGGATTATCTTGAAGATTAAATATTTAGTGTCACCGAGAAGGATTACGGCCACAACAATCCAGGGTTGTCGTTTTTTTTTATCATAATTCAACTTATCAATACACCCAATAAAAGCCACAAGTAAAAGTTTAAACTAAATGTCTCTTGATGAGAAAACTGCAAAATTATTACCTGTTTTCGTCAAGAACTGTTAAATGTAGGTGATAGGGGTGAAGGGTATCTCCGTCGCATCTCCGGGTGCACTGTCACAAGAGCATAATTAATAGGCTTTTGGACTTTGAATACAAAATGATTTTCAAAGGATGACCCTTCCTTAGAAATGTAGATACAAATGTTTCCAGGAAAAGTGCGGGATTTCGTGAAAACCTTATCTCTGTAAACTTATAAGCAAAAAACCTGAATGTGCTCAAGAATTGTAACCGCAACGTTTTTTCCTTTCTGCTTGACAAGCATCATGTCAAAATCGAGAGATTAAACAAAGAGCAAATTGCACAAAACAGATGAAGATCGGTTTTCTGTAAGCTTTCCTTGTATTATTGAGAACTTTTTTTTCAAATTGTAAACAATAT
This sequence comes from Asterias rubens, assembly GCF_902459465.1. Taxonomy (NCBI): domain Eukaryota; kingdom Metazoa; phylum Echinodermata; class Asteroidea; order Forcipulatida; family Asteriidae; genus Asterias; species Asterias rubens. The sequence continues at coordinate 8,509,799 of NC_047079.1, forward strand.
TGTTTTTGTTTTTTTCTTAAGCTAGGCCCTTTGTAATTTTTAACAAACCGTGGTTTGGGTTTCACAACGCACAGATCATCATCTTAGTTGTCAGTATTGTGGCATCACACTTTGCTCAGCAATTGATATTGACAAACAAGATCAATCTTAAAGGAACTGGACACTATTGGAAATTACTACAAATTACTGAATATGTTGAGATACAGACTGATCTTTGACATTAACAAAAATGTGTCCAGTGCCTTTAAAGCATTTGTACACCCCTCCCCTATGTGGGCCACTAAGACAAACCATGCGTCATAATTCACATAATATTTTTGTTTGATTCTGCAGATGCTGAAGGACTGACACCCTTTTGGCAATGGCGATATCAGACAAACCAAAGAAGGGATCAACCAGTGACTTTCCCAGTGGATTTGATCGCTGGTTAGCATTACAAAATGTCAGCGACAAGATCATTAGGAGAGCGACTATACTTAATGCTATGGAGAAAATACGTCTTGAAAGAGCGACACGACAAATTGACTTCAAAATACAACTGAGTGAAAATCACTACGAAACTGTTAACCAAAGACTTAAAGGCACTCTTAAAGATAACGATTTGTACAAAAGAGCCTTAATGAGAAATGGTTCATCCCTTCCCGGTAATCGACTAGTCCCAGCGACTGCAGATATGAAGCCTTTTGGACGATACCATGGCAGTTATTATTCATTAATGGGGAAGGCCATGCAGAAAGAGGAGCAGCAAATCGAACAGAGAAAACTACGCAAGCGCAACAAGCTCCTGGAAAAAGCAAAATATGAAAGCGAGACTATGATTGATCCAAAACTGACTACAGAGCAACTTTTGTCCAATAAGGGAAAGCCTCTTTCGGAGCGATTCAAGCGAACTGCAGCTATGCGTGTTGGTACACTGAGAGCACAGACCAATGCGGTCAATGCTTTTATGAAAATTAAACATGATATGACAAGTCGAAAGGAAGAAAAGAAACATGGGAAAAGTAAATTATTCAAAGGTGTATTTCAAACAGAATGAGCGTCAAACCAATGAAGTGTTGTAGTAAACGACCTCTATCTGTTGCACATTAATTATCAGTACTGTTAATTATGCATTGATTATCTGAAGCCATGAAACCTAAATCACAAAGTTTTATAGCGTGATGAAGTCAGGTGAATGTTGTCAACCCGTCATTAAAAAAATGGAAATTATTTGGATCTGGAACCAATTTTATAAAACAGCTTTCAGGAAAAATAACGACTCTCTTTTGTGGTCATACCATTGATCAATGTAAATGAAGCCGAGTAAAAAAAGAAACAAGTTTATTGTCTAGGTTTCTTAAAAAAGGAAAGGAGGAGGGGTTTTTTATTTTCAAGATGGCTGCCATATTTATTAAATTTCAACTTTTCAATGTTTTTTTCTATACTATTTAAACACACAATACATAAATGAACCATGTTGGACAAGACATTGAAAAAAAAAAAAAAAAAAAAAAAAAAAAGAAGGAAGAAGGCCTTTAATAATAATAATAATAGTAATAATAATAATGAGGTCTTATAGAGCGCACAAATCCACAAAAGTGCTCAAGGCGCTATTATAGAGAAAGTTTTATACAAAGAAATCATAAAAACATACAAATTAAAAACTATAATAAAAAAAGAAAAAGTAGGCAGTCTCTAAAAAGGAAGCGGGCGGGGACACTAAACATGTTTCTTTTTTTACTTGGTCTTATGAGTTTTAAATGTTACTGTTAAAGTGTTATTGAAAGGCTGTTGATGAACAAATCTTTATATAAAAATAAATAAATGCTTAATTTAAAAAAGGGTGGTGTTCTTTCATCACTTTATTTTAAACGATTGCAATCAACACATTTTGTTAACTTTTTTATTTGCTTTATTTTTCTGCAAAAGACAATCAAACAATTTGTTTAATTAAAATGTGAATTACAAATGTGTCAATATTTTTTACAATTAGACAAAAATAAAATCTATAACCATGAAAAAATCCTATGGATACATTATGTTTCATATAAAACTCTAAATGGTTTTGTGCTACAAAATATATACTTAAAGGCAGTGGACACTATAGGTAAGTACTCAACATAATTATTAGCATAAAACCAATACTTGGTAACGAGTAATGGGGAGAGGTTGATAGTATAAAACATTGTGAGAAACGGCTCCCTCTGATGTAATTTTCCACGAATTAGATTTTTAGACCTCAGAATTAGATTTTGAGGTCTCGAAATCAAGCATCTGAAAGCACACAACTTCGTGTGACAGGGCGTTTTTTTTCTTCTCACTATGATCTCGCAGCTTCGACAACCGATTGAGCTCAAATTTTCACAGGTTTGTTAGTTTAAATGCATATGTTGAGATACACCAAGTGAGAAGACTGGTCTTTGACAATTAATGTACCAATAGTGTCCAGTGTCTTAGAGGAACTAAATTAAAAAACAACAGCTAATTGTATAAATCAAAATGCATTTAAAAATCTATGAATTTAAACTGGATACAGATGTTTTGAGATGAGAATTTGAGAGTTATCCCTATGTAGGTTTTGACTATGATCATAATGTCTGTTTCAAGTCACCAATCATATTGGGAGTTTGACGTCCACTTACTATTTGTTTTGAATCCTAGTGACTGCCTGTGCTCCAACAATTCAGTGAGTATTCTTTGTTCTGCACAAAGCTATTTATGGTACCCAAAATGACAGCGTTAAATACCAAATTTCAGGAACTTTTTTTCAAATACCTAAAAACTATGGGAAAGAATAACAAATGATAAATTCATGCAAAATAAAATACTGTTGTTTTAGCTTTTCATAATGAAACCACACGATCTCAATAAACGACAAAAGTTGGTGTTTCAAACATCATGCTATATCAAGGCCCAATTTCATAGAGCTGCTTAGCGGCTGATTTTGTGCTTACTTTGCAATTTCCATTTGTTAGCGCTGCTAACCATAAGCACACGAAAAGTGATGCTAACCTTCTGGTGCTTACTGTATGAAAACAAATGATGTCACAATGCAAATCCATTGTCAACGCACAATATGGCCGCTACTTTTTCTGCTAACCTGCGACATACGATTGCACCTCAGCAAATTTGTCCACTACAGTAAGCACGGAAATTTGCTTACCGTTAAGCAGCGCTAGGAAGTTGGGCCCTGTTATATTATGATTGAAACAAGAGTCTGTTCTCTCCTTCACTGAGGTCTACATCAGCAACATAGTCGTTGTAATTGCAGTAGCGAGGATCAGAAGTGATGACATCATCAAGTAGGGGGCCCCATTCAACTCTTGAACAGACTGCTGCTGTTTCAAGTCTAGATAAAAATTGTAAGCAAGACCGGTAAAGATTTGAATAAATATCTTTGAGAGTTTACGTATTGGTTGGAAGACTGTCAGGTGGGAATGGTTCCATTTAAACAAGCAAAGAATTAGCTTCTAAACAGCATTCAGTATAGGCTACCGTTTTCTGTTTGCAATTTCAAATCAACTGGATAAAGGGAACATAACCAAGACAGTGGCAACATGATACCTGTCTAGTGGAGATATTTTCAGAGATTTGTGGCTTACCTTGCACTAAAGGCTTGGCACATGTATGTCCACATCCCAGCTGGCAGCATTTCCAGCTGTCGGCACAGTCTCCATCATCATAGCATTCATCCTTACAAGGTGGGATGTCACTCTGGGGAAATACAGGGCACGTACCAGGCTTTATGACTGCAATACAATCAACAAGATATCTATAGGATTTGAGGCATTGTATGGTTAGGCATCAATTATTTGGTTTGCGGTAACACCATGTGTGTATCTACTTGCAAGCTAGGTAGAGTTTGTTCTCAGAGACCTGTCATTCTTTATATTCTACTACCGCGGTGTAGATTTATCGGATGTTCGGGAGACTTCTCAGTTCTGAAAAGAACTGTATTGCTTTTTAACTACTACCTGGGTGGAAGGTATTAATTGAACTGCCATCGACCAATGTGCCTGGTAAGATATGGAATTATAAACACATTCAGGGAGATTCAGAATGAGTAACCAAGATCGCTGAAAACAAAATTATTGTTGATTGTCAAACCAGTTTCAATTAAGTTTAGCGACAAGGAAATCACAAAATCAAAACAGCGTTTGAACTCAAATTTGACTAGCTGTTGACAGCTATGACCACACCCATTAATGACTAGTGTATAAGCCTCTATGCCTACCTTTGACTGGCTGTTGACAGCTATGACCACACCCATTACTAGTGTATAAGCCTCTATGCCTACCTTTGACTGGCTGTTGACAGCTATGACCACACCCATTAAGGACTAGTGTATAAGCCTCTATGCCTACCTTTGACTGGCTGTTGACAGCTATGACCACACCCATTAGAGCAGCATTTCATGGAGTCAGTGCAACTATTATCATTAAAGCATTCTTCAACACAAAACCCAAGGTAGTTGGTGATCACTGCAGGGCAACGACCTGGTTTAAGCACTGTGTGAATAAGAGACATTACATCAAAATAGTTAAAGACAGGCTGTACTTATATCACTTTCAGATGGTAAATAATAATAATCAATCTTTATCACAGCCCGAAGGGCGTTTCAAAGCCCTTCCGACATTATTACCCCTGGTCACTGGGCCTTAAGTCATTCCTTAAACCATCACTACCCCCTGGGGAGTTTACAGCTGGTCCGGGGAGTTTACAGCTGGTCCGGGGAGTTTACAGCTGGTCCGGGGAGTTTACAGCTGGTCCGGGGAGTTTACAGCTGGTCCGGGGAGTTTACAGCTGGTCCGGGGAGTTTACAGCTGGTCCGGGAAGTTTACAGCTGGTCCGGGGAGTTTACAGCTGGTCCGGGGAGTTTACAGCTGGTCCGGGGAGTTTACAGCTGGTCCGGGGAGTTTACAGCTGGTCCGGGGAGTTTACAGCTGGTCCGGGGAGTTTACAGCTGGTCCGGGGAGTTTACAGCTGGTCCGGGGAGTTTACAGCTGGTCCGGGGAGTTTACAGCTGGTCCGGGGAGTTTACAGCTGGTCCGGGGAGTTTACAGCTGGTCCGGGGAGTTTACAGCTGGTCCGGGGTAGAGAGAAGTGATGGTTAAGTGTCTTGCTCAGGGACAAAAGGGTCATGACGGTGATTCGAACCCACATCCCTATGAACGACCAGAACTCGAGTCTGATGCTCGAGTGAAAAATAAAGTTTAGGGAAATTCCTGTCATGTTCCAAAAGAGTTGAGACACATAGCTAGGAAGGAAACAATACCTTTGACTGGTTGAACGCAGGTATGACCACACCCATTGGAGCAGCATTTCATATCATTGTTACATTCACCATCAGATGAACAGCTTTCAACACATAGTCCCATCATACCATCTTCAAGTACTGGACAACTGCCTTCCTTTACCGCTAAAAGAAAACCAAGAAAGGCAAAGTGTAAAAATAAACCTTGTACTTTATAAAAGACGCAACAACTTGTTTAGACATTGAGAGGGTCTACGGACAGACGTTGACCTTTGTTTTTAACTTATCTTTATCTGCTGGGACTCCATTAATACACCAAGTGAGAATGTAGTGGTCATTGACAATGTTTTACAAAATTTTTCAGAACATTGAATGTGAAATGTTGTGCATGAATGTAGCAGTTTGAACAGACGTGGCAATTGAAGTATAATAAATAAACTTACTTGTGTCTTCTAGACAACTACATGTGTCACATCCATCTTGGTTTTGCTGGTATCCAAACTCACAGTAAATAGCACACATTATCTCTGCACATACGACTGCAAAGAAACATCAATAAATATAATTTATTACAATTATTGTTCACTTATTTGACAAAACTCTTTAAAAATGTTCCAGACAGTGGTTTTTTGTACTTCATCTGCGTTATGCAGTGTTACACTTGGAAATGCCAACATCAATGGATAAAATAATGATCACCAAGAGTTTTCTTCTATGAAAAAGTCTGTTGTAACGCTTGTTGAAAAGCAAAGGGTGGTGCAAAAACCTCCAGATTTATTTTATTCTAGAACCAACACGACCAATAAATCTAAACAAAAACAACTGTTTGTACTACCTTTGACTGGTTGAACGCAGGTATGACCACACCCATTGGAGCAGCATTTCATATCATTGTTACATTCACCATCAGATGAACAGCTTTCAACACATAGTCCAATCATACCATCTTCAAGTACTGGACAACTGCCTTCCTTCACCACTAAAAAACAAAACAAGACGGAAAGGCAAAGTTTGTAAAAAACTACTTGAAATAATTGTTGGCATAAAAACCTATGCGGTAACTAGCAATGAAGAACTGTTGTATAAAACATCTCACTCCAATAATAAAATACTTCAGGCCTGAAGCCTTTCTTAGGCCCCTGAAATCACACATTATTACACGCTTCTTGCAACTTCAATGACCAATTGAGTTCAAATTTTCACAGATCCTTTTGTATGCATATGTTGGGATACACCAAGTGAGAATATACTGGTCTTTGACGATAGCCAGAGGTGTTCCGAACATTTAATATGCAATGTTGTTTATGATTGTAGCAGTTTGAACAGAGTAATGAGGTAATTGAAATAGAATAAATAAACTTACTTCTGTCTTCTACACAACTACACGTGTCACATCCATCTTGGGTTTGCTGGTATCCAAACTCACAGTAAATAGCACACATTATCTCTGCACATACGACTGCAAGCAAACATCAATCAATACAATTTATCCCAATTATTGTTCACTTACTTAAAAAAATGTTTAAAAATAATCCAGACAATTGTCTTTTGTATTAATGAAATTGCTGTCCATCTGCTTTCTGCAGTGTTACACTTGGAAAGGCGTACATCAATTGATAAAAATAATAATTACCAAGAGTTTTCTTCTATGAATAACTCCTGGTGCAAAAACTTCCATATTTATTTTATTCAAGAACCAACAAATTTAAACAGGAAACAAATAAACTTCACCCCTTAAGTTTGTTTTGTTCTACCTTTGACGCAGGTATGACCACACCCATTGGAGCAGCATTTCATATCATTGTTACATTCACCATCAGATGAACAGCTTTCAACACATAGTCCCATCATACCATCTTCAATTATTGGACAACTTCCTTCCTTTATCGCTATAAGAAAAACGGACAAGCTATGAAACTAACTTTATTTTGCCAATAAATCTGTAATTTATGCTGTGATCACACAGAGGTGAGTGCTGATGGAAAAAGGACTAAAGTAGATTAAAATGATGGCATTTCTAGCGCTTTCATATTCCCCGGATTACTAGAGTTCTAAGATCTATTGTGACGTATTCTTGCGACTACAGAGGGAGATCAAAGAGAATGTTTTCTTTTCGTAAAAAAAACCCAAACTGTTTTTTACCAGGCACAACCGTATATTAAACCAAATTCTGAATCAAAATTTAGAAGTCTGAAGTTTCCTGTGGGCACTTCTGTTAAACCAATAACTTGACATAATACAGCAGGTGGAATTTCCATACTAAAGACTTACCATTACTTGGTACCATGCACTGATGACCACATCCATTAGGACAACAAATGTGAAACTCATTACAGTCCGAATGGATTCTACAATCCTCCACACAGAGACCAAATACATCAGCATTGACTATCGGACACCCGCTTAGATCAGGGTCTGACAAATACAACAAGAAAAAACATCAGTTCAATTTTTTGAAAAAAAGGTTTAATTCAATTAACATGAACATTGCTGAACATTTTTGGATATTTTTTTTGTTTTAAAGGCATTGGACACTATTGGTAATTACTCAAAATAATTATTATCATATAACCTTACTCGATAAGGAGTAAGTGGGAGAGGTTGATAGTTTAAAACATTGTGAGAAAACGCTCCTTCTGAAGTAATGTAGTTTTCGAGAAAGAAGTAATTTTCCACAAATTTTATTTCGAGACCCAAGATTTAGAATTTGAGGTCTTGAAATCAAGCATCTGAAAGCGCACAACTTCCTGTGACAAGGGTGTTTTTTATTTCATTATTACCACACAACTTCGACGACCGTTTGAGCTCAAATTTTCACAGGTTTGTTATTTTATGCATATATTGAGATACACCACGTGAGAAGACTGGTATTTGACAATTACCAATAGTGTCCACTGTCTTTAATACAGTGATGCGGCAATTGAAATAGAATAAATAACTTACCTGTGTCTTCTAGACAACTACACGTGTCACATCCATCTTGGGTTTGCTGGTATCCAAACTCACAGTAAATAGCACACATTATTTCTGCACATACGACTGCAAAGAAATATCAATAAATACAATTTATTCCAATTATGTCTGGGTATTTTCCCCATGGTAAAGTGCACCCTATAAAGTAATTGTAATTTTCTACTTTGGCATTTCAAGGGCACCAAGGCAATGGCCAGGGGGCATCAATGCAACCGCCTTAAATGCCTCCATGAAGTATCAGACTTTACTGAAATTGATAAGACGTGAACAGCACATAATGAATACCTGGTTGCACCACTTCCATGCAGGAGTGTCCACATCCATTGGAACAGCATTTCTGAGTCTCTGTGCAGTTACCATCATGGTGACAACTCTCACTACAAACACCAAAGACACCATCGTCAATCAATGGGCAATCACCAGCATGGATTACTGCAAGCAAAGACAAAATACAAACCATTTATAAAACTCATCCTGTATAGAATGGTTAGAAAATACTTGTTCCCATAAAATAGTTTCTCTCGAAATTCAAGCCCTGTGAAACATAATCTGAACGTCAGTCACTTCAGTCCATATATCAGACTCCGACTCAACCGTCTTGATTCATCTTGGGACCCAGACTTCATATTCTTTAAGAATAGTGAAATTTACTTTTTAAAAGGCTCCTACTGTTGAAGGAGATGTTAACTTCAGCTTCAAGAGATTCATTGCTAAAAAGTGTGCTGTTAAGTTACCCTACAACGATTTGTGATAAGCACTCAGTACTTTCCAGAGTCTTGTGGAAAACAATTCCCCACTTATTCTTACAGTGGGATTTAAACCTAGAACCCCAGTCTAGAGAACATGGGGTAAGATTGGTGGTAGGAATTGGAAGGAGAGGGACTTCTTCTACTGCTCAAGACTAATCCCTTTATCACCTCCAGGCAGGGGACTGAGGGGGTGCTTACCCTACTAGCTCAAGACAAATCCCTAGGAAGCCTCCAGGCAGGGGACTGAGGGGGGCGCTTACCCTATTAGCTCAAGACAAATCCCTAGGGAGCCTCCAGGCAGGGGACTGAGGGGGTGCTTACCCTACTAGCTCAAGACAAATCCCTAGGAAGCCTCCAGGCAGGGGACTGAGGGGGTGCTTACCCTATTAGCTCAAGACAAATCCCTAGGAAGCCTCCAGGCAGGGGACTGAGGGAGGCGCTTACCCTATTAGCTCAAGACAAATCCCTAGGAAGCCTCCAGGCAGGGGACTGAGGGGGTGCTTACCCTATTAGCTCAAGACAAATCCCTAGGAAGCCTCCAGGCAGGGGACTGAGGGGGGCGCTTACCCTATTAGCTCAAGACAAATCCCTAGGGAGCCTCCAGGCAGGGGACTGAGGGGGGCGCTTACCCTATTAGCTCAAGACAAATCCCTAGGAAGCCTCCAGGCAGGGGACTGAGGGGGTGCTTACCCTATTAGCTCAAGACAAATCCCTAGGGAGCCTCCAGGCAGGGGACTGAGGGGGGCGCTTACCCTATTAGCTCAAGACAAATCCCTAGGGAGCCTCCAGGCAGGGGACTGAGGGGGGTGCTTACCCTATTAGCTCAAGACAAATCCCTAGGGAGCCTCCAGGCAGGGGACTGAGGGGGGCGCTTACCCTATTCGCTCAAGACAAATCCCTAGGGAGCCTCCAGGCAGGGGACTGAGGGGGTGCTTACCCTATTAGCTCAAGACAAATCCCTAGGGAGCCTCCAGGCAGGGGACTGAGGGGGGCGCTTACCCTATTCGCTCAAGACAAATCCCTAGGGAGCCTCCAGGCAGGGGACTGAGGGGGGCGCTTACCCTATTCGCTCAAGACAAATCCCTAGGGAGCCTCCAGGCAGGGGACTGAGGGGGCACATACCTGGTCTTTCATGGCAGGGACAGGGGACTGAGGGGGCACATACCTGGTCTTTCTTGGCAGGGGCAGGGGACTGAGTGGGCACATACCTGGTCTTCCTTGGCAGGGGCAGGGGACTGAGTGGGCACATACCTGGTCTTTCTTGGCAGGGGCAGGGGACTGAGTGGGCACATACCTGGTCTTTCTTGGCAGGGGCAGGGGACTGAGTGGGCACATACCTGGTCTTTCTTGGCAGGGGCAGGGGACTGAGTGGGCACATACCTGGTCTTTCTTGGCAGGGGCAGGGGACTGAGTGAGCACATACCTGGTCTTTCTTGGCAGGGGCAGGGGACTGAGTGGGCACATACCTGGTCTTTCATGGCAGGGACAGGGGACTGAGTGGGCACATACCTGGTCTTTATTGGCAGGGGCAGGGGACTGAGTGGGCACATACCTGGTCTTTCTTGGACTGCTTCAATGCATTGATGTCCACAACCATTAGAGCAGCATTTAAGATCACCACTGCAGTCCCTGTCGACAGAGCATTCCTCTAAGCAAAGTCCAATCACATCACGATCAGGGATGGGACAATCACCCATCTTAGTACCTTCATCTTAAAAACAATTCATTCAATCAATAAAACCATTTTAAAATATTGTAATAATTTCCATCGATAAGAATTATTGTGCCTAGTATATTACACTTCTCTGGGCTTGAATTTTTCCGGGCCACTTGAAACTCAAGACAGGACAAGTCTGGTGGTCTTGTTTTATTTTGTCAATTCATAATCTTTTTCTCTTTGTTGAGTCTAAGTCTCATAAATATTTCTCTAGATTAGTGAAGTTTATAAGCTGTTTACTTTCAGATAACAACTTTACAATTTGTTTTTCTTTTTTATTTATTTTTATTTATTTGCGTACCTTGTTCTGGCAACACAGCTTGTACACACTGATGTCCACAGCCATTAGTGCAGCATTTCTGAGTCTCTGTGCAGTTACCATCATGTTGACAACTCTCAATGCAAATACCAACTGTATCCTCATCGACCGATGGGCACAATCCATCATGGATCACTGTCAATATACAAACAAATAGGCAGATTAGGATCGAGTGCAGATCTAATATAATAATAACAATTAAATAATAGTCGGTTTTTATATCGAGCTTTTCACACCTGAGGGGCGTCTCAACGTGCTAACAACATTATTACCCCTGGTCACTGGGCCTTAATTCATTCCTTAAACCATCTCAGCTCCCTGGGGAGTATACAGCCTTGTGCAACAAATATGCGCTATTCTGCTAGATCAATCACAAGAAACATCTCTGCCCTTGCAGGTACTCATTTACCATTGGGTGGAGAGAAGCTTAATGGTCAAGTGTCTTGCTCAGGGACACAAGTGTCACGACCGGGATTCGAACCCACACTCTGCTGAACAGACGCACCAAAGCTTGAGTATGGTGCTCTTATCCGCTCGGCCATGACACCTATAGGTCCTATGGTATACTAGAGGTTGACCAACTCAACAAGAAGGTATTGCACCAAGACTACGCAAAGATCAAGTGAGTTTGCCAGACATAACTTCTAACCTGTTTGTTCGTTGCATGCACAGACACTACAACCATTTACATCTTGCTGATAGCCAAATGGACAACCAATTCTACAAAGAACCTCTGGGCAGGGAGCAGCTGCAAAAGAAAAGAAAAAAATCTCATTTTCAAGACTTTAGAAATCGAGAGATCTGTAAAACTATTAATTATATTTGCTTGTTAACAATTGCCTGAAGGAAATGTTGAAGTTTGGGCAAATTCCTTTGGTAAAAATGAAATAAAGTAGTCCAAGAGTATGTGTTTGTTTCGCTCTTCATCAGAACTAAAGCTTCTTGCAGTCTTCTCCACAAACAATGTAACAGTCAAAGTTCCTTGGCCAAATTTCAGTACCCTTACGATGAGAACTCTTTCTTATGCGATTATTGAATTAAAATGGATTCGCTCTCTAATCGGTAGCCAATGATGTTAGACTCTAAGTGATGGGGTACAGTATTGAGCATTTTACACTCTGTGGGTATTTCCACATTACCTGATGATGTGGGAATAAGAACCTCTGTGCAGAAATATCCACATCCATTGAAACAGCATTTATGAGAAGATAACGTACAGTTGGTGTCAGTCTGGCATTCATCAATACATCGACCCAATACTTCATTGTTACCCTCTATCGCTGGGCAGTCACTAACTACTTGTTCTTGCCCTAGGAGTAACAAAATGGTTACAAACAGGTTAGAATAAATAATCAACATGCTGCAAGTGAGATGTTAAAACATTCCGAACAAGCTTTTGCATTGCTTTGCAGCAACATTATTTCATGGCATTGCGCTTAAAAACCCAGAATCATCTTAGTTAGGCGTATGAATAATGAGTATGGTCTGGACCCATGCCATGGGAACAAGCGATGAGGAAAATGTCTGCACAGAAATAATATAAAGCAAACAAACACTTTGAATGTCATCTACATGTAGGTAATATTATTTCTGATAGGAAAAGTTTCTGTATGGTGCCACCCCTTTTTAATTCGATATGAAATAATCTAATTTACCTCAATAAAAATGAGATATATTTTTGGGAAACATTAGTGAAAAAGTAGTGGCACCATACGGAAAGTTATCCTACTGATAAATCAACGTGTCTAATAACATGAATAATAAATCAACCCTTCTGCCCCATATTAATTATTATTATATAACCAACATGACCAAGATCAATCAAGGAAGGAGGAGTAGGGCTAGAGTCTAGCTCTAGAGAGGTTATCAATATCATACACAAGCAACATAGTTTTCTTTTTAAGTAGAGTACATTTTGTAGCATGACTACATATTAGTAATGAGTAGACTACCTACCTCCACACTACTCCTAATACATAGAACTATAAAGTCCTACTAGTATGACTCCCGGATGGGTTCGTTGCGGTAGGATGAGTCCACACATATAAATGCTCCATAAAATCTCTACCACCACAGTGCAGTGACTTACAATTTTATACACGACTAACAAAAACCCTACCTCCACTCTCCATGCAAAAACACTGACTACGCTAGTGAAGAGTGTCACGTGTGTCACTCAGTTCCGCAGCATGGCACTTTGTTGGGTTATACTTTGTTGGCGAAATGACAACCGGTGGTTCTACTCCACTTATTAAGGGTCTAACTTCCCCCGTAATATAAAACAAGATCCGAGCAGTGCCAAAGCATGTTGATTGTTGGTTGGTGTTTGGCATGTGTACAAAACTATATAACACAGATGACACTTGACCCTTGACTGAGTTGTTCCTTGAACAGCGCCACCATTGTTCGAAAAGAGCCAGTTATTTAACACACAGACCGAGTTTTTGCCAACCGAGGCCTCCCCTCTGGAAAACTATGGAAAGCCATAAAATACAAATCAAAAATGGATAGCCATAGTGTGTAGGCAAAAAAAAACTTATTGGAAACAAATTAACAAATAGACTTCAGCTCATGAATATACATAAAGTATTGAATTTGGTCACACTCTGTTTGTTTTGCCATTCGGCAGGTGTCCATGTGAATTCGGAAAATACATAACGATGTTAACTCTGTTTGAATTTATTAAAAGATGAATAAATCATTGTCATACCCAGCAGGACCAAAGTGCAATTTTGTGATTTGAAGCTTCTCGATCGTTCCATCTGCTAATTTTCTTTTGGTTCGCAATCCCACTCTAGTCAATTCTTTGTTCAACCCCAAAAATCATTTCGAATTAATGTTCTCGTGAGTCTACTCACCCCCCATCTGAGCATCATCTTGAGAATTCACCAGGCCGACAAGACACACCATCATTATTATCACTCCTAACCCCGCCATTGTCTACAGATGACCACAATATTGCGATTTAAACCAGTTTAAATACAACTGCAATTATCGAAGTAGCGCCTTCGAAAGCCCAAAGAAACACCCTCTCTCTACAGTTGAATTCTTGTTAATGCTCGGTACACCTTTATTTATAAGGTGATGTGTTATTTACAGTGTAAAAAAATATCGGAACAGTGTTTCCGCAGCTCGGGACAACAAACTTTGACGAGTGCAGTTTTATGAGAACTGCAAATAGACTTTTTGGATACTTGTGCTGAGTTTATGACTTCTCAGGGTCGTCATTGTTTGATCAGGGAGCCTTGGGTTAGGTTTATTCAACATCTTCTGTGACGTCATGGGAGATGTTGACAACTAGTACAATGCGATTGTCTAATTTCTATAAACAGGTATTGTGTGAATATGTTTGGTTTGCGGTAACACCATGTGTGTATCTAGCTGCCAGGTAGAGTTTGTTCTTAATAGAGAACTGTCTTGCTATATGTATTGTGTGAGTGTTCATAGAATGTAGGTGAGGGCACGGGTATACACAAAATGAACCATTTCACCTACAAACCTGTGGGACACGGGGGAACCTCCACAATGTTCATGATGGTCCTAGATCACCTTCAGCTAGCTACTAATTTATTCATCGCCAATTTTTGAATACTAGGTTTGCACTAGGTTCAACAAGTTTGCACCACCGTGACATAGGGAGGTTTTCTACGCCTTCCTCATGTACTCTCATGGAAATGCACTTCAGTATTGTATCATTAATTATGACCATTCACAAAATTTAATGTTCCCTTCAGGTCACATTTTGGGGAAATTACACTGCACCCGTTTCGTTTGCCTCCATGGTTTGCCTCTCAAATTTGTTCAGTAAAGAATATTATGAGGGGCTTACGTTTTTCCCCCTTAATTAGTGGAACGTTTGTGCATGGATTTGTGAGAAGAACAACACGTGCGAAATGTTCAAGACACCGTGGTTGTTGTTTTTTATACAAAGGATGTAACCTGATGAGAGTTATGTCTTAGTTGTAGCTGCTTATGTAACATGTGCTCTTGTGGTAAATGGTATTGGGCTGATTATCAATTGTAGACGTGGACCCACCTTGGATCTCTCCAAATAGAGGGAGGAGCCTCATTTGCCTAAGGGGGGGGGGGGGTATGTTATAAAAATATTTGGCAAAATTATACCTAGAAGAAAAAAAAGGTAATTGTTTGGACAGTGTGGTCTGATAGCACATGCCATGCACTATTTTAACTTATGCGATGGGGAGTGTCGCCATCGTATCCGGATAAAATAAAAATAGGTTAATACAATAAAAATGCAAAAATAATAGATCAAAGAAATTAAACTTAAAGGAAATTACTTTGCTATAACAAGTACATTACAGTAAAGTGCAATTGTCCATGATGTAAAGTGCAGTTGTCCATGATATAAAAAACAAGAAATACATGAATAATGCAGCAGTAATAAACAAATTAATTTAAAAACAAATAAAATAATAATGGAGGTAACATTTTAGCACGAAATAAAAATACATGAATAGTATTCGGTTTCTCAAAATGCCGGTACCGTCAGGTTCAATAAATTGCATGTGATTCCGTCAAGTCGGTTTCGTAATTTGCTTCTTTTCTCCTTATTTAACCTTCAGGGATTTATTTTAATATTATCCTGCACAACTGCAACTATTGTAAGTCAATCAGCTATAAATGACACAAGAATGGTGAAATCGAATGGAAAACGATTGTTCAATGTAGTCTTGGTGCAAGACGTTTCTCGTTTCCGCGGTGAGTCGGTGCGGGCGCTGTCGCTGAATTGGCTGCGGTGTGCGTGAAAGGGAAACGAGAAACGTCTTGCACCAAGACTATTGTTTATGTTACACTTACCTTGTATGTTGCGTTTGAGAAAGACCCTGTCAGATGGACGAAACGTCAGTTAACTAACAATTTTGTGCACACCAATAGGTCCCTTTGGTTGGTAAACGTACTTGCAATACAAAGTATATGTAATTACTGGGAAAGTAAAATGTGCCTATGGAGTGCTATGTTAAAAGAAATTCAATAAATCAACGAACAAATCCCACGACTAGCACTTGTACCTCCAAGTTTGAAGTTGTAAAGACTTAAGAGTTCCAATTGACTCTTAATAGTCTGGTTTCACAAATTCGGCCGTAATTCGCAAATGGGTTTTAAGAGGCAACCTTACCACGCATGTTTTATACAGCGTTAATTGGTCTATTCGCAAATGGGTTTTAAGAGGCAACCTTACCACGAATGTTTTATACAGCGTTAATTGGTCTATTCGCAAATGGGTTTTAAGAGGCAACCTTACCACGCATGTTTTATACAGCGTTAATTGGTCTATTCGCAAATGGGTTTTAAGAGGCAACCTTACCACGCATGTTTTATACAGCGTTAATTGGTCTATTCGCAAATGGGTTTTAAGAGGCAACCTTACCACGCATGTTTTATACAGCGTTAATTGGTCTATTCGCAAATGGGTTTTAAGAGGCAACCTTACCACGCATGTTTTATACAGCGTTAATTGGTCTATTCGCAAATGGGTTTTAAGAGGCATCCTTACCACGCATGTTTTATACAGCGTTAATTGGTCTATTCGCAAATGGGTTTTAAGAGGCAACCTTACCACGCATGTTTTATACAGCGTTAATTGGTCTGCCAACAAGTATCACTTTTGTCGCAAGTTTTACCCTCGTCCCAAGTTATAGTTTTGATTAAATATTAATTTATTTTAACAAAATTTAGTTATGGGTTTTCTCGGTCAATTTCGGCAAATGAGCAGCCAACTTAACCACAAGCCTATTCTATTTCGCACGAAATCGAATGCTACTGAAAAGGGTCATTCGATTTCGTTTTATGATTAGTCAAATGTAATGTTGTGTCATTCGATTTCACAAAATGATAATTCAGCTCATTTGCCGAATTTGACCGAAAACCTATATTATAAAAAACTCAAACTTAAAAACAAAAAGTAGAATAATATTATCATAAGCATTCAGGTCAAAGTTTACCTAAATTGTATCGTACTACCAACACAGATGAACTTTCACGCCAATTATAAGCATTCATAGTTTTGTAAAAGAGGAGTGTTTAATGACCGTCGTTCGATTTTTATTCTCGTTTTCGATATACGCGCGAGACATGGACTTTTAATTGCCTGGGACACAGTATGCTGTCGGGAAGAACAATTCATCACGCATTAATTATTTCGGTAGCGGCAACCGTTCGATAAGTGCTGGTGTGACTCGCCTCTGTACTTCAAACCGTGCACAGTTGAAGCTAAAACTTGAAAGCGTCACCATGAGCAGAAATAAAGCAGATCTCAAGCGGGCCGCTGACCCCTGGCGATGGATGATATTGCTCTCTAGATTTTTCGTGACGTTTTTCCTTGTCGGCAACTTCAAGGCAATGGGAGTATTTCTGCCCCATATTGAGTCTGGATTTGACACCAATACTGCGTCTGCAGGATTTGTAATCGGGTCGTCTTTAGGCTTTGGTTTTATTTGCATTGGTAAGTCGTTTAACTAACCATCACTTAACCATTAGAACAATGTTCATAACCGGATTTTCACCTTTATAACACCCCAAATAATATTACTCGTTTTATTGCTTGTTTTACAACAAGATGTGGGTGGATTTAACAAAGAGTCAAGACTGGTCTTATCTCGAGTTAGGACGAGTTAATCATCATAACTTAGGACGAGCTATATGTTTTTAATATCTCCTAGGACTAGTCCTAATCTTTGTTAAATCGACCCCAGGTCTACGGACCACAGTAAACATTGCTTTTGTTTCTCCTAGCCCATCTGGAAGTAATTTTGTATGGTCATGTATTGTTGAAATACCTGAATGATAACAATAATACTTGTAATATTAAAGTGGAACAACCCTCCAGTACCAATTAGATATTGTAACGCTTTGCCTATTTTTTAGAAGAAAAAAAACTTATCTGTATCCAATGTAGTTTAAGTATTGGTTTGCTCACTTTATAACGAGTTGATATTGTTACCCCAAAACAATATTGCAGAAGTTCTTAACAAAATAATGAAGCATGTGCCATTATTCCCATCGATGGAGTAAGATATACTACAAAAATGAGCCAGCCAACCTGTACATGTGCACATGACCGAAATCAATGGCGCAGTGTTGTATTTATTTTTATTTTTATTCTTCGGACAAAACAATAAAACAAGCACAGGCCGTCCAGGGAAGGGCAAAAGTAAAAAAAAACTTTCATCAAAAAAGATGGTGCCCTCCCAGACCTAGCTCATAAAAAGTTCACATGCATATATAGGTTTCTCGGTCAAGTTCGGCAAATGAGCAGTCAATTTCATTTTCATGCGTTCGAATTCAAACTGTTTTGCCTCTCCAGTTGTTACTGCGTTTCAAATTCAGAATTCGGCCATTCAATTTCGTTTTGAATCGAGTCAAATACCTTTAGCACTCTGTTCAATTTAGCGTAGCGTCATTCTTTTTCGTGACACACACGCCTCAAGAAGCGTCCGTGAATTTGAATGCTGCTTTGATGAACTGTTAAATTGAATGATTTTTTTAACTAAATCGAATGACGCAACATTACATTGACTAATCATAAAACGGAATCGAATTACCCTTTTGAGTAGCAATCGATTTCGCGCAAAATAGAATAGCTTGATGGTTAACTTGGCTGCTCATTTTCCAAAATTGGCCGAGAAAACCTATACTATATTATATTAAACATTCTAAAAACTAGTAGCTAGGCATTGTGTACACGGAAAGCCTGGTGTTCTGCCTTTGCATTATAATATTAATTAGCAGAGTTTAACAGACTTCGAACAAAACAAAACAACGGAAACATCAACCTGTATGTGATTCAGCGTTCTCATCATGGGGTTTAACTTTATCGTAATAGTAATTACCGTCGTAATAAACGTAACGGACCAATATTTGCATACTCGCTTGCTAATTAGTGTTCAATTAGTTTGGTTTGTAGGAAGAAACTATAAATAATGATTTGAAACTTTGCATGGTGGAAATACGATATAGTAAAGGTTTGCGGTAATGATAATCTCTTAATGAGTTGGGATTGTGCTGAAAATGAAATAGTATACTTGCGGGTACAGCCAATGTGTAAAATCTCCTTTATGTGAGTGTTGGCTCTGAAAACAGCCGGTTTGCTTTCTATTTCACTACCTTATGGCAAAGATTATAGAGCGCCGAAGGCACAAGATGGGGAACTGAAGCTTTATACATGTATATTGTTGGAACGTGAAATACGCATGGGCGCCATTTCAGCAAGTGAATGTTTTGTTTCCCATTGATAGGAATGGTCATTGTCTGCACTGAACTGCACTGATCTATTGTTGTATCAAAAGAGTTACTTGCCGAAATTGCGTCCAGTGGGATTTCACATTTCAGCCAGAGTTCCGCATCTTGCGCCTTCGGCGCTCTATAATCTTTGCTTATGGAGACCAAGGAAAAAAACAAAAAAAGGAAAATAAAAGGACTCCATGGGAAAATTCTGAAGACCTGTGTGCTCCACAAGCTTTTTTGTGTACAAAGTCTAAGGGAAGATTTATAGAACAGGGACAATGGAAAGAACAAAAGATGTCTCCACAGGAATGCAAACAAGTAAATGTTTGGTCTCCACGTTTCGAACAGTCATCTGCCCGTCTTATAGTTTCGTCCTACTTATCCACACCATGCAAAACAATACTAAGCTCCGTTTGAATCATAATGTGAAATCTCATTTCCTATTTTGAGGGATGCCGTGCATCAATGACGATCTAGATGCAATTGTGTCCGCCATGCCATACTGTCCGCTCCGGACAGTTTTGCATATGCAATCGTGTCCGGTGGACATGTACATGACTGTACATGTATGTGCGCGCGTAAGCGAGCGTGCATGCACTGAACCTACGCATACTCGTATGTCATGATTGCATCGAACACCCAACGGCCGAACACTTCCCATGTCATTCATGACATGCACTTAGCTTGTAAAAATAATGGCGGACGTGTTCCGTCGACCAAGGGCGTTTAATTATTTGCAAGGACGGTATTGCACGGGGGCGGACACAACTGCATATGCACATGTGTCCGGGCGGACATAATTGCATTATGCAGCAGCGTCGGCCGGCAGTATTGCATAGAGGACATAATTGCATGCAACACCGTTTATCAATGACGATCTAAACATGCAATTAAGTGCCGGTAGTAAATAGTTTGGCCACATTTTATTTCACTGTTCTGTTGTCTGGAGCTTTTTTTGGTATAAAACATGTATTAATTTACTCGACATACTCTTATGAAAAATTGTTCAGATTTATTTAGATTTTCGTTTATCAAGATAACTTATCATAACGTACAGGTCCATTTCTTGGAATCGTGAAAGCGGTTTGGTCGGCACGGAGAATAACCATAGTAGGAGGGTGCATCTCCGCCATGGGCATTCTGGCAGCAACATTTTCACCATCAATAGTGCCTTTTGCTACGTTCATCCTTATCTCAAGTTAGTATTATTGTGCAATCATTCTACTGCCTTTTCTCAGTAATTGCTGTAATGATTATTATTCCATTTCAGTTATTAATTCTGGTTGTGAAGCCTCAATCTCCCTCTCAAATCAAACAAGCTACCACTGTCTCAAGTTTCAAGACTCTTCTCAAAACATTTATGTTGAATTCATCGACATAATTATTATTTTGTTCCTCTAAGCGCTTATATTTAAAATAGACACTCTTTTGTAGGTGCTAAGCGCTATAGAAATGCAGTTGTTGTTATTATTATTATTCTTAAGCATGGCAAACTTTTCATTTTCGTTCAAGTGTTAGTTCCTAAGACCTCCCCACACGGGCATTAACAACAAAACATCATACTATGTTGGTTTTTATTATGAATCAATACAAAGACTTGAAGTTTTTGATGGACACTCATGATGAAGCAATAATTAATTGCGTTGCCAAGTACGTCTTTTTGTTTACCGTTTTAAAAGAAAATCAAACTGTGTGATAAAGGCTTTACCAGTATACGTATTTTTAACCCTCCCTTCTGTATGACTTCTTCACTAATTAGTATTTACTCTTATACTGATGTAACGCTCCCCAGGGTTATGGGTTCTGTGTCAGTTTCGGAACAAAATCAAATAATATACATACAACACATACAATACATAGATATATACACAAGCAGCACTTCATGAATTATGTGAGATATGAAATATAATTGACCATTATGATATTATTTTGTCGCAATACTATCCAAGGTATCGGTGGTGGAATTGTCGACTTTGCAGTAATACAACCTTTGCTCGACTACTTCCCAGAAGACTTCGCCATGGCAAATGGTGCTTCCCTTGCTGGAGGTCCAGTGGGTATGATGGTTATCCCGCCAACAATGGAGTATTTATTGTCAGTCTACGGTTGGAATGCGGCTCTGGGACTCTTGGCGTCGCTATCCACTAACCTTGTAGTATGCGGAGCTGTCCTTCGTCATTGCAAGACTATGAGAGGAAGATATCAACCATTGGATGGTCAAAACGATAGTCAAACTGAAACTACGACAGCAAGAAACTCACCGGAAAAGGGCAAAGAGGGCGCTTTGCAGGTGCTTCGAAAGTTCTTCAACGTCGAACTGATAACACAACCGATCTTCATCGTTTACCAAGTGTTGATACTGTGTGTTGGTCTCATCTATAGCATGTGGCATTTGTTTCTCATTCCGCTTGGTGTACAGCTAGGCCACGGGGAGACTTTATCAGCATTTCTTGCTACATTCGGTGGATTAGGAACTCTTGCCGGACGTCTTGGTCACGGATACCCGATTGATCGCAAACTCACCCAATCTACTTCCGTATTTCTTGGAGCCTTACTCCTCCTTGCCGCATCGAGCTTATTAAATCCGCTGGTCAAGACCTCCTTTATAGGACTAGCTACCCTTGCTGTTATTTCAGGAGTTCCCATTGGTGTCATTTTCCCTTTAACCTATTTATTGATGGAGGAAGATTTTGACATGAGCGACACGGCCCTCGGTTGGCTTTTTTGTTCACTTGGAACGGGAATGGTCGTTGGTGGTTTTTCTGCAGGTGAGTCCGTTCAAAGGGCAAGGATATTTAACAGATTTCAAGTTTGCAGCTAGGATAAAGAATATTTATTTTGTTTTAACCCATTACATCGAAGTATAGGTTGCTTTGTTTACTCAGAACTTTCCCCAGCCTGTGAACAAAAATCAAAGGCATATTACTCGGGTGGGATTCGAACCCACGACCTTGATGTGACAAACATGATGTGACAATTATTTGTGGTAACACCCATGCAATCATAATCTATGAGTTGGGGTGGTTGTGAAAAGAACCGTTGATTTCAACTCGACGTTTCGATCAGTATGCTCTGATCGTCTTTTGGAGAAAGCTGGAAGAACAATGATGTGACATTAATATTGAGAGATACCTACTTATCGTTGCCTGTTACTAATTCCAATTAATTACTTTTCAGGGTGGATTCACGATGTCAGCGATGACTACAACATTGTCTTCGTGGCCATAGGAGTTCTATCAATCGTCATGGCTTTCATCTTGTCTTTGACTAGGTGCTTTGCAGGACCGAAGGACAAATAAATAGAACTCGTTTGCGCTTCATTTTATGTAATTCGGATCATCATTTTTGGAGATTTGGTTTAACGGCAGTGGACACTATCGGTAACTACTCAAAATAATTATTAGCATTAAACCTGACTTGGTAAAGAGTAATGGAGAGAGGTTGATAGTATAAAACATTGTGAGAAACAGCTCCCTCTGAAGTGACATAGTGTTTAGGAAAGAAGTAATTTTCCACGAATTTGATTTCGAGACCTCAGAATTAGAAATTGATGTCTCGAAATCAAGCATCTGAAATCACACAACTTCGTGTGACAAGGGTGTTTTTTCTTGTATTATTATCTCGCAACTTCGACGACCGATGGAGCTCAAATTTTCACAGTTTGTTTGTGTGTGCATATGTTGAGATTTACCAAGTGAGAAGTCTGGTCTTTGACAATTACCAACGGTGTCCAGTGCCTTTAACGTCTCATGTCAGTCTTAATTATATATCAATGTTTAATAGAATGGATCGCAATACTATTTTTTTGTTCTTTTATTTTAATTCTTCGTAGAAAGTCTGCCAAGAAAAAACGTGCCCTCCCGCACCCTGCACTACGACCGATGACGTCATAAACGCAGCATCCCAATTTAGGCCGTATCCGAATTTGGCGGCTACGGCTACGGCTATGGCTGGATCGCCGCGTCATCATGCATTGAAGTATAGGACGCCCTTAGCAACATCCCTAGCAACGACCGTAGCCGCAGTCGTAGCCACCAATTTGGACACGGCCTAAGTTTCCAAGCGAGCTGGGTTTATGCTACGCAAGACCCAAGAAGGAATTCATAAACCAATACAAAACATATTATAAAGAAAAGTGCCTCTTTTTATTCTCGGTCTATAAGCAATCAGTATTTATAAAAAAATAACTAAGATTGTCATAAAACATAGGAATTCAAACAACAATCTAGAAGAGAACTCACCAAAACCTGGTGTTTAATATGAGGGCAGCCGTATTGGTGATGCTAACGTAGCGCCCTCGAGTGTTCTATGATTGTCAATCACTCACTTACTCAGTCAATCAATCAATCACTCACTTACTCAGTCAATCAATCAATCAATCAATCAAATCAAGTCAATTGTTTTACTTTCAACAGCTCTCACACACTTCACTTGAAATTCCAGAAAACCCTTAGAAGCAATCGATTTCTTCAAAGAGCCATGATCAAGACCCGGAGGTATGGCAGCTCATTTGTTCCGGCTGCCATTCAATTAAATAATGGGCAGCTTGAACGGTGAGTTGTTGTATCATTTGAGATCTGAACGCATGTGTTGTTATTGTTTGTTTTCTGTTGTTGTTGTTTAGTGTTCTTGTTCTGTATCTGCCCTTTTATAATGTATGTGGTGCACTTTTAATTTTGTGTTAAGGCCCACCATTTCTCTGTGGTACGGTTTAACCCCCTTTTAACTCAATTGTACCTTTGTATTGGTGTGTTTTTGTGTGAGCAAAAGGCCAAAGGAATTTTCCGTGCAGGGACAATAAAGTTTTATTGTATTTATTGTTATGTCAGTTTGGTTGCATTTGTAGCCAACAGAAATTTGTAGTAAATGCACGATTAAAAACATTTTCTGAAAAAGTATGAAGACGTACACATGTGTACGGCAGGCATTAAAAGGATATAAAACGTCACTAAACACAATATTAGTACTATTGTTTGACTTAACCTCTTAATTGAAAACGTTAGTTTAGGAAGATTGGTATTAAGCTGCTCAAAAGAACAAGACATATTCCCGCGAGATCTCGTTGGATTGATGCCGACGCTCCACCTGTGCACGGGTTAACATATCCATCACAATGTTCTGTATTTCCCAAACACGCCGCGTAACGTACAACATGCGGAATGTAGTTTTGCTCTTGAACACCGTGTAATAGATGTGACATAGGTCCATGGGCGTAAATCGCAACATCTTCGCCACCATGGGTCTCTGATGTGACTGGGAAGATGGCCGAATGGAAAAACGTTGGGTCATCTAAGGGGAGAAAACAACATAATGAACCTGAATGAGTTGAATTGTTTATAAACTGTGACTATTTATTTTTTTTGCTATATTATTATTATTTTGATCTTATCATTATTACTTATTTTTATTTATTTGTTTCTTTTAATTCTTCAGACAATACAACACTTATAACACGCAGAGGCCGTCCAGGGAAGGGCAAAAGTAAAAAAATACCTTGCTCATGAAAAGGGTAACAATTTATATACAATAAATGACACAGAAATCAAAAATTGCAGTGAAAATTAAAACAAAAGATGGCAAGTAAAAGCAATTCCAAACGATATTATAAGAACCACCGTGTTCAAACTAGGCCACTCTTACTGCTACTTAAAGGATAAGTTGCAGAAGATTATTGTATCTTATATTTTTGAGACGTCATGTTTTGTATTGTGTAGAATTTGGTGAATTTTCCTCCCTTTTTCAGTTGTAGAGCCTAGGACTTTTCCTCACGGTTATTTAAAGAGTAATATTTCGGGGAGGACGCAACTATGTAGACCTAAAAATGAACTTTACCAAAGTTGGCTTCGGTCAAGTTACGTCTTCTGCCAGTCGTCTGGTAGCTTGTCTGTTCCTGAATGCCACCAGGCCCATTGGCGTAAGATAAGGTGGTATATGGCATACCATCAGCCGCGTCAGCCAGGTCATATAAACCTATACGTCAAACATAACATTATCTTACATTAAGTCGTTTAGTTAAGTACATTTTTAAAGTACTAGACCAGCAGAGGTCTCGAAATCAATTCAAATATTTGAGTGTTAAATTACTTCTGTAACATCTACGTGAATTTACTTCTTTCTTAAAAACTACGTTACTTCAGAGGGAGCTGTTTCTCACAATGTTTTATAATATCAACCTCTCCCCATTACTCGTTACCAAGTAAGTTTTTATGCTAACAATTATTTTGAGTTATTTTCAATAAGTGTCCAGTGCCTTTAAGGTGATAATGAGCAGCAAACAATCTGCCCAAGTTACCTAGAATTGGGTTCCCTCTGCTGGGATAGCCTCCCATTGACATCACGTGACTATGATCAGCTGTAACGATGTACAATGTATCTTCATCACTGGTAAGCTCCAATGCTTTAATCAGACCCTCCTCAAACGCGATGGTTTCTGTGAGTGCAATGGCGGCATTTCCATCGTGATGAGCATGATCTATGCGCCCACCTAGTCAATGAGACAATAACATTAATTATTAACACATTATTCTCCAAATAAACAAAAAACATCACTTTATTTTTATTTGGTTGTTATTGTTGTTGTTGTGGTTGTTGTTCTTGTTGTACGTGTCGTTATCGTCGATGTTAATAATAAATAATAAGAATAATAATAATTATACCGCGCTTAATACTAAAGTGTCCTGTGAAGACTAAAGTATCCAGGGCAACAGCACCAAATACAAACAACAATATACATGTATAAACAAGATACACACGGGGAAAAAAACAAGCTGCAGAATGGGGTAACTACAAAGATTTGAACAAGTGAGTTTTTTAATGTTAATGTTCAAAACACAATAACTCATATTGTGGTAAGTAACAAGAAAGCCTTTAAAGGCAGTGGACACTATTGGTAATTGTCAAAGACTAGCCTTCACAGTTGGTGTATCTCAACATATGCATAAAATAACAAACCTGTGAAAATTTGAGCTCAATCGGTCATCGAACTTACGAGATAATAATGAAAGAAAAACCACCCATGTCACACGAGTTTGGGTGCGTTTAGATGGTTGATTTCGAGACCTCAAGTACTAAATTTGAGGTCTCGAAATCAAATTCAGCGAAAATTACTTCTTTCTCGAAAACTATGGCACTTCAGAGGGAGCTGTTTCTCACAATGTTTTATACCATCAACCTCTCCCCATTACTCGTCACCAAGAAGGGTTTGATGCTAACATCTCTTTTGAGTAATTACCAATAGTGTCCACTGCCTTTAAAACACAATTCTAAGAGTATTGCACTGTACTAGATACAAACATAAATCAAAAAACCATAACACACAAAATTGAACCATACCATAGTTAAGGATGTAAATGACGGCAAACTTGAATTATGTTTGTGGGTCAGGTTTGTATCCTCCTTTTATAGTTCGAAGTTCATCCAACCCTTCATTGTGACGTCATTCCATTTAGGAAATCAATACTTCACTATCGATTATCGATTACCTTCCACCATTAGGAAAAATCCATCCTTGTCCTTCTCCAGGATCTTGATAGCTTTCTCAACCATTTCAGCAACTGAAGGTTCACCTCCCGCATCATCCTTCCGATCGACCTCAAACTGCATGTGGCTTCTCTCAAAAAGTCCTTAACAACCAAGACGGATCAAGGAACACAATGTTATCAACAATAAAACAAAAAAAATTACCCATTTGTGGCCCTTTTCGAAACCGCGGCTTCGGCTCCAGATTCGGTTCAGGCTAGCTTGGCCCCGTGGTTGTTTTGCTTTGCGTACGTGCACACTGCACGGGGTTCTAGACGAGAGAACGGAGCCTGAAGCCGAATCCAAAGCCGAAGCCTTGGATTCGAAAAGGGCCTATATTGGCGTTGCTTTTGTGTGAAGGTAGTCAGCTCACCTAAAAGATACTCCGTGTTTTCAGGGTCTACGGCATTGAACTGGTCGAGGTTCCAGACGTAACTACTGCTCTCACTGTCTTTGCTTTCCAGCCATTCATCTGGAAAAAAATAAATAGATAAACTTTTACAAACTGTTTCCAAACAAGGACCAGCCGTCGATTTTACCAAACTCTTCTTAACTTAGGGTTAATCTTAGGACTTAGGACGAGTTCAGTTCCGTATCTGAACACGTTTAGGACGCATTGAACTCATCCTAAGTTAGGACGAGTTACTCGTCCTAACTCGAGATAAGATTAATCCTCGATTCGTAAAACCGGCTGTTGTGGAATTAATGCAAAGTTTGTGCTGTTCAACCTAGGTGAAATTAATGCACTACTTATAGCATTTCTAGGGTCACATCTGCACAGTCAACTTACAAATTTTGGATACATCCATTGGACATCATTTCGATCTTCCTAATCACTCTATTTGTGACGTTGTTTTAATAGCCAGAGAGTTGGGAGTGTAGGGTAGGGAGAACCTATGGATAAGGCTCCTCCGGAACAGTTATGTCTGAACATACATGACATGACATTTTATATTCACAACCTAGATGGAAGACAAAACAATTGTTGTCTTTGCTTTCTCCCTCTTTCAGCAAATATCTCCCTTTACCCTCTCCTCCATTTTGTTCAACACCTGGCCTCTCTCTCTTTTGTCTATTAATTTGCCTGATTTCTTTTTACACCAGTATGCATGACTTGTTGTTTGTGATGTTTTACAAAAACTCTGCTGGTGTTGAAACGCCAAGTAATTAAATTTAACAATTTCCTTTGCTTGTAAAGAAAACCATTTTGTTCAAGCCATCTGGTCCAAATTAAACAAATATTAAACAAATATTTATGTGTTTTTTTTGCTTTATCGGTTATTAAATTGCACAATGTAGAATGAATTAGTGGCACTGTTTTAATTATAATGATTATTTTTGTAAACCGCACTATTTCATATAGATCTCAGCGCTTTGGCAAACCAGTGTGCAATCAGAACCCGAGTGCAGATCATTTTATCCATTTTGTATTGAAGTGTATATAAATATTTGAATTGAATTGTTTTATTCAACTGGTATTAAAACAAAAATACATGAATTATTTGAGGTACCGTAACCCGTTGGACATACTCTATTGAAAACAATTTGAAAACGTAAGTCCAAATTCAATGGGGATGGTTTTCAGACGATGAACCAGTGAAGAGTGAAGAGTAACCGTTCTAATCATCTAGTTTATATCCAGAACTTGTCTTACACTAAATCTCAAGCAGTGTGTGTTTAAGTACAAGTTTAGCAACTAACTACACCTCTTTATACTTGTTGAGTCACAACAAGCAATCTACACCACGTTTACCACTACCAATAGCTGATAATAATAGTATGTTGGTCCTTCCTCCATGGTTAAACCTCATAATGTCACGACTCTAAAGACATTAGATTTAACTATCTAAGAAGTAACTATACACTAAAAATAGTAAACTTGCAGATACAACCATAATAGTTCTTTTGAGGGAGTGTTGGCTCTGACGAGAGCCGGGCCCAATTTCATAACTCTGCTTATCAGGAAATTTGCGTGCTTTCTGTAGCAGACAAAGTTGCTTAAGCCTTAGCGTATTTCACAGGTTTGCAGAAAAATTGGGCGGCCAAATTGCTTGTTTATCAGTTACTTCTTATTCTTGACACCATGCACAGCTTCAAACACTATTTATCTATCTACCTATAAGGTTTGCACAGCTTCAAACACCATTTATCTATCTACCTATAAGGTTTCTTCCATCTTGACGGGAACCATTACGAGTTGGGTATTCCACGTCAGCTACGTCATTAGGGGTCATCTCAGCTCGACCCCCTCCTAAGATAACCTGTTAAAGAATGTTGACATCTGATTACTTTGTCGATCATCAAAATTAAACAAGAACAGAACAAAAAATGGCTGTAGCGTATAGCGAGTTGCTCTGTAATAGTTGCCCCAAATTCAAATAATGAAACCACGTTTACAAGTTAAACTATTTAGGGAGGTTTAGCTGCACGTTACACGAGGAAAAACGTGAACTTGAACGTCAGATAATTGTGCCGTTTCTTAGGGATGTCAACACTTAGGGCTTTTTAATTTTATGTATGACGTCTGCACGTACGTACCTGACGTGAGAAACCGTAACTTTAGTTTTATGCTGAAAAAGTGAGATTTCAACAACACAATTTTCTTATGTTCACGTTTACGTTTTGCTCACGTAACGTTCAGCTAAACCTCCCAATCATTGTGACTTTATACGTAAGAAAACGTAAAGAAGTTATTTTTGTGATAAGATTAAAAAGACAAAACGCCTCGAGGTTTTATTCATAGTTGATTACCTTAGTATTCTTTCCCAGCGTAATGAGTTGTTGTGCGATGTCGGTGCAGCCATACGCCGCTTCTTCAGGAGGTATATCGGCGTCATTCTCCCAGTTCCGGTTCGGAGAGTGGGCATAAAGACACGCTGGCGTAGCGTGTGTCACCCTGGCAGTACTGATGAACCCCGTAGCTTTACCTGTCGATGTCAATCAGTCAAAATGGTTTCTATAAATGGAATAGTAGAACCTTTCTCTATGGTAGAACTAAGCAGCAGTAAGTACCATTTGTGATCAATCTTGCGAGGTAAGGTTCCAGAAAGGAGTGAACAGATATAAACAAGGGGAGCTAAGTTCGCTTAAAGTCACTGGACACTTAGACTATTGGTAATTACTCAAAACAATTGTTAGCATCAAAACTTATTTAACGAGCCCTAGATCAAACTCGAGTGGGCACAATGGTTTAGTAAAGGTTGACCATTTTAACTCGACCACAAGCTGGTCAACCAACCCTTGGTTGACTTATGTGGTCGACAATTTGGAACCAGCCTCGAGCCTATGGTTTCTTCTCTAGTCCAGAACAGCACGCTCCAATCTAACATGTGTACAGCGCAGAGGGGAATCGTTTATACTATACAGGGTGCGTTCGTGTAGCTTCCCCGGGTCGACCCCGGTGTGTGGCGTTTTCTTTTTCCAGGACGAACGTGTTCAGATAATTACCCACGTTCGTCCTGGGAAAAAAAAACGCTACACACCGGGGTCGACCCGGGGAAGCTAAGCGAACGCACACACAGCAAAAGGCAATTGCACGGAGAGTATTCCCGATGGTTGACTAAACTTCCAAAACGAGTCGTCCGAGTGAGTGCATCTCATGTACCCTGCTGGTCAGTAGTCCATAGTGGATCGACTCTTAATGCCCACCCGAACTTGCTGGAGTATTTAAATTATACATGTTTCATTGAGCCCTTTTTATTTACCTGCCTTCTGTGCATCAATCATGATGGAATCCACGCTGGCATTTAATCCTGACTTGCAGTCACTTCTGATGACTTGATCGTCGACTCCAATTACTCCAGATTTCGTCTTCACTCCACAGAAGAACGCCGTAGCTGTGCCGGCTGAATCGGCACCTTGGGCATTAGTGTTGTACGTCTGGGCACAACAAGGGGGGGGGGCAAAGTTAAGATTACTTTACGATGATAACTGTTAAAGTTAGAGACTTTCCCTACCAGTCACATAATTCAATTCATTTCGTTCTGTTTTTATTACGATCAACTATTTTTAATGCAGGTTTGCAATGCTGTAGTTTTACTAACTGGTTAGTTAGCAAGAAAAGTACGCATAATTTATGGACATTTCTTGTGACGTGACTAATTGTATATAGAACACTGTTTACTATCACCATAATGACTCGCATAAAATCCCTTGCCATGGGCTGTCTTGGAAGTTTGACAGAATTCAGAGCACAACTGAAATCATGATGAATAAGTACGTATTCATCTACGTCATGGTCTACTTTTTTAAGTCACCCAATCATTGTGCCCCGGATTATCTCTCCTCTCTTCTTTCACTCCAGAGCCGTTCTTATTTACTTCGCTCATCAACTGGTTAAACCCTCTCAGTCTACTAAACACTACCTTCAGGTGACGAGGCCTTTCCCATTGCCACTCCCCGATTATGGAATAGTTTACTTTCCAAACAGGAATTCCAACGGTGTCAAAGTCTTCAAACGGGCTCTCAAGACTCACTCTTTCCCCTAATCGTAGCTGGCTGACAGCGTCTTTTGTTCTGTCTTGTTTAACTTCTTTCATCAGCGTCATCCTGTGGCAATTTGGCACTTTATAAATACAGTTATTATTGTTATAAGTACCTTAGAGAGGGCAGCATGTGGGAAGTCTTCCCATGCAAGGACTGTTTCTTCCCCGGTATTCCCAGCCTGTTGTCCCTTTAGAATCCTGGCTGCAGTCACGGTTGGTATCCCCATTCCATCACCAACGAAGTAAATAATATTCTTGGCAACATTTCTATTCAGTGTTGCTTCTATATTCAGTGCCTTTTGCAGCGTGTCTTGTGCCTGGTCGTTCCAGAATTTGGCGTCTTTATAATCACAAAAAAAAGAGTTTCAAAAAGTTAAGAAAAAGTATTAAAGATTTCGAACATTCAAGATGACACAATTCTTCCTCTGATCACACATTGATCACACATCACAAGTTTAACAATAGTATTTTGGTTTAGGCAGTTTAGTGACTATAAGATTGTCTAAGTTGTTTCTTCCATGTTTGTTTACTGGTATGGACCCGGTTCGAATCCCTAGCCCTCAATTCGAATCTTATACCCAGTTCGGATTCCAGACCCCGGCTCGAATCCCAGACCAGAGCCTCATAATTCTTTAACCATAGGACTATGTATTAAATGGAAAAAAAAAATCCTTTTTAGAAAGAATAGTAGCCTGTCAAAATAAAGAGTTGATGGGATATGTTTTAATTGTTAATCCGACTAACAAATAATATTCCTTTAAATTGTTTGTTTATGGTTAATAGGTGGGGCTGATCCGGTTTATAGTCCAATGTGATAAGCTACGTAAACAAACTAAGCTCTAGCAATATCTCAATGGTCAACACCCAAAGCTTAATCATTGTACTCAGTTTCTGACATGGTTTGGTAAACCATTGGGGTGCGAGGCAACGTTACCATCGAGAAAAACGTAGAGTAGAAACAGTGGTTGAGGCGCCTCCAGATAGCACTTCTTTCCCCACCCATACCCCCCCCCCCTTTCTCTCCCTCTTCAAACCGTATATTTCGTTCTTTGTGTTTCTACCCTCTTCTATTAAAAGGAAATCACACAATTATTTTAAGATAATGACGGTATAAATCTTCCTTAAAAAATATTACTTGCTGAAGTGCTGTAGTGTTTTTTTTATAGAAACGAGTAAGTTTAATGTAAATCTGATGGGGACATTGTGTTTTGTATCCTATAAAAAGTTACCAAATCTTTCCATGCTCCACCCCTCCTCTCCATTGTTTGTGTTTTCTTGTGCTTTTTGCCTCTTTATTATCTAATTGCTTTATATCAGTATTCTTGCGTTGCGTTTTGTTTTTTGTGTCGTATTGCATTGTCATTAACCCTACAGAAAGAGACTCTGTTCGGGTCGAACCGTCAGGTCATTAACCGTTGTTGTATCTCGAAATTACTGAAATATGCAAATTTGTAAAGATAATGAGGAAATAATAACTCAAAACGCACACACTGGTCCAGACCATGCACTTTAGATTAACGAACTGATATTGGTCACTTTTTATCGCTGGTCAGAACACTCGCGCCTAATAATTCCATCACGCTCACAGACCGTCAATTGGAATTAGTATTGTGCCAGACCTCATGCACATCATGTGCACATTTCTGTTTAACAAAGCTGGCAATAATAATAGTCATTCGTTAATGAGTTAGATAGCTGACATTATCACCAAATTAGAGATTGTTATGAGACGTATGTCTTAAGCCGGTCTTTACTCCACGTTTTGGTTGTGACGTAACTAATTATTTTGTATTACGAAAGAACCATGTATAAACCTAGTGAGCTAGAAGAATATAATTTTATGTGAAGAATCGATTACTTACGGTTTACGGTAATTACTCCACAAGTCAGTGAAAAAAAAACCTCACTTTGCAAAGAGCATGTATGAGCACTAGAAGACTGTTAGACTTTTGATTTGTAAAACGTTGCTAGAAACGATACTACGAAGTAATAATACAGTTTAAAAGGAAGCTATTAAAGATGTGTTCTCCCCAAGTTTTTGATCAATGAAACACTTTCAGCGTAAAACTTTCCTCAGTGGCATTTAAATGTTCAACGTACAACAGATCTATGCAACGTGCATGAGTGGTTCTCCCTTCATTATTTTCCTGCAAATTCGAGGACCAATTAAGCCCAAGTGGTAAACTTATTGTATGCTTATGTTTGAGGAAACACTAAGCCTGCCTTTAAAATAACCATGATAAATTCGCAAGTCCTAGATTACCAATATCCAATTGTCTTCAAATACACAATTTTTTGTGTGCAAACATTACTAAACATTTAGTCTTCAAAAACAAATTAAGTATTAAGTAGTGTATTTTTGTGCTAGTTAATATTTACAATTTGTTGCACCAAAATCTGAGAATGCAAAGGGTTTGTAGATACCATTGTGCAACCATGAATGATTTTCCTAACTCCTTCATGGTACAACCATACATGTAGAAACTTACTCTGTGAGTTGACGAGACATCCACACAAGACGCAAAGCGCAACTATCGCCAGGTTGAGACGTAACATCCTCACACATTGATCTTCAGACGAATTCAGATGACTTAAAGGACCTATTGAACACGGGTCTACTTGATTCTAATTTAAACGAACAGGCTTGTATAAAGATGCGTGTCAACAACACGTGATAATGTCATATCCCAATACCTATATGCCGTGATAAGACAACAGATAAAGAGTATCAAGAGCAAATAGTGGACTCATAATCAGTGGCTCATAATGCTGTATATACTTATGTACATACTTGAAAGTTCATAATATTCACATCGAATAAAAGTACCATCAACACAATTGATACAATGCAGTTCACAACTGAACCTAGGTATTAATAGTTCCAGAGAATCAATTATTTGCATATACACGATGAACTGGCGTGTCTGCGTAACAAGGATCGTACTCCAAACCAAACAGGGCACGATTTCATGGCTCTGCTTACCACCGAGTGCTGCGATTACGATCACCATTCGCCGCTAACGTCTTGCAAGCGCCGAGTTTGTGCTAGTTTTAAAGCGTATGTATAGTAACGTGGAGTACGCACGCACCGAAGCCGTAATTTCCCAGCTCACCCGTGAAATATGCTTGAAGTAAGCACATAGTTCCCTGCTTCCGTAAGCGCCGATTCTGTGCTTACGGTAAGCAGAGCCATGCAAATTGGTGCAGCTCTGATGAAGTGACGTCATTAATATGAACACCTAAATACTTTGGTCGGGGGGATGTTCCCATGGAGGGATCATTGAACTTTACTTGAGTACAACAATAAATTAGTCAAATTATTACACTGTGAGTTGGGTACTGAACAGAAACAGACACGTGAAGGGGCAGAGGTCATACTACGAAGAATAGAGGTCAACCACAGACCTTTTCGAAAAATTACCATTGTGCAAGCGCTAACTAATGAATGAGGTGCATGCTGGTCTAGCTAGGGATCAAACTTGATCACTAGCTAGACCAGCATGTATCTCATTCACTACAGCGCGCGTACATAGTACTTGCGATAAGGTCTATGACACGTCATTTATTTATACAAGTATTACACGTTTTGAACATTTCTACAAGTTGTATGCAACTGTTTACAATGCTTATAATTTGGACACGAAAATCACTTGATTGTCTAACTCGATGTGAATTGCAAAAATACACTTTCATAACACGCTACTCCCCACGGTGTCTGGTGAGCATGACCACGATGCACTGAAAGAAAGAAAAAACATGTTGAAGACCGAATAAAATGTCTCATTAGAGCGACACCTATCGGCAGGAGTAGGGCAGGCATGTACAATGACATGTGCGTAATCATCATCACAACATGTTAAGTTCAACTTTGATGTGAGGGGAAAGTCTGCACAATTTGTTCACTTGTATAGGATTCTACTTTTTTCAAGATTTATCTCTTCAAAAAATTACGCAATTTGACGAAAAATCATATAGGTACGCCGTAGTATGATTAGGTTGGGTGCTTCTTCACTTTCTCCAAACAGATCATTGTTACATTATCGAGGCTCCCGAAAGGTAGAGATGGTCGAGAAAATAAAGTCATGTCTTTGCTGAAAACATCCCGCCATCTCTATGTGTTGGAGACACTAATAATGTTGGAGACGTTGTCAACATTTACTCCGAAGGCACGGTTGTTGCTCCTGGTTAGCCCCGCTGCATCCAGGCCCGAGGGAGCGGCCCTTTGTAAGACACTGACGGGATCGAAGACGCCGCCCTATCCCGCAAGACTGTGAACATGTACTCCAGTGTTCCCATTCACCCCATTTCACACCCATCACTAGAAGGGGGTAAAAACCACATTGTTATTAACGTCCAAGATTGGATTCCACAAAATGGCAGCCCATGTCAATGATTGAAGATAAAGTATCTGTATTTTAATTCAGTCTCTGGACTTCGACAAGCAGATGTTTTTACAATAAACCAGTAATAATAAAGGTAAGTGATGTCTCTTCTGAGCCAATTATTTCTTATAAAGCTGGCATGAAATAACTGAGACTATCCGTAAACAGGATTCCGGTCCATCACAGGTTATACTCTTCTCGCCTGACCCATTTGTACTCTGGTTGGAGAGAAGCAATTAAGCCCGAGGGAGCGGCCCTTTGTCACTTGTAAAAAAACGATAAACGATCGTTTAAGCCAAAAGTGCTCAGTCTACAGGCATTGTGTTCATCAAAACGTTATAATACAGAAAAGGGCAATAATAATTAAGTGACATGTTGTGCCTCTGCGTGCTAGAACGGTAGTTAAACTTGGAAGCAAACCTACAAGCATCAAAGCACGTCTGGAAATCCCTGTCACATTCCCGCATCTCAGTTGGGTTACCATCACAAGGGTTACGGACATCATCGAGAGAGGTCGCCCTACCGCAATGCCGTCGTCGACTTTGTAAACCCGGGCCACACGATGTCGAGCAAAGCGACCAAACGGACCACTGGGACCATCCGCCGTTGACTTTCAGCAATCGCGGGAATACTATAAAAAACACAATATACAAACCTCAAGTGAAAAATTGTTATTACCAGTTTATATTGGTTTTCATTTAGCGCATAGTATCATTGTGGCTAGATCAAGACAACAACTATTTACATCATCTATACATGATCACTATACATAGCACACTGACAGGGAAACTGACTGCCAACATGGCGCGACCGTAGTTAATATTCATGATGACGTCAGGGCCGAGTTTCATAGAGCTGGATAAGAAATTATAGCTTAACAATTTCCTGCTTAGCATAAATGATCAGGATACCAGTCACAAATTCTACATGTGACATGCTATTAATAGTTGGTAAAGCTGTTCTGCTAAGCATCAGTTTATGTGTTTAGCTGATTTTTTGTGATTAAGCAGCTCTATAAATTTCGGCCTAGCGAAATTTGTCAAATTTGCAAAATTTCATATTATAACCTGGGCATTCTGAGCGTGACTCGCAGCCGTTGATTTGGTACATCTCCCCGATGCAGAACAACCCCCCATCGGTAGGTGAGGGGTTATCACATGCCCGGACTTTCTCCCTGTGACCGCCACAAGACTTGCTGCATACAGACCACGGCGACCACTCACCCCATCCACCGTCCACTAAAAATGCAAAGCAAAAGGACACAGTTTTTATTCTAGGGAAGGAAACTGTTTCTGAAAACTAATGAAACCTAACAAAAACCCTTTCAAAAAACTTTAAAATAAAATTGCTATGAACAATGTATGTACATACTGAAAAAATGTGCACGTTCAACGTCATTAGCTGCACGTTTTTTTACGCGAGCAAATACGTGAACATAAACGTCAGATGCCACGTTTTTAGCATACGTAAAGTTACAATTTTTCACATCAGTGCCTATGTGCAGACGTCATACGTGAGCATGCAATAAGCCCAAAGTGGTAACGTCACCCAGAAACAACCAAATCTTCTGACGTTCACGTATTTTGTTCGCGTGACGTGCGTGACGTGCAGATAAACCTCCCTATGTCGTCACTTAAAAAACGGATGGAGACCAACTTTTCGCAGTTTGTTATTTCATGTACATGGTCACACTATCTGCAACCCACAATGGTTGATGGTTCAATAAATAAAATATCATATGCTGTAATTTTAGACGCACCTGGACACGGCTTGCTCTCACATGGCTCGGTGTCTACCGACGGCCCTTCACAAATCATTCCACTCTCCGGGTGGGAGCAGTCACGATAGCGCATGCGCGATGACCTCCCGCATGAACCTAAACAAGAAGACCAGAGTGACCAAGACGTCCATTCGCTGATAGCTGCGGTAGGAATAATCAAAATGAATAGGATTATAGGATTTGAGGCATTGCATGGTGAGGTATCAATGTATATTTGGTTTGCGGTAACACCATGTGTGTATCTACTTGCCAGGTAGAGTTGTTCTTAGGGAAATGTCTTGCTTTATTCTACTGCCGTGGAGTAGATAACCAGGAGACTGACGATGACTAGACGACGATGACTAGAGCAAGCCAGTCGAAACGTTACGATCCTATAAGCTAAAGTAGTAGTCCGGTCTAATTTCTATACCATCCGCCCTGGTAATAGTTAAATAGCAGGACAGTTCTTTTCAGAACTGAGAAGTCTCCCGAACCTCCGATTATCTACTCCACGGCAGTAGAATAAAGCAAGACAGTTCCCTAAGAACAACTCTACCTCGCAAGTAGATACACACATGGTGTTACCGCAAACCAAATATACATGAATAGGATTGTACTGTTTAGTCAGGCACCGTTGCCAATAAACATAGAACTGCTTAAAGACACTGGACACATTTGGTAATATTGTCAAGTACCAGTTTTCTCTCTTGCTGTATCTCAACATAATATGCATAAATTAACAAACCTGGCACACGAAGTTGTGTGCTTTTAGATGCTTGATTTCGGGACCTCAAAATCTAATTATGAGGTCTAGAAATCAAAATTTAAATATTTTAGTGGAAAATTACATCTTTCTCGAAACTACGTTACTTCAGATGGAGCCGTTTCGCACAATAGTTTATACTATCATAAGCTCCCCACTACTCGTTACTAAAGTAAGGTTTTATGCTAAACATTAGTTTGATTACCAATAATTGTCCAGTGCCTTTAAGGCATGTCACATGTCCGGGAATGGTTTGCGGATTGGTTCATGATTATCGACTAATGAGGAATTATCGTTGTCAACTTATTCTAATCATCTTTGTTATTACTTACCTAAGCAATCAAATCCATCGCCAATGAATCCCTCATGACAAATGCACCGGTATGATCCAAGTGTGTTAACACAAACTGCGTTATCGTCACATAGAGCAATGGAAGTCACGCATTCATCAGTATCTATTATAAGTAAGATGTGAAATATTGCATAGTGGTAGACATTGCCTAGTAATCATTCCGATTACACCATAGTACGCCAGGAGTAGGATTCGAAACTTTGTTATGGCAGTTTTGTAAACTTATGGCAGTTTTGCAAACTGATCTATTTTATATTGCCAGTTTTTCTTGTTGTCTTGCATCCATGTTTTGTTTTGTCTTTGTAATTTGGTTTGCAGTAACACCACGTACATGAATAGGATTTGAAACTTTGCATGGTGGAGATACAATCTAGTAAGGTTTGCAGTAACACCATGTACATGAGTAGGATTTGAAACTTTGCATAGTGGAGATACAATCTAGTAAGGTTTGCAGTAACACCATGTACATGAGTAGGATTTGAAACTTTGCATGGTGGAGATACAATCTAGTAAGGTTTGCAGTAACACCATGTACATGAGTAGGATTTGAAACTTTGCATGGTGGAGATACTATCTAGTAAGGTTTGCAGTTACACCATGTACATGAGTAGGATTTGAAACTTTGCATGGTGGAGATACAATCTAGTAAGGTTTGCAGTAACACCATGTACATGAGTAGGATTTGAAACTTTGCATGGTGGAGATACTATCTAGTAAGGTTTGCAGTTACACCATGTACATGAGTAGGATTTGAAACTCACCAATTCGGGAGTAAATAGATGAATATTACATGACGTCATTGACCGCCATCTTTGATGATGCACACATTGTATGCGCTTCGCATGACTCTCCTGAACGAGCGCACATTTCA
Organism: Asterias rubens; assembly: GCF_902459465.1. Lineage (NCBI taxonomy): Eukaryota > Metazoa > Echinodermata > Asteroidea > Forcipulatida > Asteriidae > Asterias > Asterias rubens. Next base: position 8,549,163 of record NC_047079.1, read on the forward strand.
TCAATGATGGCAGATAATGCAAAGAATTTATAATAATCAACTCATCGCCTAAAAATGCGCACTGGGTGTACAAGAATATCACGCGGGAACGTTGACTTTCAAATAACAAGACCAAAAGTATAGTGGTATTTTCCGCTAGCAAAGCCACTTTACTGAAAATGCTGTTAAAAGAAAACAACATTGTGACATTAGTTGAATTGGTCCAATGTGACTAACTCAAAGACAGCTCACTGAAATAGTATTATTTGATTCTGGGGTTTTCGTTTTTAAAACCTCGAGAAATTATTAAAAACAAAACACACATTGGTACCCAGTAAATATAGATACCTTGACAGCCACTGATGCCATCTCCGTGGTAACCCATTGGGCAATCACAGCGGTACGATCCTGGGGTATTCACGCATGTAGAGTTAGGGAGACATCGTCTGGTGCCTAACTGACATTCATCTACATCTGTTACAAAGATTTTGCCATTTTGGAACAATTTATTGCACACAAAACCAGCATCTAACATGTAAAAGGCGAACATTTTATCATGGGAACATTTTTTTATTATTTATTTTTTAAATAAGCTTATTTTTTTGTAACAGACTTATTTTTACTTTACAGTTGCCATCTTTGTACAAAACGCAAAAATATGCTCTAAAATGTGTATCTTCCTAAACAAAGCACAACTTTGTTATCAACGTTTAGTAGGTTATACAATCTATGACGAGTTTAACATTCTACGAATGAACCACACCGAGAGTTTTGCTGGATAAACGGTATGCCGTGTGTATGGTTTGCGGTACACGGTGTGTAGTCAACTTTGTTCTCAACGTTTAGTAGGTTATACCATCTTTTGACGAGTTTAACATTCTACGAATAAAGCACACCGAGATATACTGAATAAAAAATTTTGCTGGATAAACGGTATGCCGTGTGTATGGTTTGCGGTACACGGTGTGTAGTTATTGAATTCATAACATACTTTATGCCGGGTGTATGGTTTGCGGTACACGGTGTGTAGTTATTGAATTCATAACATACTTTTGCCGTGTGTATGGTTTGCGGTACACGGTGTGTAGTTATTGAATTCATAATAGACTTTTGGACAATACTGAATAAACAGTCCTTGGTTTTGTTTTAGAATGTTTTACAGTGGAAATGTTTTAACTTAAAAAGTCATAGTTACCAGCGACGACAGGCACAGTCGTCGTGCTGGTGCATTTGTACAATTCGGATAGGTACATTTGATAGTCAATTTGTTTTAGTATAAAGTGCTGTAACTTAAAATGATGCAAGTATTTGGTTCGATGTAATTTGGTCCCAGAAACAAGTGCAACTTGTTTGTAGAGAATTAACTGACGTCGATAGTTGCGATATTTCAGTTCGGATCGCTACATCATGTTTCATTGGAAACCACAAGGTTTCAAAGTTACGTTCAATATCATAATAATTGATAGAATGTCATTACAAATATTGAGGCGAGAGGTGCATGACAAAGTAAATACCCCATCACAGTGTATAGTGGTTGCAACTCCCTGCTGTACTCAACATAACCTCAGCATCAGTGCTATTGATCAGCTCACATTGGTTCCCTCTCAAGTTGAATGAGCGGCAACGCTGGTCCTTGTGGCAAGCCAGACAGCACTGCAATCTTCCCCGTACGATGAGAGTCTTGAAGGTGTGGTCGAGCAGACAGCGATCGGTAGCGACGATGGAGCAAGTTGCAGACTGGGTCATGATCTCTACAGGGCGTTCACACATCACGTTCTTCAACACATCAGTGCAGCTCCAGCTAGCCCATAGAGGATAGTAAACAGACGCAACGGCACACTTTTCATTATCTCCGATGGGTTTGGTCCATTCCGCACGATACTTCACGTCTTGGGTGTCTCCATTACATTCCCACACCTTGTCACCATCTTCATCCGTACAGCCAATCCACACCCCACGAACGTTAGCCGGAGAAGCCCAAAAAGTACTCCATAAGAAATCATATTCTTCTATTGAGTTCGGTGTAGCCAGGTTTGCCCCAAGACCCTGGCAGCTTTCCAAAGCATCTTGACAGTTGGTCTTTAGAGGGTATAAGCTTTTGTAGCAAGACATTTCCCATAGTTGCCATCCTGCAGGGCAGATACCACAACTTTGAAAAGCAGTGACTTTTCCCAGTAACATGCAGGCAATCACAGTAAAGACAAGCGTTACTGCACGATATTTGCCTGAAGTAGAGTTACTGATGACATCCATGCTGTTATAACGAAAGGCTTTTCTAGATTCCGAAATGTAAACTGTCGTCAGTAGGTTAAATTGCTGAGTAGTTTCATCAAAATGTTCTAAAAACTTCCCGTTAAGTTCGCCTCAGGGGCTCAGTGTTTTATTTTGCACGATTTGTTTCTTTCTCAAGTCGATCAACGTCAATATCATTTAGACACAGTTTACAATGCGTTTAAGTCCTGTTTTGGAGTCTTTGTTGGCAATCGCTGTGCTATCTCAGTATCCAAACACAATGTCGTCTTTAAGGTTGTAAGTTGATTTTCTTCAAGTAATTTAGTTTTCCCGTCAGTATACAAGAAGTTTTAGAGCCGCCTCTGTGTTTCAAACACTGCACAACCAAGAAGTTTTAGAGCCGCCTCTGTGTTTCAAACACTGCACAACCAAGAAGTTTTAGAGCCGCCTCTGTGTTTCAAACACTGCACAACCAAGAGTATGGGGTTGTTTTACATGAGCAGTTCCTTTTAAGCTGTCGTTATTCACCTCACCGCCTAAGTCCACGCCTACGGACCTTTTACTTTAATAACAGTTAGTAGTCTCCTTGATAACATGTAATGAGCAGATTCGCTTCATGTCATTTCATTTAATTTAATTTAGTTGCGAAGGCAAGTACTCTCTCGGGTCAGCGAAACTAATTACTATGATAGCAGTGGACTGAAAACCCCAGCATTTAAAATGACGGATTGGTCCTAGCCGATGACTGGTGAAGGCAAAGAAAGATACCACTGCGCCAACTCGACTCCCCTGTCGGCTCTTATTATAAGTATTAAATTATTGTTATTAAAGGAAGAATTAATGAGTAGTATGTGACCTTGAGATCGCTTGTACCGATATCCAAAGGACATTAAATTATTTTCATTGTCATGATTGATTGTATGTTACTGTAAAGAGCTAAAAAGTTCCATCTAAATGATATTTGCCAGTAGAAAGTGGGAGCTAAACAAAAAATCATATTAAAGAATACTCTTCAATTTTTTCTTTGTCACTTTCTGTTTCTGTTCTTAATTTCTGTTCTTAATTTCTTCAATCTTCTCTCCTAAGCCAGTTGCCAATCTAAGTCTGAATTCCAGAGACCGTACAGTTTGCAGAGAATGAACTCCTTCGGGTTACGAGACAGTCTCGGACCTTCTTCAGTTTGTACAGTACAACTATAGGGAACTGTCTTGGTTATCCCCTTCCAGTAGCATGTTTATTTATTTCATGGTGTTCTACACTACTTAGCCACGCCTACTTGCTATACGATTAAATAACGTTTATGACCCTCTTTTTCTACAACATCCTTTTTGAACAGCATTTGTTTGTTAACTCTAATATATAGCAAATGGCCATTAACGTTAATTGAAGGAGGTTTGTGAAAGTCTACTCGTTTAGTTGCGGACCATTAACTCGTCTCCGATGAGCTCTATACTCTTGTATACGAAATGCAATTACAAGTAATAGCTTCCTTGTGAATGAATTATGGTTATATGTTTATGAAACTTGGTAAAGAAAAACAAGTCGTCTGTCAAAGTGTCCCCAAACATGCCGCTATCCAATGTGATATAGAACAAGATTACATGTCACAACTAATTTAAGATCAGGGCCCAATTTCATAGGGCTGCTAAGCGCAAACAGTTTCTTAGCATGAAATATCTTCCTTGATAAAAACAGGATTACCAGCAAAATTTTTATTTGTTGCATATTGCTTGTTACTGGTATTCAGCTGTTGTTTGCTTAGCCTGAAAATCACACGAAGTTTGGATGGTAATCATGTTTTTCTCAAGGAAGAAATTTCATGATAAGCAGATTTTTGTGCTTAGCAGCTCTATGAAAATGGGCCCTGGTAAGTAAATAAATAAATAAGGAACTGAACAAAAGATAAGCACTTTGTAACTACTTTGGATGCCAAGCGGCAACATTAGAGCCATGCCAATTGATTGAACCATTGCTTACCTTTGCATGCAACATCGGCTAGCTCGTACCCAGGGTTACAAGTACAGGTTCTGTTCGTTGGCAGCCCCTGGCAGGATCGACTCGTATCTGTTTGAATATAAATAAATAGAACATAGGCCTATGCATTAGCCTCTTGTCTCACACAGGGGGTCGGCTACTCCCTTAACCTTGACAGTTTATAGGGGATTTTTGTCCTTGTTATTTTTGTACGTGTTAGACTGGTAACCTGCATGGATAAAAAACAGGTAAATTGCTTTTCAGAGATGAAATTGATTAGGGCCCAATTCCATAGAGCTGCTAAGCACAAAAATTTGCTAAGCATGACATTTTGGCCTTTGAAAAAAACAGGATTTCCAACCAAATTTTCACGTGTTTTTCAGAATAAGCAAAAAACAGCTGAATACCAGTAAAAAGCACTATGCAACAAATAAATTTGGTTGGTAATCCTATTTTTAGCATGCAAGGAAGACATTTCATGCTAAGCAAATTTTGTGCTTAGCAGCTCTATGCAATTGGTCCCAGGTGGATGTGTGGGCTGAGGAGGAGAGTTGGAGTGGAGGGGATCGGCCCCATTTTGAGGAGGCACAGGCTGAGGTGGTTTGGTCATGTGGAGAGAAGGAGGATGCTAACTTGGTCAAGAGGTGTACCAACGTAATTGTGATTATGTTTGTAAGCAACAATAAAACGGTTAGCCACTGTACCGCCCAGCCGCATATAGCGATACACTGTATGCGGTGCGAGGAAACCTCGCTCGCTTGTGTTTGTAGAAAAAAAGGAACATCAAAAGAAAACTCGATAGTCATTAGTAGGTCTACGCATTTGTTAATATCTAAATTTAGTTGTTATAGATCGTTATTAATTTTCCCTTCACAGTTGACTTGTCGAAGCTAATGATGATGAAATAATTTAGCTCTAATGAAAAATAAAACGCTCATTAGTAAACAGGAAACTGTTCTTCATTTATTATGATATTGTCGAAAATTAATGCCTTCGCATTTAATCAGTATGGAGCATTGAGCCAGACAAAAGCCTTGAAAAGCTATTGTGTTCATTTTATCCGTGCACACAAATATTCGCCATAACAATTACCGTAGCCGTTTAACGAGAAGCATTTATTGTTCCCATGAGAACTTGTACTTTTATACAAATATTACCGAAAGGGTAAAAATTGGATTTCAGCAAACTCGGGCGGTGCAGGGACTAAAGGGTTATAAACTTACCTTTCTTAATGAGAAATCTCTGTGAGCCGATAGAAACCCTGCCTGGTACCCCGTCTCTCTTTCCATAAACCGTTCCTATAATCACTGTTCCAAGCAGATCGTCATCCAAGCCATTTATTGTAAGAATCGGGACCACCTCGTGGTCCAGCGGAGTGTTCAGACGAACAACAGATTGGATGGCGCCCTCTATCGCCCAACGATAGTGCGTTTCTTTGTGATGAACTTCTAAGAAGTCGTTTATGTCAATTTTAAGGGGATCTCCCCGAATAAATGGCCCAAGTTCTTTACCAAAAAGGGAAATAAAAGAAGGTAAAACAATTAATTAAAAAGTGATAAACAGCATAAATTGTTCTTTTTTGGTAATGTCTAAACCGCTCAATTCAGCCTATTCAGTGGAGTCCTGAAACCAATTTCATAGCGTTGTCCAGCACAAACTGTTCGACATTGAATACTGTTTGACAAGATGCAGTACTAATTGCCCTGTGTGGCAAGGCCTTTAGGAGTCAGAGGTGAATTTAGTTTTGATGAATTTTACCGGGAAAACTCATGATATACGAAAGTTGAAAATGTTTACCTATTGCTTTCGTCTCAAGAGCAAAGTAGACCATCCTGCTCGACGGATGTAATTTCTCCGTGTTTAGATCGAACACCTCCATGTCATCGATAGTGTACGAATCGTGGTTACTATCATCATCTTTAACTGGACCAACCTCCGCTATAAACAGTGATTCCAACATATCACCGGCCAGCACCGGGGAGAGAGTGAGCGTCTGCCCCGTGCCATCGAGGTGCATGTTCGGCAGGAGATCCCCGGAGAGGCGGTCGAGTCGCTGTCGGAAACTAGGCAGAAATTTCATTTAACATTCAAATCAATTCAATTCAAAATCAGTATCAGTTTGATACTACACGTCTAAAGATAAACAAGATACATTGTATTGTGCACAACATATAATTATTGCAGACAATAATAATAGGCATATATAAAAAATGAAAATCATCTTTCGTTTTTTCCCTCAACATGATAATGTTTTGACTAAACATTTTGAGATTTGTATGCCTAATATCCATAAGCAAATGTTACAGTACATGTGCCTATAGTTCCCACATCTCCTCAATCAGGCAATTTCTTGAAAATATAGATGTAATTATTTTGTTTTCATTTTGTTTACCTGTGAAAATGTGGCGAAAGACCATCGTAATACTTGTACCAGACGACTCTCTGCACGCCCCGTTCGCTTTCATCAAGGGATTGTACCCACCCGTCTTCGTCCACCCCACCGTCCGTGTCGGGCTCCTTGGCGACCGCATCGACGGGCAGGGCCACCCGGCCCCCAACCGCAGCGGACACGACACAAACCTGCTCCCCACGGAACTCACACTCCGCAGAATCGGATATTGATAGAACTAGCACAGGGTCTAAATTAGACAAGACAGTACAAAAAACATGATTTAAAAGTTGGCAAAAGATGCTTTAAAGAAGAAGATACAAAAGTACATGGGATGTTGCAACACCAAAATATGATTTAATTAAAAAATTGCTAAGTAGGCTAATGTTTTTTTAAAACTCCTTGGAACTGTTAGGCCTATTTGAAGAAAACAAAACTTACTACCGAAATTGCTCATTTTAAGTTGGAACTGACGAGATTTTTAAAACAGAATAAAACAAGATTTAAAAGGTTTGCAAAAGTTGTTTTTAAAAAATACCCTTGGTAGGCCTATTTAATAAGAAAAACGAAGGCTACATACAAATTTTTAAAAACAATAGTTTTATAAGTAAACAAAATTAATAAGACTTAAAAGTTGGAAAAAGATGTTTAACTTGGTTTTTAAAAATTGATATTTGAAAAAAACTGTACCCACCTTCAGCCTGAAATGCTGGTCCGATTCTTGCAATAATTATACAGAGTCCAATCAGAATTAAATTGATTTCTATGCTGGAAAACATTTTGCTTTCATATTTAAAATAAAAAGGAGCAATAAAAAAGTCTTGGCTATATCTAGAACATACACTAGGCACGCGGGCTGCTGTAAGCGCGTTCAGTTTTCGATAAAACACGCGCAGCAAACGCGTTTTAAAAACAAGCGCGCCAAATGAACGCTCCTTTATGTCAAACCAAGAACGCGCAACTAACAACATGCAAATACGCACACGTAATAATAACACACAGAGAAAGTAATCATTACAAATGGCGTCCATCTTTCGTTCTGCTTAATTTTGTTGCTGGAGAAGTCTTTTGAAAGTTAGAGCGACAGGTCTTGAAGAATGGTTTTCATCAGAAGAACGTCATGACTTTAGGATGGGGGCGTACACAGGAGTTAAAACTATAGCTATTTGCATCGTATTGCCCTTGATTTTGGGTGAGTTAACAATTTGGTTTTAACGTATGATATACTATTGTTATGTATGCAACATCAGTAAGTTTCGTTGTTCCTGTTTGACAAATGAAATTTGGGAGGGTTGCGGTTAGAAACGTATTTTCATGAAACATGTCAGTCGTTGTTTTTAATCGATTGGATCTATTCTGATCAGAAATTGTACTCAGCATTAATTCTTCGTCGCATAAATGTAATGATACAAATAATTATGCAGTTCCCTTGAAAACTGTTTGCAAGAGACTGAGAGGCTTCATTCTGACTGATTGCATCATCGCAATGGTATCATGAGTGGTTATGTTTTAAAACATTTAAACATTTTTTATATCGTATGTATTTTCTCGTGTAGGAAAATATTGTCTGTTTGAACTACCTGTTAATTATTCACTTGTTTTAAAGGCAGTGGACACTATTGGTGATTACTCAAAATAATTACTATCATAAAACCTTACTTGATTACGAGTAATGGGGGGGGGGGGGGTTGATAGTATAAAACGGCTCCCTCTGAAGCAATGTAGTTTTCGAGATAGAAAGAATTTTCCACGGATTTGATTTCGAGACCTCAAGTTTAAAATTTGAGGTCTCGAAATCAAGCATCTGAAGCACACAACTTCGTGTGACAATGGTTTTCTTTTTCTTTCATTATTATCTCGCAACTTTGACGACCGATAGAGCTCAAATTTTCGCAGGTTTGTTTTTTATGCAAATGTTGAGATACACCAAGTAACAAGACTAGTCTTTGACATTTACCAATAGTGTCCACTGTCTTTAATCTTCGGAAATAACTCTTTGTTGGCATGGGTCGTCCGGGGCAAGGCAAAAGTAAAACAAAAACGTTCATCAAAAGGATGTGCCCTCCCAAGTATGCAGGCTAAATCTTTTGGTTATAAGGATACATTGTAAGGATAAGTTTCGTTTTCAGTCTAGCCTTCTCGATATTTATTTTATCCCTCGTGATGAACTTTGCAAATTGCAAATGGAAAAGTTCATCGCTAATAAAAAAAGGTAAAACTTCATTGCACACTCCAAAACTATATATAGTTGTGAAATTGATTTAGTATTAAAATCATCTCAATCAAATGTAATGGATTTGGTATTGTATGCATACGTTGGGATACACCAAGTGCGAATTCTGGTCTTTAACAAAAATTACCAAACGTGCCCAGTGCCTTTAATCGTCATGATGTTATCTATCAGAAAACACAGCTAAATTTGTTTATGTTTTTCATTAGTATCTTCAAATCTGCCACCATTTTTATCCACGTCACGATCACTAATGTATCATTTCAGCTAATGCACAATACGGAGCATGGTCAACTTGGTCAGAGTGTCTCGAAATAGGCACATTCCACAACAACGACGTAATCATGAGTTCACATCGATCCAGGTCATGCAGAGAAATTCATCAAAACACAGCTGTCAACAAAACTGGTTGCAATGAACTGCATTTTGAGATCCGAGCATGTGAACAATGCCAGAACTGTAACAAGGGGTCTACTCCAACCACGAACCAACATGAACTATCACTTACCGTGAACGCCGAAGAACTAGAAGAATATAACAAAACGACTGCCGATGAACAGCTCAACATAACCCACCAAGAAAACCACTCACGCCAGTCGAGAGCAGCGGATCTGTTTTCATTTTTAAGTGGCAGCCCGGGCCGTCAGGGCAAAAGCAGATCGTCTCAGACAGCCGAAAACTCTCAAGACTTTCGTCAACTTCTTAGTCAGGCGGGCAGGAAAAAGATAGACAAAACTTCAGACGAACACTTCAACTCACTTTGGGACCTTGTTCAACAGATTCCAATAGATGAAACAAAAGCCAAGACCCAGTCAACCCCAGGTTTAGAGACACAGAGCGAAGCTATTCCCGAGTCCGATGCCTTTCTGAAACTTTTAGGTGACACAATCAAAGAATCGGTTGATAAAAATAAACAGGTCAACCCAAAGGAACTGGACGACATAGGAAACCTGATCAACGAGGCAGAAGAAACTGTTGACAACACTCAGCTATCACAACATTTGGACGATTTGAATAAACTAGTAAGGCTAGGTGAAACTACTAGCGTACTTCCAATAACAGAAGAACATCTTACTGAACAACTCACGACACCCAAAGTCTCAACAACAGTGACGGTCAAGCCTGAGACAATGCCACCAACGACAGATGAATATAAAGAGCAGACGACAACTGAAGTTCCAACAACAGTGACAGTTAAGCTTGAGACAATGCCACCAACGACAGAAGAGCAGACGACAACCGAAGTTCTGACAACAGTGACAGTCAGGCCTGAGACAATGCCACCTACGACAGAAGAGCAGACGACAACCGAAGTTCTGACAACAGTGACAGTCAGGCCTGAGACAATGCCACCTACGACAGAAGAGCAGACGACAACCGAAGTTCTGACAACAGTGACAGTCAGGCCTGAGACAACACTTCTTACGACAGAAAAATATCAAGAGCCGACGACAACCGAAACAACAACTAGTCTCAGTAAGTTCACGACTGTGGCTGCTACTGAGGAGGTAGCAACAGAGGAATTGGAAACAACATCCACACCGATTACAACACCACGGGTGCTTACTCTAACCTCTCGTGTGGAAACACAGAGTGAAGGGATACCCGGACCGGAAGATTTTCTGAAACTTTTTGGCGAAACGATTAAAGAATCTGTGGATAAACACGAAAAGGTCAACCCGGGGGATCTAGAAGACATAGGAAACTTGATCAACGAGGCCGAAGAAACTATTGACAACACTCAGCTATCACAACATTTGGACGATTTGAATAAACTAGTAAGGCTAGGTGAAACTACCGCTTTCCTCCCAACAACAGAAGAACATCTTACTGAACGACTCACGACAACCGAAGTTCAAACAACAAGGACAGTCAAACCTGAAAGAATACCACTGATGTCAGAACCCATGACAACTCTAATGCCAGAGATTCAAACAGAACTTACATCCTACGCACCCATGACCCTTCCACAACATCAAACAACTGGGGTAGTAATAAGACAGACTACTCAGCCGACAAATTCAGAAGGACCTCCCACCCAAGCTAAGGTGACCCACGGCAATGTGCAAGAGGACTTTCTAAAACTCCTTGATGAAACCTTTAAGGATGCGGATACAGCCCACCATACACCGAACCCTAATGATCTACAAGACTTCCAGGATTTGATCGAAGTAGCTGAGAAGACGATTGATAATGAGCAACTATCTGAGAGCCTTAACCAGCTGGGTCAGATTCTGAACCCGGTGGAACTGCCGACTACCAAAATGACAACAGAAGTTGAAGCATCACCAACAACAGTTTTTGGCGAGGATTTGCTGAACTTGATCGACAAAGCAGGGATGGGAAATGACTCTGAGACACAAGAAGCATATTTAAATAACATGCTTGATGAAATAGGCAATTTGTCTGAAAGCAAAGTGTCCGAGAAGGACCTGGATCTCATCAAAGAACTCTTGCAACTTGGTGGAGGAATACACACTACTAGTACCCCACAGTCGGAAGCAAGCACCATCAAACCGACAATTGTTGGGCAATACCTCTTGGAATTTCTCAACAAGACAGGTGTAATCAATCCAGAAGATATTCAAGCAGAATTCAAGAAAGAATTTGGTATATTGGATCAATTTCTTGTTGATCATAATGTAAAACCGGACGAAGAAGTCAAAGATATCATCAATAAAATCGGTGGTCTTCTAAGAACAACCCCACCAACAACCACGGCAGCAACAACAACTCTTCCTGTGCCCCGTACAACAAGAGAAGGAGAAGCACTTCTAGGTCTTATTAAACAACTAGAAGAAACAGAAAAGAAACACGAGGAGGAAAACAATCGCCAAGTCCAAAACTTGGAAGATCTTTTTCAAGGCGTTGGTGAAGCAGACCAGGACATTTTCAGCCATGAGCTCAACCATCTCAACCAGTTGTTTAATCCTACCACAGAACCAATGGTGACAACAGTGCAGACTGTTACCAGAGATAAAGTGTTGGCATTTGTGGACGAGATCGCGGGGCTTCCAGAAGAGGAGTCGCAGAAAAGCAAAGAGGATATTGCCAATATTAATCAAATCTTCGAAGGTCTTCAAGAATCAGATGGTGATGTTCTTGATAATGAAATCCAACAGTTGATGGGGCTATTAGCACCTACTAAGATCACACCTACTAAGCTGCTTACAACTGAACCATACAAAACCACAGCAAAGATGGCAGGAGAAGAACTCATCAATTTCATTGACGAGTTTGATGAAACTAAACCCAAAACAGGGGAGACAAATAAAGATCAAATTCAGAGCTTCGAGCAGCTCTTCAAAGAGGTGAAAGAAACAAACAAAGACATCTTAAGCCACGAGATAAATCATCTTAACCAGTTATTCAATCCTTCAACCATGACCATGGAGACATCAGCCATCCCAACTAAGAATGTACTTGACTTCGTCGACAGATTTATTAAACTTACACTGAATGAAACATTGACGAGTCGAGCAGAGGTGAACAATCTTGACGATCTGTTCCAAGCTCTCAATGAATCTGACGAGGCTGTTTTAAGCGATGAAATCAATCAGCTACTTGGATTGCTGATGCCAACCTCAGCGACGACGGTTGCACCACCAACAACGACCCTCTCTGGACAGTACTTGTTAGACTTGTTTAATAAAACTGAGTTGATCAACAAGGAGAAACTACTTGATGAGTGGGGCAACGATATCAATCTGGTCGATGGTATTCTGGAGAAGGTTCCACTGCACTTAAATGAGGACCTTCTTAACAACATTGGTAACCTGCTTAAGGAAAAGACTACACCATTCCCGGCTACTACAGAAGCCAGCGAGACAAAAGAGCAACAGTTGCTGGACTTGATGGAGACTCTGGGCAAAATGAAGCTCAAAGTCTCAGATAACAATTTGATCGAGGTCCAAGCGTTGGAGGAGATATTCAACACATCTATGGGTGAGGATAAGGATAAGTTGATGGAGGATTTAGCTCACCTTCAGTCAATCTTGAGTCCTGAGACACAGCCATTGACAACGTCAGGAGTTGGTCTCCTTGATTTCATAGATGGAATTCGGGAAACAGAGAAGGACAAACTAGAAGGCGAACAAGGACTACAAGATATCCAGGATGTTCTCGTGGAAGTTCTTGAGCCAAATGAAGAAGACATGCTGGCAGCAGAAGTGGACCATCTCGCACAGTTATTCATGCCTACTGTAGTCCCAACCACTGCTTATGTATCAACAGTAGAACCGACAATCGAAGGCAAGTACATATTGGATCTTCTCCTCGGAGTTGAACAGATTAATGGGAGTAAACTGTTGAAAGACCTCAAAAACGACGAAAGCCTCGTCAATCAGTTTGTAAACACTGGTAAAGTAAAGTTTGGAGATGACCTTGAAGAAGCGATTGGTCAAATTGGGATGCTGCTGGTCAAGAAAACAACCGGAGCACCAGCAACCACTGAGGCCAACAGCAAGTTGATCTTAGATCTGATAGACACTTTAGGCAAAGAAAAGGTTCAGGCTATTCAAGGAGTACAAGATATCCAGAATGTACTTGTGGAATTTCATGAACAAGATGGAGAAGACATCTTGGAAGCAGAAGTGGACCGTCTCTCAAAGATATTCCTGCCTGCAACCACTACCTCTGTGCCGACAACGCAACCAACCGTCGGACGCAAATACATTTTAGATTTTCTCCTGAAAGCTGGACAGGTTAATGCCAGCGAATTGATTAAGGACCTGAGAAACGACAAAAGCCTCGTCGATCAGTTTGTAGAAACTGGTAAAAGAAAAATGGGAGATGATCTCCAGGAAGCTATCGATCAAATAGCGTTGCTACTGAGCAAAAAGACAACTGAAACACCAGTATCAACATCAACAACAACCACTGAGGCTGGCAGTCAGTTGTTCCTAGATCTTATAGATACTCTAAGCAAACAGAAGCTTCAGGAACTGCAAGGGGAACAAGATATCCAGGATATTTTAGGAGAAGTGCGGGAAGAAGACGCAGAAGCTATCTTGGAGAAAGAAGTGGAGCACATTGCCGATTTATTTTTACCGACTGAAAGTGAACTGTCGTCTACACAACCCCCAACAACTACGCCGTACCCGACAGTCGGAGGCATGTACATACTAGACTTCCTGCAACAAGTTGAACAAGTTAACTGGAATGAATTGAAAGATAATTTCAATGACGACAACGCCGTCCTCAATCAGTTTCTAGAAACTGTTCGGCTTGGAGACGACCTCGAGCAAGCCATCGGCCAGATTGGGATTCTCATGAGAACAGAAACAACCAGTGAGGTGCCGGAGACAACAACATCAGAACAACCAGCTGGGTTGAGCACAGACCTCTTGAAATCGCCCCGACCAGACTCTGAGCTATTCCTTGATCTAATTGCTGATCTCGGGAAGACTAAAGCAGAGTCTGGAAACGAGAATCTTCTGGTGATACAACATTTACAAGAAATATTTGACAAAGAGAAAAACCCGACTGGTGAAATTTTAGATGTGGAGTTGGATCGTCTGAACCAACTGTGGGGTCCAACAGAGACGGCTTTGGTTACACCGCCGCTGAAAACAACTATGGCTCCCACAACGAGGGTTAGCGGTGAGCACATCCTTGACCTGTTTGACGAGATGGCTGAGATCACAAAAGATCAACATGGGTTGGACAACAAAGGCCTCAGTATTATCAATAATATGTTGAAAGGAGTTCTCAATGAGACAGATCGTTTCAATCTCAATGACGAAGTCAAACACCTGCTGGGCCTGTTACAGCCTGAAGAAGTACAAGGCTCAAATTTAGGTCCAACTGAAGAAGTGACGACACATCTGGAAGGCTTTGAGGTGACTTCAGTGGAGACTAAGAATGACCAAGAAGCCCTGTTTGACCTCCTATCTGGCCATTCGATGTTCGAGAACAAGCTGAGAGAGGATACGGATGAAGTTCAAAACATTGTAGATTTATTTGAGAACTTGAAGCAGACTGACAAAAACCTCCTTGCCAACGAGATAGCTAAACTCAAGAACAGTCTCCAATACAGTGAGCCAACCACCCCGGTAGTTCCAACAAGTACAGAGGAAACAACACCAACAACTCTTCAACTACCTTACGCTGGTTCTACATTATCGACTGAAGTGTCGCCAAACTTCACAACTCACGCGGGCGAGGAAACTTTCCTGGATAATCTTCGATACCTCGTCGGTCGAATAAACACGGATCTCCCCTGGGACGACATGCAACGAGTGGGGGCGCTCTCCAGGGAGCTGGATAAAGATGCGGAACAGAAAATGAAGGAACAGTTCGGCTTTGTCAAAGACATCATGCACGACGTCGGCGAAAGGGAAAAAAGCACTCCTAAAACATCGCGCGTGACCACCACCACCTTGATGCAGAAAGTAACCGCTACGGCGCATGCGTCAACAACTACCAACATGATGACGTCAGCTATAAACCCAACAGCAGCTGTAGTGGTTAAAGAAACGACTGAAGGAGTACTGGTTAAAGAAACGACTGAAGGAGTGGTGGTTAAAGAAACGACTGAAGGAGTAGTGGTTAAAGAAACGACTGAAGGAGTACTGGTTAAAGAAACGACTGAAGGAGTACTGGTTAAAGAAACGACTGAAGGAGTAGTGGTTAAAGAAACGACTGAAGGAGTAGTGGTTAAAGAAGCGACTGAAGGAGTACTGGTTAAAGAAACGACTGAAGGAGTAGTGGTTAAAGAAACGACTGAAGGACTGGTAGCGACTCCTGAGATTTCAAGTGAAACCACAGTAAGAGTTGGAACGACAACTAAAATGTCAAGTGAGTGTTTTGAACTCTTATTTATGAAGTTTTACTTTTAAGCCATTCCAAGCTAAGCTGTGAGACATATCGTGTATTGTAAAAAAAAAAGTATCAAAATGCCAAGATTGATCTAAAGTACGGATAAATCTTAACTGCTTCGAAAAGTGTGTTGTTTTAAAATATAAATCATTATGGTAATACCGACAACTCATCTTAAGATTTAAGTTGGTGTTTTTGTTAAATCGAGCCCTACTTGGTTTGCACATTAAATTGTTGTTTTGAAAATTTAGTGGAAATTTTCAAGAATGTGACAACAAAATTAATGCTTGTAACGACAGGGACAATAAACAAATTGTTGTTCAAGCAAAATACTTCAAAAACCCATTAAAGCCATTGGACCCTTTCGATAAACAGTATTTTCCAAGGCCCACACTTCGTGTATCACAACTTTTATATAAAATAACAAACCTGTGAAAATTTAGGCTCAATCGGTCATCGGAGTCGGGAGAAAATAACGGGAAAACCCATCCTTGTATCCGCACGTTTCGCCGTGTAATGACATGTGTTTAAAATAAATCCGTAATTCTCGCTATCGAGAATTGATTTTGTTTTACCGTTTTCTCAAAAGGTAAAGCATTTCATGGAATAATATTTCAAGGCAAGTCTTTCACCATTGCCTTCTGTAAACCCTATAAGTTATTTGTAAATCTGTGAACTTTTATTTTGTTTCTGTACCGAAAGGGTCAAATGGCTTTAAGTGGAAAAAGTATTAACGAGAATGAAGTTTTCGCCGAGCAATCTCAAAAAAATCTTCAAATATTGAGCCTTAAAATCATTTAAAGTGATATTGTTTTCTACTTGTTAAAAGCACCTTCAGCAACCACATTATACTCACCAGTTGACCGGTGGACGGAGTGGTCGTTGTGGGGCGATTGTTCATCTACCTGCGGCCTGGGTGAACAGTCACGTAGCAGAGATTGTCGTCTCCTCATCGAGGGTCTCGCAATACCGTCTACTAACTGCGAAGGTAGCCCAGCTGAAACAATGGGCTGTGACATGGGACAATGTCCAGGTAAAGTTGATAACCAATATAGCTTCTCTCTACAATTTGAAACACAGATTCAAGCAAATTTAGATGACAAGTTTTTCAGCTCTTGAATTTGAAACTACGCACACGTAGTACAATTGTCGTTGTTTACAAAGTTCTGAAATAGCGGATTTAAACAAAGAATGTAGGCCCTTTTCGAAACCACGGCTTCGGCTTTGGATTCGGCTTCAGGCTTCATCCTCTCGTCTGAAGCCCCGAGTTTGTACGCAAAGCACGCGCAATATTGACAAAACAACCGCGGGGCCAAGCTAGCCTAAACCGAATCTGGAGGCGAAGCCGTGGTTTCGAAAAGGGCAGTATTAAAGTTTATTGAACATGAAATTATTGATGGGCTTATCTCTGATTTTATAGTACCGTCGACACCATACTCCCCAGTTGACCGGTGGACGGAGTGGTCCTCGTGGGGAGATTGCTCGAATACCTGCGGCATGGGTGAACAGTCCCGCATGAGAGATTGTCGACTTTTCATACAGGGTCTGGTCATACCGTCTAGTAACTGTGAAGGAAGCCCGGCTGAAACCATGGCATGTGAATTGAGGCGATGTCCAGGTAAAGTGGGTATTAATATCGTCAAACCGTAACAGCTGAGACGGTTTAATGAATTATTTAAATGGCCCAGTGACCAGGGGCCCCAATTTCATAGCGCTGCTAAGCAACTGAAAACAAAAGTTCGTGCTAATTGTAGCAGAAAATAATTATTGCTAAGGTGCAAGCGTATTTCACAGAAAAAAATGGCGGCCATATTGCGCGTTTACCATGGATTTGCATTGTGACGTCATTAATTTTCGTGTGGCGGGTAAGCACCGGAAGGTTAGCATGCCTTTTCGTGTGCTTACGGTTAGCAGCGCTATGAAATAGAAATCGCACAGTAAGCACAAAGTTGGCCGCTAAGCAGCGCTATGAAATTGGGCCCAGTGATATTAATGCTTGAAGCAATTTAAGACGCCCTTCGGGTGTGGAAAGTGCTAAATAATAACTGGTTGTTACTGGTTATAATTATTATGTACTCTCCTCCCATTGCTGGAATTGGCAAAACCCATCGCTGTGAATCGGTGTCAAAATTAAATACACGTCCCGTATCAACACTCTGTCTTGCCATCTCTATGGTCTTACCATTAATAACTGTCCACCTTTTCGTCTTCAGTGATACCTAATGTGGATGGCCAATGGTCCGACTGGTCAACATGGACTGACTGCTCCTCAAGGTGTGGACCCGGAAACCAAACACACTATCGCGGATGTGACAGCCCTGCTCCCTCTGGTGACGGCTTGTCATGTGAGGGCGCTATGACTGAAAGTCAGGATTGCTTGGGAGACCCGAAGCTTTGCCAACATACCCCTGTGGAAGGTAAGAAAAATAAATGTTTCAGAGAAGTTAATTTTCCTTTTGGTTATTGTACGACAGGTGTACGACACTCTAAAGAGCGCATTCTTGCCAGTGATTCACAAATTATTAGTCCTCCACTGTTTCTTTATTATTGTTTTCGCAAACTATTTTCTTTCAGATATATGAAGAAAGATGTTAAACCAACTGTCGTAAGAACCCGTTATTGTTTTTAGGAACACAATGTAAGGTTTAATATATCGCATAAAATTACGTTTTATTATTGGGTATATACAAGAAATATTGACTGCTTTGAGGGGCATAGTTAAAATTGTAGGCCCAGGGCAAAGTCATGGTTTTGACATCACTAAAAGGCCTACAATTTTAAATGTTACATCATAGCAGTCAATATTTCTGTTATGGTGTCAAGAGCCTTTAATAAAACTTCAATGTGTTTTGTGTTCTTCCCACCAGAACCTCTGCTGATTCGAACCACTCCCAAGCCGCACATCGTAAGACCGTCTCGCAAGCCCGTCGACAAGACCGTCGCCGTTGCCGTCCTTGCGACGTTTATCTCGGTAGTGGTCGTCGTCCTGGTCTCCTGTATTGTCTTCAAGACTCGTAAATCTTACGGAAAGAGAGAATATAGAGGGGACCGGCCAATGTTTTATAGATGAGACAGTCGGGTTTTAAATAATACTTTTCTTCCAACAAATTTAACACAAATCATTGTTTTAACGTCATGTGCCCTTCGGCCATTCTTTGCGTCCATATCACCCCTTCCCTTGGACAACTTTAAACCCTTTTCGCACGAGAGCAGTTAAGCAGGGGTCCCTTGCTTAATTTGACCATGGTTGCGAAATTTTAAAATAAAGCAAGGGACACCTGCTACATTGCTGTCGTGTGAAAGGGCTTTTGTGTGACTGTGGTTGCAACCCATCACGTCTCTAACATGCAAGACACACCAAAGGTTGGTCCCGAGGTAACTGATGGGTCGTTTATTGTCATGCCCGGAGGATGGTCCAATCTACTCGAGTTTGTACCGATTTCAACTCCTAGTACCTCGTCCCCCGTAATTGCTTCACTTTGCCCCGTAGCGGTTGTACCGACCACATGCAACTCAAGTCCAACAATAATAATTTCTGACACATCAACAGCATGGTTCGTATTTTTCCCGTATATAATTTTAGACAATCCGAATTCTGTTTTTACACTGTTTCAAAATGAAGTTTTCCTTTTGTCAAAAATGTATTTAAAGGTTCTTCAAAAACTTTAAAGAAAAATCTCGGTAGAGAGTCCTGATGTTTTGTTTCCTGCTTACTCTTCAGTTCATGATTGTAAAAAAAACCGATTTATTTATAATAGTTCTTTAAAGTGTGCACATATTCGCACATTACTTAAGCTAACGTGTTAGAAGACAGTGTGGACCATTGCACTTGAGTTTTGATTGCCTGGCTGAAAAGATGTTTTTCTTTAACTGAATAAAATAATAGTAATGTTGCTCTCCTGGGTCCAAAGTTTTATGCCTGGAAACAGTAACAGTATATTCACAAGTTGATTCACAGTGATGAAGGCTAATCAATCTTTCAATGTCAGCTTTAAGTTTAATTGTTGTAATTGCATTTTCTTTGATATGGCCATTCTTAAGCCCCTTTCACATGACAGTAACTAAGCAAGGGTCCCTTGCTAAATTGTAGCAAGGCTGTACCATTTTACAAAACGAACCTCGTGAGAAAGGACAACAATATTTTGTACCGTCCAAAATCTTGCCAAACATTGCTACATTTTAAAACCACGCTAAAATTAAGCAAGGGACCCCAGCTAAATTGCTGTCATGTAAACAGCACTATAAAATTATGGAGTCCGCTAGTGTAGGGCTCGATAGCTTAGTTGGTAGGTCTCCCGCATGTAACGAGCAGTTTGAGGTCACAGGTTCTACTCCTGTTCGTGTCTTCTTCATTTGTCATCCCAAAAATATTATATTTATTTTGGTGTATAGCTTGGTATTGCGTTTCAAATGTAGAGTTAGTTCAAAATAATAATCTGACGTTTCGACCCTAGCAGAGTCTTTCTCGAAGGCTTTCTCTTAGCCTTCGAGAAAGATTCTGCTTTAGGGTCGAAACGTCTAGTCATTGATTTTTGTTTTGAATTAATTTACCACGGGTCATTTTGGTTGGTGCAGTTTGCAAAAGCTTATTCTCTCAATATAAATAATTTGTTTACAAATAAAAACAAACATGAACAAAATTCATAAGTCTTCGTAAAACTCTATACATTGATTTTACGTCTTCAATTCACGTCTTCCAAAACTATTTCCAACTTTCATTTTGTCTATTTTCATATTGGTTAGTGTACAACATTCGGATATTATTGCACATTAACATCCGTCATCGATCACCCCTTGACATTGTTACAAAAACATTTTGATAGATTGCTCCGTTTCTCCTTACCGGTCTCTCGCAACATTAGAGTTGGAGGAAACCAACCCGCCCTGCCTCTCTCGGTCAAGTATGCCTACTCTCCAATCCTTAGTAACCCAACACTAGTTCCTCCATACTAACGCAGCGAATGTATCCGTAATTAAGGTTTATCAGCTGACACAGCGTAAGTATGGCCCCATTACATGCCTATGCTTACCGTAAGCAAAGAATCAGCGCTTAGCAGGGAATTCTGTGCTTACGTCATGTGTATTTGTTTACAGGTTAGCAGGGGAAAAATGTATTTCTTGTAACTATAGTATGTAACTCCATTCAAAATTAAGTCTGATTTATCAACACCGTTTTGGGGTGGGAATTCTTCACACAAAATGCACTGAATAAAGTAATAGCAGTTAACGTCAATAAATAAGTTGATTAACTTACAGTCAATCCATTGGTGTTTCTGCTTTGCTTTTGGTTTAATGACTCGTGATTTGAGCTGAGCATAGAGGGCCGACACATCTTCGGCGTTGCTGGCACATCACAAATGTAAGGTGGAAGAGCAGATGAGTGGCTTTGCAGTATGACCTTTTGCTGCATGCTCTTCTGGCCAACACCCCAAACTTGGAATGTTATTCTGTCTGTGCCTAATCACCTTGAATACATTATGCACTTCACTGACCCAGTGTTACAAAAACCTCTATACCTGAAACACCTGCGCTAAAAGAACAAGGGAGTGTCTAAACCTCTACACTCCAGTGAACCTAGTCAATGCCAACCTCAAAAGAACTTTTAACAATAACATGAAACTTAAAGGCACATTACTATACAAAAACAAATATACAGGAAAAAGTCAGCAATGTTGTGACAGATTCGACCCCACAACCGTTGCTTTCTAGAGCTAAGATTTCAAGGTTAATAAATGAGGCCAATTTGACTGCGCACAAATTAATTTATTTGCCAATCATGTGCAGTCATGTATTAGTATTTATTTTCCGTTTTCCACCAAATGGCATAAACGTTTTCTCAAGTATTGCTCTATTTGCGACGGATGCTCCCCCGTTAACAAACGTAGACTTGATTCAAGTCCCGATCCCGTAGACTTGATTCAGTCCCATCGCCTTACGTCAGTCCCATCGCCTAACGGCGGGAATCCCTCAATCTGTACCCATCTCAGGACCAATAGCTACACTGTGACGTTGATGGCGCACTGCTCTACGGCTTGTTTGCAAGGTTGTGCTTTGCTTCTAATGACCTCTCGCATGAGAACGGGGCTTGAATCAAGTCTAATACAAACCTGACGTTCCGCGCGAAGTACCCACAAATTCGACAATGACATTCCAGCACTTTTTAATCATTATCGTCTGCTCGTGGAACTGCGTCTGCTTTCGGCAATTACTCCAGCCCGTTAATATCAAGCACGCCATAAACATGTCACAGTTGCAACTAAAACAAAGGGGTCAATAACTAGTCGTTTTGGGGGCACTTATTTGTTAAACAAGTGGGAGAGTGTGCAATTAATATTTCCGTGTGGGACACAGCGATACGTTTATTTGAAAATGTGTTTTTTTTTTTCGGCGCACGCGAGGAGTAATTTAAGGGAGCGCCAGATTTTATGCAAAGCACAATCTTACATGTGTTTCTCCGTACCTAGTGGGGGATCCCACCCACATAAAAGAACAGGTGTATGTCCATCACTTTCTTCTCCCCCACGATTGGTCCATTCAGGCATACGGTTAAAATACTACGAGGCACACCTGAACAATCCATGGCTCTATTACCTGAACATAGACAAGGCAGTTGGAAGAATATTTTAAGTCTGTCAAAAAGCTGTGCATTTACCTAAATGTCTAAACCAAAGCATTTTTTTTTACCAGAAACTGTAGTCTTCGGCTGCTCAGTGCATGACTCAAAGTTAAAAAAAAAATGCTTGTATAGGGCAATGCATGTTCATCGATCGAGGGGTTGTCATGTGCATCTATCCGTATAAACATAGTTTTAATCACTTGCAATGATTCTGTTTATGTCATTGTTGATCAGGTTAGATGAAGAATCTTGAGCCGCATGACGAGACCGGGAAATGTATTGATCAACTGTAAAATCTATCACGATTCTAAGAAACTCCATTAAATCTCTTTCCAGACTGAGTAATCCATGGTTATAGCAATTAGGTTACACTACTTGGAAATAGGAGAGGTGAGGCTGTGTTCCCCTCAGGAATCAATGAAAGTTTAGCAAAAGGGCATTTGGATTTCATTGAATCTTGTGTTGTTAATTAAATCAAATCTTTATTTGGGGTTTAGAGGCTGTTTCAAAGTTTCGTGGAAAATCAAAGTTTATACATTTCGTTTTCTGGCTGCCCTGTCCATGGCTGCCACATCCCATGTTGTATTTTGGATTGGTTGTGGAGTGATCCCTACACGGCAGTTACAGTTTGAATGGCTTCTGATGACTGGCACCCCGAACAAAGATATTGACAAAATAGGACGAGCGCCAACAAAGGGCTAGATTATAGATAGCTCAGATGGTATGAGCACTGGTGCGTCAACCCGCAGGTCGTTGGTCCAAGTCCCAACTTATCTTTGTTCAGCCCCCATTTGTTTTCTATTTAACTTTATTGTTGTCCGTGGTTATAACAGCACTTCTGAGCGTGCACATCTTTTCATGAACAAAAGACTAAACCACAGAATAGTCAGGTGACAGTGTCCAAAAAGGTTTGTTATAATGTATGTACTTCGTCAATGATGGGCGTACCATCGTGACAATTAGTGGCGATCACATGGGACCCATTTCCCGGGTTAAATTTTGACCGGGAGTTTGACACCAGGGTCACATTCCATAAATCCTGTAAGCACAAACAAATTGCTAAGCAGAAATGTATTGCTTATATAGAGAAATAGGTTGCCAGCCAAAACTACATTAAGTTTGCATTGTTATGACTGGTGCCACACTGCATCTTTGCTTAGCAAAGAAATTAGTCAAGCAGCGTTACCTTCTCAACAGCTTTGTGCAATTTGGCCCAATGTAAGCAGATCCACGAAACTTGACCCTGTCAGTTCGTGTTTTGCATGAATGTACGCAGCCACCCAAATAGCCATGATTTCATTACCACTTCAGATTGGATGAAATAACAACTTTAAGTTTACAATGTCTGTTGAATGACAGAACCCATGACGATGTCTGTACATGTTCGTTGATGTAAAACCAGGTACTCCAGTGGTTATTCGGTATCTTCCCAAAGCAAAATAAAATACTCTACCTGGTCATATTTCCCGGCTCCCCACATCGGATATTGAAGCAACCAATCGTACACAAAACCAAAATGACCTTTACTCATCTTTCTGTTGAGGTATTTTGATAGTATTTTGCGGTCTTGAAGACTGGCATTACCATCCTGTGCAATGTTCCAAAGCAATTAAAACCGTAGTTTGTAAAAGCGATACATGAGGCGATAATCAATACGGTGCCTATCTGATGTAAAAAACCGTTAAAGGCAATGGACGTCGTTGGTAATAATTGTCAAAAACGTTTTCCCACTTGGTGTGTCCATGATAAAGGGCCTTTCTTTATAGTGTATCCCAACATAGATACAAAATTAATAAATAAACAAATAAAAAAATGCATATAAAAATAACATATTTTTATGATTTGTTTCTCTCAATTGGCTGTCAAAGATGCAAGAGAGAGAGAAAAAAACCGATTGTTGCACAAGTTTGTGTGCTTCAGATGCCTAATAAAAGACTTCTGAACTGAAGTCTTTCAACATTTGAGTGAGAAATTACTTCTTTCTCAAAAAATACGTTACTTCGTAGGGAGCCGTTTCTCACAATGTTTGATACTATCCCCAGAGCAGCTCTCCATTGCTCGTTACCAAGTAAGTTTTTATGCCAGCCTTTTTCTAGTAATTACTCATAGTGTCCAGTGCCAGCCCGCCGTTCGGTGCATCCCTCTTCTACTTTTGCTTCAGAGAAGAGCGGTGTATGGGAAAGTTGTGACTTGGAGGGAGCACTTGTCTTTTGGTCACGTGGTAGCTGGACGCCATTTTCATTCTAAATGAAGCAAAACCACACATGTATGCAGTCTTGTCTGGTACCCTATGCGAATTAATCATCGCTAGTTCGGTGCTCATTTATCTTCACATCATCTTCTGAAACCCGTTGTCTATTGCTCCATCCTCATTCATCTTTTGCTATTACTTTAGTCACCTTCGTCCGTTTCTCAACAGGGGGTTGGTTAAAATTTACCTTCGCCCCCTCCCCCTCCCTTGAAGACACTCTCTCCACACCCCTACCCCACTTCCTCTGTCTCATTTATCATCACCTCATCTTCGGAGACCCATTGTGCACTCTTCCCTCAGTCGGCGCTTTTATCGTAATATCGAGAAGAGCAGTTGAATTTACTCTCACGAATCGGATTTAAATAATATTGTCCTTTCCTCCTGATATCAACCTCGTTCCCGCCTTGTTGTCGTCTGTCATCGGTGCGTCTTTCCAATACGGCTTATGTTCTTTCCTCATGATATCAACCTCGTGCTCGCTTCCTTGTCGTCTGTCATCGCATCTTCCAATACAGCTTACGGGCGCCTCTTTGACGGAGTTTCATTAAGATCCAATTGGGTGTTAAAGATATCTTGTTTTTGCAATCCTGTGACTTACAAATAGAGGCTTTGTGAAATGACAGATATCTGACCACATGTTTCCATTCTCAACTCATAGGAATTTACTAAAGACGACGTATTAATCCAACATCGTGTGTATGAGTTACTCGGTTTCTCGTAAGACCTTATACACAAGGATAGAACCGATGGCGTGGAAATGTTTATGTTGTGGTTTTTATAGTTGATTGGTTATAGTTGTACTTGTTCTTTAAGTTGTTTTGTTGTGGTGGTTGGTGGTTGGTGTTCACATTGACACATTCAAGCTGACTGAAACTGAAAGGGGGTGACTTTGTAAGGGGGTGACTTTGTCAGGGGGTGACTTTGATAGGGGGTGACTTTGTCAGGGGGTGACTTTGTCAGGGGGTGACTTTGTAATGGGGTGACTTTGTCAGGGGGTGACTTTTTAAGGGGTGACCTTTTAAGGGGGTGACTTTGTCCGGGGGTGACTCTGTCAGGGGGTGACTTTGTCAGCGGGTGACTTTGTAAGGGGGTTACTTTGTAAGGGGTGACTTTGTAAGGGGGTTACTTTGTAAGGGGTGACTTTGTAAGGGTTGACTTTGTCAGGGTTGACTTTGTCAGGGGTGACTTTGTAAGGGGGGTGACTTACAAAGTCTCCCCTTACAAAGTCGCCCCTTACATAGTCGCCCCTTACATAGTCACCCCCTTTCAAAGTCACCCCTTACAAAGTCGCCCCTTACAAAGTCGCCCCTTACATAGTCGCCCCCTACATAGTCACCCCCTTTCAAAGTCTACAAACCTACTTCTCCTCCTTACGGAAATCTTAATCAAAATCTATCGTCAAAACGTGGCCCGCTCTCCCTACTGACAGAATCTTCGATGGGGTCTGCCGATAAGCATGCTCATTCCTTCCAACTGTAGCTATCACTAACCCTTCATTTCCAGCAGAAATGTTTTATCATTACTAAAATTGCTGGAGGGTTTTGAATTTCTTATCTCTCAGTTCATCGGTCCCTTTGGGAAAAACACACTACTTTGATTGCACACTACAGCAGTTGACGATATGGTGTTTAAGATTGGTTTCTCAAACTTGGGAAATAAATCAGAATTTTTGGAAATAAATCAGGATTGTCTTCATAACGTGTACTTATTTATTCGTGTGTGTATAATTATAAATGTAGGTATAGTTCAATTATTTGTAAATATTCATTAACTTTTGTGAAGCCTTGCGAATAATACTTAGTTATACATTACAAGGATTGTATAGGCATACCCTTATTTTGTGGAACAATTCGATCGTTTTAGTCTTATATTAAGAAAAACAACCTTTGAACATTTAATTTCAGTTATGTCCACACAGAAAGAGTAACCCGTAAGGTGAATACGCAAATTGAGAAGCGTATGTATTAGACAGAAATGTCCAAGTGAAATAATTCTCGAAGCGGCTTTTAGTAAGGTGAATACGCAAATTGAGAAGCGTATGTATTAGACAGAAATGTCGAAGTGAAATAATTCTCGAAGCGGCTTTTACTATTGAAAGCTGCTGCACTTTTAACCAAGTCAGTTAATCAATTTTTTCTTCACCCATATAAGACAGTTTATCTCTGATTGGTTTAAGTATGTCACGCGGTTGTGCTTAAACGGAGGGTATAACTACAACCTGCTGCCGATTTCAAGAAACGCTAGGATTAATCCTTTCTCGAGTTAGGACGAGTAACCCGTCCTAACTTAGGATGGGTTCAATACGTCCTACGCCTTTAGATACGGAATTTAACTCGTCCTAATATTATTCTAAGTGCTTATGACAGTTTCTTCATTCCTATTGGTCGAGAGCAACGGCTTGAACACCTGGGCTACATCACGCGATACGCGCGACGCGCACAGCATCTCCTTATAAGGAGTTGTTTACCAGAGGGTCTTACCATTTTATAGCTGGAGGGGTGTTTTGGTGTAAGAAATAATTAAACAATTATAGTTGCTGCGTTTTTTATATTTTGGGTCAAAGAGTGTTCATGTTTTTTGACCGAAAAGGTTTTTAAGAATTGGTAATTATCGCATCCAGACTGCAGCCGGTATTAAACTGTGTTTAAAACCAGTCAAGCACATTATTTATTCCCTTATTTTAAGAGTGGCAACAGGGAGTTAGTGTTTGCAACTTCAATAATTGAGTCAAAATTTTCACTGATGTGTTACGTTATGTATATGATGGGATACACCAAGTGAGAATACTGGTCTTTGACAATTACCAAACGTATCCAGTGCTTCAAGAAAGAATGTGGGCTTTTGACGACATACCGAAGTTGTCCATGCAGACTTTACAATGCATTGTAAAGTCTGCATGGCCATTGCAATGGCCAAAAATTCTTTGTGTTTGATACAACTCTTTGTCTGCGTGGAGTGAAGAGATTTAGGGAAATCACTTGAAGAAAAGACATTTTGTAGTCATTTAACTTGCTGCCTGTGTGCACATAGACGACTGCCTTCAATTGTCTTCAAATTTCTAACATTTGACCTGTGCAATAGACGATAGTTTCCACATCTCTCTGCAACTGTCTTTACATTGGGTCATTCAGCGACTGGAAGTGCCCTGTGCGATTTGATATATAAAACTGGCAGTGAAGACAAGCTTTGAAGCATAGAGGCTGACATGTTTGAAGGTGGACCGATAATCAACGGCAAGGCGGCCTTACCTGAACAACAGAACCGTAAGTTGGATGTTTTTTAACAGAGCAGGGAACCCAAACGACAAGAGGGAAAAGTTTCCGTATGGCGCCACCACTTTTTCATTCGATATAAAATAATATAGGAACTTATTTACCTGATTGATATATCCCTTTTTGTAAAAGTGAGTGAAAATGTGGTGGCGCCATACGGAAAGTTATCCGACATGAGTCCCTAGGAACTATTGTATCCCACCTCGTCGCCAATTTCAGTGCAATGTGAGATTTCAGGCCGGAGAGATGCGGAAAATTATCAAGTCCCTACTGTTGTGAAATAGAATACCACAAGGGAAACTGATTGGGTCAATTTTAGACTATGACTATGCAATAGTTCCTTATTCAACCCCAAATCGTTCAACTTCTCTTTGTTCAACCCAAGATTATTCAGTCATTTTCCCTTGTGGTTTATTATTTGATTATGACAACACTTCTACGTCTGACTTGATTTTTAACATGGAAATGTCAAAGGGCTTTGCTAAATTTTCTGCCTCTTATCACACGAAAATTTCATTAGGTTCGTAGGAGTTCATCAGAACTCGTTACCCCTGTAGGTTAATACATGGTTTCAGTTGGGAGCCGTTTCGTTGCATTATAGACTCAGTGCACTAAAGTCCTTAATTCGGTAGTGATCCGCTGATAGTTCAATAAACCTTTGCCAATATATTACACATTGCACGTGCACATAGCCCTTGTAGGACGTCAGTCAGTGCCACTGCATGTAACGGAGGAGTCCAACCAGGGCTACACGTGCACACTAACATAGGGAAGCTGCATGCACAGCAAAGCTTATGCGTAAAAAGAAATTATGTGCTTAGCGATTTCCTTCATAGCAACCATAGCAGGGTACCAGACACAGAATGTGCATAATGGTAAGGCTTTTTCGCTGGTATCCTTTATCCAATGAGCGTCATTTTAGTTTGCTTGGCTTCTATGCACTGGACACTATTGGTAATTACTCAAAATAATTGTTACCTTACTTAACGAGCAAGGGAGAGCAATTGGTAGTATATAAAATATTGTTAGAAACGGCTCACCCTGAAGTAAAGTAGTTTTTAAGAAAGGGGTATTTTCTCACTCAAATATTAAGATGATTCAAGCCTACGGCTTCTTGTTGTGCGTCTGAAAGCACACTGTGTTTTTTTTTTCTTCTGGTAGAATACTGGTCTTTGGCAACATTACCAGAGGCGTGCATTGCCCGAAGTGTACTTTAAGGATAAACAATACAATGTCCACAGATTAACAGAAAGATTCCTTTAAAATTATTGTTACTTGCCGAGGTGCTGTATTTTTTTTTATTATTTTTTTTTTTTTTATGAGTAAACAATGTTAGGAAAA
Organism: Asterias rubens; assembly: GCF_902459465.1. Taxonomy (NCBI): domain Eukaryota; kingdom Metazoa; phylum Echinodermata; class Asteroidea; order Forcipulatida; family Asteriidae; genus Asterias; species Asterias rubens. The sequence goes on from NC_047079.1 coordinate 8,578,266, forward strand.
TAATTGTTGTCTCAGTGAGACAGCAATTATTTTCGTGACATTTTTTCACTAATTTCAAAAAAAAAACTACAGCCTCAGTATGTAATATTTTTAAGGCAGTGGACACTATTTATAATTACTCAAATAATTATCATAAAACCTTTCTTAATTACGAGTAATGGCGAGAGGTTGATAGTATAAAACATTGTGAGAAACGGCTTCCTCTGGGGTAATGTAGTTTTAGAGAAAGAAGTAATTTTCCCCGAATTTGATGTCGAGACCTCAGATTTAGAATTTGAGGTCTCGAAATCAAGGATCTGAAAGCGCATAACTTCGTGTGACAAGGTTTTTTCTCTTTTTTTCTCATTATTATCTCGCAAATTCGACGACCGATTGAGCTCAAATTTTCACAGGTTGGTTATTAATACATTTGTTGAGATACACCAAGCGAGAAGACAGGTCTTTGACAATTACCAATAATGTCCAGTGTCTTTAAGGAAATCTGTCTACTATCGTAACCTGTAAGCTGTGAACGTTTTAAGTAAATTTGTATACATTGTGTTTTATGTTACAAAAAATACTAAACCCCTTTAATACCCAGTGAAGCTAGATGTCCGTTTTGGGTGATCAGGTCTCTATAAATCCTCAGTTATTCAATCAATTAGGTTAACAACCACGTCCCCGACAGCATCATCTCGTCGTGTTAGTATAATTGCATCACCGGGTCACGGGGTCGAACTTCCATCCAATCACAAACCGCCCTGGGCCCCAATCACTCATCGCCCTCGGCCCCGCCTCGCTCTCATTGGTTTAAACAAACACCTGACCTTAAATCAACCTCGTACCCGGCCGATCGAGGGACCGTATCCTTCACGTGTTTGTTCAGAGCACCAGGTGTGGGGTCGATACTGTCAGCTGAAAATAATTACCCGGGGATAAATGAGACGATTTCTGTACTAGTATAATCAATTTGCTTACGGCTTATTTTATTGGACCATTTTTCTTTCTGTGATTAAGTTGTAGGGTATACGAATTGAAATGAAATTGAGTTATGAAACACTTCAGGAAAAACCCAGATCACATTCCGGAGTTAGACCCTTTGCTTAAGTATCAAATAATTTACTTTGGTTGTTGTTAGCAGCTTGTTGGATTTCACACGTCTGAAAGGATGGCCATCAAATCATCAATTTCCCTTTAGGGCATTTGAAAAAAAGACCAGCAATTCGATTCGTTGTAGTTTCTTTTCTTTCGTCTTCGGAATCAAATCGCTCTGCCCAAAATAAACGACAAGCTGCTACCAGTCAAACCAAAGCAAACATTGTCAAAAAGATCGTAGGGCTCTACATTTGTAATCTACTTTATTGTATATCTAAAAATTAGCCTAAAATTCACACTGGTTTGTGAGTCGCGAAAGCTACACTAGTTTTGCCTAGTGGTGAAGTATTCAACAGTATATTGCATTTTGTACACAGTGTAAATTGGTCCTATAGTACAGCGGAAAAATGAAGAATTGGGGTGGGAGAAGTAACAACTAACTAAACATTCGATAATACTTTTTACAATGTTGTTGGTGTTGATAATACTGATCTTAAAAATCATTGATGTAAAACAAGCGCATTTGGGTATTTTGATTTAGCAAAGAATGTAAATTCAAACAGAGTTTGTGATTTTCTGTGTTTTGTTTTGCCCCCTCTTTTGCAACAAAAGACAATGAAGTCTTTTTTTTTGGATCTTCTTGACAAATAACAAAATGTCAAAAGATTTATTTTTGTGCAAAATCTGCCTTTCTGTGGCGCCCTCTTGAGCGTGTTTCTTAATTTTGAGCTAAAAGCAACATTCAATTATTCGTAGCGATCGTTTATGATTAAAAACTGAAAATGGCGGTAACAATAGTTCTTGTTAGACCTTTTTTAAGGATAAAGGATTTGTTTTTCTTACAGTTTTTAAGACTTCCCTTACTTTAAAACCCACCAATGTTAGAATAAACTGTCGACTATGTCGCATTATGGAGTCGACACACTATAAAACAATTAAGTTCTTCAAACAACAGAAGACGACATTATGGTTTCAGTCGTGAGTGTGAGTCGACTACACATGCGATCGAGCGAACTGTATGTTATTTAGAGGGATGTTCTGCGCAGGTGTCAACTCGTCCTACATGATGTTTCTTGGTACATTGCGCTCCTCGTTCCCAGGGTCGTGACGTCATCTATTTCTCCTCGGTCATGTCGGCCTCTCGTCTCCTGCGGCGGCAGAAGTTGGATGAGCTGAGGTTGAGGAAATCCATGAACGGGTCGCTGCAGATCTTAGCTCTCTTGTTTACTGTGTCGAAGGATTTGAACATTTTTACAAGGTCAGCTCTGTCCTGCAATTGTGTTGAAAAGAAGGGTAGAGAAAGAAGGAAGGGAAAAAGAAGACAAAAAGATTATAGATATTTATCTTGTAATTATTTTTGTTTCAGTTAACACCATGGATAGGTGTCTCCTCTTTGCCGTGTATATTGTTGTTCTTTGGGAGCTAGGTGTTGCTTTTTATTTCCCATTCTTAATTCGGGAGACCTAGTTTAGAATATAACTGTCCTGCTTTATCACTTTACTTCGGCCGGGATTACTTTCACTTTGTGGATCGAGGGGACTTCTCATCAGGTCAAATGCACGGACCCCCATCTTAAGAATATCCCGCAATGCATCTTGAAGAAGAACAGTTGGCAAAATAAAAAAAGGTTGTTCTCTCGAAACACCACCACATCGCTTGCTTGTGTTGCGGCCTCATTCAGTTACAACCTAAGTACAGAATAATTTCACGTCTTTTTTTCTTCTTCTCACAAACAAACGCAAAACCGAGTGTTTACAAGTTGATGTTTCAAGCCCGCAAGGTGACGTCACATGCTTGTAAAGTTGCGCGGCCCGTACAACGACACACTCATGCACATTCACGAGAAGGTTTGCCTACTTCAACTGGGTAGAATGTTCTCAATTGGGTCAATTCAACACATTTCGACCAACAGTCGAAAAGAAAAGACACTTAGTCTAAATGAAAGGCATGCATGACCCGCTCTCACTGTTAACAATGCCTTCCACTTCAGTTTCTCTTAAAATGGACCTGCGTGAGTAACTTTAAAGGCACAGGACACCTTTGGTAATGATTGCCAACGACCAGTATTCTCACTTGGTGTATCCCAAATAGTGCATAAAATATTAACAAATCTGTGGACTCATTCCCCAATCGGTCCTCAAAGTGTAAGGAAATAATGAAAAACAAAACACCCTTGGTGCACAACAATTTGTGCTTTCATAAATCTCTACAAAATGACTTCATAGTTGTATACTATCCTCAAAAACACTTATTTTGAGTATTACAAATAGTGTTTATTGCCTTTAATTTAAAAGGGCTGTGACGAACGGAGCAACGCTTTTAAGACCCGATCCCCCCTCCCCCGCATGAAGCGAATTTGACGACACAAATACACGTTTTTTAATTTTATTTTTCAAACTGTCGTTTTGGGCAAAGTCACATGGGAAATAGATAGTCTCAAGGGGTGGACCTACAGCAAAAGACCCGGGCATACATGTTGTGGGAAATACGCACGCACAGCCGTTCGAAAAACAAGGAGGGACACGCCCACATTTATTTTCCCCAACGTAAGCATCCCCCAAAGTCGGCTCGGTGAAAAGTATAGAAAACAGTTAACACAACCAAATGATTTCACCCGCTACTTCTCTAGTTCTCAAACCTCGGGGCGAGGAAAGGTCCCCCTTGTTCAGCCGCAATTTTAACCGATCAAAGAAACTCGCCCCGAATAGTGGGTCTACGGAGTCCTCAACACGACGTGACAATTCTAGAATGAAGCATTAGTAGAGTCACGGTTACAGCCGCGATCCCGTAGGGAACGTTGGGTTGTAGGTGTGTTACGGTTTTTGCGGGGATTTTTTGTCCCCTTGTGAAATCTTTTCAAGAATGATGGGATTCAGGAGTTTTGGAAGAGGAGGGTTAAAATGGGGTTATGTGGATTATTCACACCGTGGGGCTAATTGTTTGAACGAAGCTTAAACCATTCCCGGGGAGCATTAGCGGCAATTAGCGGTGTAACTTCCAGGGGAAATTCATGTACTGGGAATTCCTGCACTGGGAATTCCAGCTTTGGGGACATTTCTTTGGGAAGACTAAAACCCTGAACTGAGCAAATGCGCTGTACTTTGTGAATGGAAACTGCGTAGCAGTATTTCTGTTGAACTTTCACCATACCCTAGCTCTAACCACTGAATACCTGATTCCCACTGATTAAAACGTAAACTTAAACCGTCCAGTTGTTTTAAACCTTTGTATATGGAGAATATAGCAAGAAAACTAACCTGTGAAAATTCCATTTCAAAAGGTGTTTAGTGCTTGTGATATTGCAAAAATTCCGGAGCATTTTATTCCACGAAAGAATAAATCGTAATGGAATACACACTCTGAAGAACGTATCTGACAGTAACGTTTCCCAGATATATATTTGTGGTGGATACAAACTGATATCTCTTTCCATGACCACGTTACTTCGAAGTAAATATAGTTTTTTCAATAAACTTTATAAAATTGGAAGCTGCTAATCCCTCTATACGCAAGTAAGATCTATTAAGGGATAACGGGTTGGAAAAGATAATTAAAAAACAGCACATAATTCACTCAAAAAAAATGTCCTTCGAAATCGTGTGGTTTTCATTTTCATTCATGAACTTTGAAAGGTCCGTTATATTACGTAGTAAAATTGTTGCCTAGTCAGTGCATTTGGTCAGTTCAATCAGGGTTTTACAAAGTGACAAAATCTCAAACAAAATTTGCGGATTGTTAGGCCTACATGTACGAACCAGCCTAGACACTATGGTGGCAATGTAAGAAAGTGCCTCTTCTTGAGCTTATTCAGTCTTTTTAATATTGTGGTAGGTATCTCACATGATTTATAACAGGGGTTTGCTTACAGCGAATAAAATAAAAGTCGCTTTGGGCGGTTTGAAGAAGAAAAATACGACAGTATTCTTTTTTTATTGTTTGGCGAAGCATCATTTTCTTGGTTTCCAATAAAAAGAAATTGCGACATTCGACTACAAACAACCATTTACAACAACGCCAAAGTTTCCTCGGGCTTTAAGCCGCTCCCGTGAAATCGTTTTAATTGCGAACTCGCGGCTCAAGTTGCGAAACTGATCTGAAAACGGGAACTTTATCTCAAAACAGCTGCAAACAAGAAAAAATAAAAAGCAGACGTTTCTTCTTTTTTCTTTCATCGTCATCTTGCCAGATGAGTTCCTAGCAACTGTGGGTTATTTAATATGGCCGTTTTATCTCGAGCGGGAATGTTTTATGACACAAAACCATAGGCTCTTCGACATCTAAGTATTCTTAAAGCGAGAGTGTTGTTCCTAGACAGTGTTTTTGTGCTAAGATTAACGATTTATAGATCTGAAGACAGAAGAATTTAAGTTAAATCAATAAAAAGCTTTTTTTCGTCTCCCATCCCTTCATCCGATTACACCTAATACGAGGTAGCGAACCCTAATAATTTCATTTTGTGCTGAATCAATCCAATGTCTGGTCAAGATTAGCTTTCCATGCACTAAGCCAAGCTTGAATATTAAAATTGGTTTTGTTTGCTGCTTGTTTTAAGACATCGTGTCAGTCGAAGGAAGAGGGGTGTAATTGGCCTATTCGGTTTATATTTTGGTTGCGTTTGTTTTGCGTGTGTTTTTATTTCTTCCGATTTTGTTATGTGTACACAACTTGTGTGCTACAAGGGTCATTATTCTCTTGCAACTTCAATAACCAATTGTGTCCAAATTTACACAGGTCTGTTATTTTATGCATATGTTGAGAAACACATAGAGTTAGGATACTTGGTCTGTTATAATTACCAAAGATGTCCAGTGCCTTTAAGACACAACAAATCGCCTGAGCAGCGCTCGCGCGTTTTTAATTTTGAGCAGCTTTGTTTTCACGATACGCCTGCTTAACGTGAGCTGTAAACAACATTAAGCACTCTTAGTTTTCAGGTTTAAATTATGCTCAGTCTATAAATTTCTGATCGTCTTTGCTGAAAGATTTCGTGGGCGGTAAGCATGCAGCATAAGGTAGCACAGTAATTGTTTTTGTATCGATCAATGATTTTGCCGCCAGGCAAGGGTAACTAAATAACAATAGGCCATGGTAGTGACGAACAATAGATGTCTTTGTTTCTGACGAGACAAAGCCCCGAGATGTACAGTAAATGAATGGCACCACCTCCGCACTATTATTAGGTGCACATGATTCAGTATTCATGGTACAGTAGGGAGGTTCATGAATGTCAACGTCAGAAAATTTAGTTGCTAAATTCTCACGTTTTCAGCATTATTGTTCACGTCATACGTACGTACAAACGTCATGCATGCGCATGCAATAATCCCAAAGTGCTGACGTAACCTAGAACCAACAGCGGGTTTAGCTGAACGTTTTGCGAGCAAACACGTAAACGTAAACGTCAGAAAATTTTGTTTCTAGGTCGGGGTTGACACCGATACCCAGTCCCATAGAATATGACCCATTTGTGGGTCAGTTTGACCCGGTTATGCTTATGATAACATTATACGGGAACTGTGCTCACATAATTTTTTTATAAATTTTACTTCACTTATTTGCATGTATATTCTATACACACAGCATGCAGTTTCAATTTATGTTTACTTTTTTTCTTCCACTAGATCAAAAATAGGCCTCAGTTGCGAACGACTCTGGCTTTCGATATGGCTGTTTGCAAAGAACAGTGTACGTGTAGACCTCCATGGTTAGCCATAAGTCGTAGCCGTACGGGACCTCTATAAGATCTATACACGAACCAACGCTTTACGTAAAGTGCAATGAAATGTGTTGGAACAACAAGCGACAAAGGGAATCCAGATCGAGGGAAAACAGGTCAGTGTTTTGACGTAAACACAATGTGCATTCAGACACATTAGAGTACCTCACAGTTTTATGACTATATATATATTTTTTTTTACAGATTTTAATTTATAGATACAGACACGGATCATTGTGGTGTTTCACCTTAATAGTAATGTTTAGCATTATAACTTATGTCCTTTTGATTGGTAAAGCAGCTTGCAACGGCTAATTCTATCTTCGCCATTTATATAACAACGATACCTGCAAAGGTGCAATCATTATTTTATATTTTCACAAGGCTTTAAGTTTAAGGATAATGGCTTGCATGCCGTATAGCTTCAGTATCATTAAACCGATTTTAGTATAGGGGAAACGTCTGGCTCCTGTTATTATGCTTCATCATTGTTGGTATACAGGGAACCAGGTCAGCATGCAAAGGGGGCATTATAGTTTTTCATGACAGATAATAACATACAAAATCCTGCTGACGGGTTTAATTCTCAGCGCGAATTCCTTCCTAAAGATTAGTGTATAATATAACCCACGCCTATAATATACCCAATAGCGACAGTGTCGGTAGACTGCACCGTGAAAAAGCAACAAAGTCACCCCGGGCAAATCGCTAAATCCACCCATGGATTACCAAGCATGCACGCTCTCTTTGCTCATTTTTTCCCTTCTTCGTTTCTCCCCCCGCCAGTGTAACACTAACCAACATTGATATCCCTGTGATTTCCGTAGGGTGTTCGGGGTGTCACATTCACAAGGCGATACAATGTCACCATTGTAATTGATACTGTTGTTTTAAATATGTATGTATTTCTCACTTTTTTGTATATGGGATGTACGTTTATAAATATTGAACAGCACTTGTGTTCATAACACGTCTTTGAGATGATTTGGAGCAAGACGACAGTGCAAAATATGATACTATTTCGCTAGTATCAGGTTTTGATAGTCGGGGGGCTGTGAAGTCAAATTCTCATCCCAGGGGTGAACGTATTCTGTTCTGAACTTGTGAGGCGATGGTTGTAAATGTGTGAAAATGTTCCACTTGTTTGAACCGCCGTTTTGTCTGGAGGTGACATTAGGATTTGAATTGTGTGAGCAGATTATGGTGTTTCAGTCTGGCTGCCTTCAGGGGTCTGGTATCGGACTCGTCTCCCCCTTGGGTATCCACCGGGGCTAAATTATACCAGTTGAAAAACAACTTTTTGAAACTTTTTTTCAAGGCTACATTTCTTAAAGCCTGTAAAGTATACAACAACTTGCTGTGAGTACAGAAAAGTACAGCTTGACAGAAACACGTTACGCAGCCAAAAAATACATTTACATTGCTGTGGCTGGTGTCCCACGCAACTTTTGCTCAGCAAAGCAATTCGTCAAATAGAATTTTCTGCTAAACAGCTTTGATGAAATTGGGCCAGGTTTATATCAACACAGTATGACTGTCGAATATTGGCAAATAGGCCTACTTATCAACACACTGGATGTCATACAACTTGATATACGCTTTACGCTTTAAAAGCAATCACAGGATCAAAATTGTCTATGATTTGGAGTTCCGTGGGGCTGAGCCAGATCTGGGTCAGCGTGACCCTGATCTGCGTCACTTAAACCCGGAATATAAGTCAAAATTACCTGGACAATTAGTCAACCTGACAGAGAATTTAAGTTTTCAGGTCAGCCTGACCCAAAGTTGGTCGAACCGACATAAATGTTTTTCAAGCGTGTTCAAATAGACCCATAAAATAAGTACAGTGCAGTATAAACGAGTTGTGCATACATTTTTTGTGTGTGTAACTACGGTAGCAGAATGTCAGCTTTCCATATATATAAGCAAGTCATACTTTGCCGTTATTTGAGGAGGTTTTATATAGAAGATTCGTTCTCAGTGTAGAAACTGCATTGTTATATCTTTGATAATTTCAAATGCACAATTAAATTTCAAAACAAATATTTTGTTAGGTTTCCACTTTTCCATTTAGCCTGTCCCTCTAATTGTAGTAACGAACTTAAATTAACAAAACAAGACACTTCTTTTTAGATGGTCGGAGAAAGCGTGACCTATTTTTTCAGTAATAGGTGGACATTGTTTATTGTATCTCGGGAATTTCATCCGCCAAAAGGTAACATATGGGTGAGTTAGCAGTACGTTTTGGTGTCGTGCATTCAAGTCTTTGTCGTCAACTGACCACCGTGACGTGGTGTTTTGAAATCGCCGTAGGCTAAAAATAAGAAACATGACTTGGTTCATATTGGCGCTTTATAATAACGGAAACGTTGATCCGTTGCAAAAATCAAAATTAGCTTTTTCAAATCCGACGGCTGTTATATCTGTCCTCGCGTGGCCGGACATTGGTTCTCGCAATGTTGTAGTTTAAAGGCACGGTGTAGTGCGTTGTAGATTGAAATATCCGTAGGCTGACTTAGTTTTGGTGACTATTCCATGACGATATGTTTTTATGTAATAACGTTCACCAAGGCCATGTAGATGCAGTGAGATTATATTAACGGACATTGTAATTATTTTCAATATTGGCATTGTATCGGACCCGAAGAAAACCGTACACAAGTCTCGCATTAAACCACAACTTGCAATCTTGCAAAAGAACCACGCTGGCAGAAAAACAAATCTGCAAAATTAACGAAAATTAACGAAAACGAAAGTTGTAGGAACTGCCTTATCCTATTTTGCTAAGCAACTGTATACGTAGTCTTTGTTTTATACACGTCATGAGACTTAACGACACTGGGCACTATTGGTAAATACTCAAATTTAATGATTAGCATAAAACCTTACTTGGTAACGAGTAATCGGGAGAGGTTGATTGTAGAAATGGCTCATTGGGAAATGGCTCCCTCTGAAGTGAGGTAGTTTTCGAAAAGAATACATTTTTCACGGATTTGATTTCGAGACCTCAGATTTATAATTTGAGGTCTCGAAATCAAGCATCTGAAAGCACACAACTTCTCAAGGACTCGTTAAATGGAAACACTTAATAATAAGTAAAAATAACAATCAAATAACAGAATGAGTGGTACTCAATTCTGAAATGAAACAAAATTGTGTGCGATTGGAGAAATTGAGTTAGACCAAAGTTCAACGAGAGATATAAAAGTGAAAATGTGTAAAGTACAAAGAAAGTGTTAAAGCCTTTGGGAAAACATATCCTGCGGCGTTGGAAAAACACGGCATATTTGGGAAGATGGATTTGAAACTCTTCGGGGACACCTTAAATGAAATGTTCCTCTTTCGCTAAAAACGTTTTTGCAAGGGGCGAAAGCGTCCACAACACAAAGATGGTGTGACTGAAGTGTGTCGAGGGATGTGTAGCAGGTGACTGTTTCATGTATGGTTCCAGACTCCTCTAAATCTTCAAGTCAAGCTTTTTAACCTGCACTCTAGTTTGTTTGATTTTTTCAACTTCTTGTACATTTTGTCCGCACTTAGTTTTTTTTCTTTCTCGTCACTTGCACCTTACGGCTGTGACGACATGCTGCACCATCCCAGTAAAGCCAAATTGTACTGCAAAGGGATCACCTTACTCAAGACTCAAGACTGTTTTTTTCTCAGAGTGTTTTTTTCTTTCTCAGAGTATGTTGTTCAATCCGGAGCGGTTTCAAAATCTGGAAACAGTCGCGACTTTAAACACCGCTATCGATTTGGTTGTTTAGTCAAGGATTGATTCCGTACTACGGGATGAAGTGCATGTTAGCGAGACGTCCAGGGGTGAGCCACGGGGACGAATCCCCCTTTCTTCCCCACGGACTCCCTGCTTCGTCACGTCGATTTGACTACCGTCCGGTGTACTACGATGACTTGTGTTCCCACGCAAGTCAAATCCATGTTTATTTGATTATTTTGTGATTCGCTTCATCTGTAAAGGAGTCAGTAGTCGTTGAGGCAATGGCTCATCATGTATCTCTCTTGATTAGTTTTTGACCTCATCATTTTGAAACGGGCAACGAGCCCCCTCCACCCCTCCCCTCCTTTAAATGTATGTACTGGATTGGTCGAACTGCCAAACGATTGTCGCACAATGTTCATGTTTTAGTGTAATCAACCATCGTGAAATAGCAACCCTGTGAAAATTTCCCAAAATGACTTTATCTCATCAGCAGGAAGCATTTGTTGTATGAACTTCATAATAATAAGTAAGCTTTCAGATTAAGATTAAACAATGGTGTTTTAATCAATACCGTTCTTGGAGTTTTTCATTAAATAAAGTTTGTGCTTCCATACCACAACTAGCTTCGGTCTATTAATTTTGGTTTTTACCCATACACTGCGGTAGCTTCGGTCTACAACTTCGCAATTTTCGAGTGTATTGTTACTTGCCAAGACACATAGTTATGCTATCATTTGATACCGGATCCCCTTAATTTCGATTTTGTAAATATTGGTCTAGCTTTTCTCCCCCTGTTCAGGGGCTCTGCAGGCCTAAGCTCGGCGGGTCATCAAAGCTGTGCCAATTAAACTTCATATTAAACAATAAAAGTAGGACAATTGATTTAGATCCAATCGGGCATTTCTTTAACTAATAAAGAAACAAATCATATTAGAAACTACCTCGTTCACGCGTTTGTTTCCTCTACCGGACGGCCAAAGGCACCTCTGTAACTCTTCGTCACTTCAGTGGTCTAAAGACCGCGATGTCTAGCAGCGAGATTGGGTTCGACTCGCTAGGCATGATGGATGGGGACATTTCACATATCTACGGGGGATTCCAAGCTAAGATCGCACTTTATCCTGCTAAGAAATTTGTCATTTTTCTCTCCCCGACGTCCCCTCGGCGGATCTCTAACGAGAAAAGTGATATGAAACTGCCTTAGGGAAGAAAACGGCACATCTACTCTTCGTGATTGTTACCGCTTTACTTCAACTCAATGCTACCTGTGATTTAATCTAATTTGCCTAAATATATATTGGCATCTTTTAGAAGGCCAAGGTTTTTCGATCTAGCTTCAAAATGTATCCAGTTCCAATCTGCCGCAAGAAATTGCAGTTACCGATGCGAAATCTAGGCAAAAAAAAACAACAACAACAACAACAACAAACTCCGATTTCGTTTGATATCTTTAGCATGACATATTTTGATAGAGTAATCATTTTCATTTTATAATAGCTCAGGGAAGCTTCTGCTCGATTTCACTTTAAAATTATATAGAGAAATTAATTTTATCCATGGATATGTTTTTTTTTTTTTTTTTTGGTTAATCTTTCACTGGTCTCGTAGATTAGACTTGCTGTGATTGAGTTGTGTTTCAAATTGCTAGATTTAAAACAAAAGAAGAAAATGAACAATGTTTGCTTGGATGCCTTCACGCTTGAGTCGAACGTCTTGAAAATAGTTTGTTCTTGTGGATCAAAGTTGCATGTATACTTTGTACAGCGGAATGAAGTTTGGAAACCGAGTCTTTAGACAAGCACCATCACGCAGTTACAAACAAAGCATTCAGCATCACATCAATCATTTTGATCATGAAATGTTTCCATGTGTTCTTTTTGCCACGTGCTGTGTTAACTTGCCACGTGCTGTGTTAACTTGCCACGTGCTATGTTTCATTTTTATTTGAGGCTCTTTCATGTTGATTTGCGGCTCGTTATTTTCGCTCATGAGGTGGTGGCTCAGCAAAGTGCAGAAAGACTCTCGGGTTGTGTTTAATAATTGAAATAGAATTACAGACCTGACCTGACAGCAGTGATATTTGTAATCCACCATCCTAAATTTGTGTTGTCTTTATTTGAAAACTGATAGGCCTACTGCTTCTTTTGTTCTTTCGCTCTTTGAAAACATGGAAGTTACAAAATATATCGAGACATTCTTTGGAATGAGAGACTTCCATTTATCACGTCAAAAAAATCTTGCACACAAAAAGAGACTTTCGTGTTTCAATTTGAAGCGAACTAATGAAACAAATACCAGACAGTAAAATGAAAGCTACATACAAATTCTCAGATGGAACTGGAAGCGGTTTCAGGAATGACTTCCCTTCTTCTCTTATTACGAAACTAACAAGGAATGTACATGGAAAGCAAGAACAGGTCGTGTTTCATTCGATGCTTTATTTCAAATTAATCGCAGTACCGTGAAATTATAGGAAGTTGACAATCACTGTGGCATGCAAGAGTTTAATGTCACCATACTCTATCGGTCGTCTAAACACACACGATTTTGAAAAATTTAGAGTTTTAAGTTTCCGTGAAGAATATCAAGTTGCAAGCAGTCGCAATATTCCATCGGTCTTTGGCTGTATGGCAGTTTTGTATGGGCCTCGTGCCATTTGATTGGCTAGGATTCTTCGCTTCGTATTACCATAAATTAAACAAACCACCAATCTCTTATCTCGATTTGGACTCGTTCGGGCAATAAGATGTAGGCCCTATGGTTTGCGTATGGTGACCAAGCGGTTATTCAAGCACATAGGACTTAAGATTTTTTTTCATTTTTTTCTGATGAGCAGAGTGTGGGTTCGATACTTGGTTGTCATCAGATCGTGCCACAGCACCTTGTAAACCATCATTTTCAAACGTCGGTTTTTGGTTTGTGAGAATTGAACTGTTTGAAGCACAAATATTTTTTTTAATGATTTTTTTTTCTAACATGATTACTGTTCAATCACTGTATACTATGCATACCATGTAAGTGTAAAAACAAATCAATGATAGTGAAACGGTGAAACCAACAATGGTCCTTCGAGATTTTTTTTTTAAGCTGCAAGCATTTTTATTTCAATCGATAATTGCTTTCTGTTGCTAAAACCTCCATATTGCAAGGAAAGTGACAAATGTTATTTCAATGTTTAATCGTCCGGTATAATAGATTTACCTCCTCCCACGTGTGGACAGATGTTGTATTCTTGTACTGGATGTATGAGGTGTTAAAGAGCAAGACATAAACGGAGGAGTTGTCAATATTTGTTGGGGGAAGCTTAAGGCGTTAGTCCGAGTAACACATCCGTCTTACGGTGAGTCAAGAAATGATTCAAGAAATGTAAATCAAAAGATCCTTGTGGAATACTTGCAAATGTCCCCTCTCCATCAAGATGGTGAATGACGTGATTCAGTAAAAACCACGCCTACTTCGTTTCACGTAATACGACCCCCCCCCCCCGCAGAGCGCTTTAATAACAGGTTGATATTTTTTCAAATGGTGAACATGTTGATCATTTGCCCATTCGTTGGTACACCTAAACTAATTTTGTTTGAAGTTATTATAACAGGAAAGATAGAGCTGACATAATAGTATAACAGTAAGTGGTCATGTTTTGTTGGTGATCAACTACATGAACAAAGAAAAATGAAAAAGTGGGCTTTAGTTGCTGATGCATTTATCAGTTTTTTTTACAGTTTGTAATTTGAGGAACAATAAAAAATAGCTAGTCAGCAAAGAAGACATATCGCACAGAACTTACACATTGTATTCTATAGCTGAGGTTTGCAAACATCTTTAGAATTTCGAATGAATTCATGTTTGTCAAACATCCAACAAATCATTTAAGAAATTTAGAAAGGGGAACCAGGTGGCAAATACACCAATACAAATTTGTACACAGGTTTCATACAGTATTGGTAGAGCTGATTAAATAGTCACACGGTGTTTATGGTTTTGGCTGATCGAAAAGTAGCATTTCACACGTTACAATCTGTGGCTAGTGTCCTGTTCACTTCTCTTAAGACGAATGTTTTGTAGGTCCCCTGATAGGTTTCCGGTGAAAACTCGCTCAATTAAAACCTTCCATTTCTTTCATTCAATTCCTCTGTTTTGATGAACCCCTGACATAATTGTTTTCCCCCATTCACAGAACCCCATGCTGTTTCCAGCGTTCCATGCCGTATGTTCTTTCTATTTACGTTTCCAGAAATCAAAATATAATCATAGGCGATTGTGGTTTACAGAAACGACCAAAGTCACCCATGCGTTGCAGAACCCATGGAGATTGTGTCCTTCCATAGCATTTAAAGCAACTCTCGTGAATCACCTAAAAAAAAAAAAATCTAAATCCAATTCCTTGAATATTGGAGTCAAATATTGAACCAGTACACATCAGTGTAGCGGAACTCAGACAAGGCAAAATAGTCGGATTCCTCTTTTGTCAGAAGACAACCTCATTCGTTCTATACTTGCCGAGGTGGGTTACCATACACAGATTGTATTATGATCAAAGTGTTACTGTTGCATTCCCCTACACTGCGACTGTACTAGATATTCATGATATTTAAATTATTCAAATTCAAATCACTGCATTCGTGCCTCCATTTGAACTGAATATTCGTGACATGTAAATTATTCAAATTCAAATCATTGTATTCGTGCCTCCATTTGAACTGAATATTCGTGACATGTAAATTATTCAAATTCAAATCATTGTATTCGTGCCTCCATTTGAACTGAATATTCGTGACATGTAAATTATTCAAATTCAAATCATTGCATTCGTGCCTCCATTCTGTACTAAGTATTCATGATATTTAAATTATTCAAATTCAAATCACACACAAGGTGCACCGCAGTTTAAGTTTACCATCAAATTCCCCTTTTTTTAGAAGAAGAATTAACACAAGTTGTTTTTCTCCGCGCTGCTCTGTGATTTTTACTTATTATTTTTAGTATTAATTTATGGTAATTAAAGCAATGATAACTCATCATCATTGTGATTTATGTGGCTTCTAAAAATTGAGGACACCTATAAACAAGGGTGCTTAGTTGCCAATGTGAACCTTAAACCCAACATCGTCAATGATATTCTCAGTTATTTTATACGTGTACATATTATACACATGCAAGCTACAGCTTAATGTCGCCGCCGCAACTATGGTAAAGTTCCTTGTTCAGCAACACAACATGTCATATGACCCGGACTTGAACCCACACTCTGTTGATCAGAAACACCAGAGATTGAGTCAAGTGTTCTTAAACGCTCGGCCACAATACGTCATGCGAAAAGAAATTGCAGAATAAACTGCATTTAACAATATTATTTCTGATCGATTTGCACCAAGAGAGGTCACACTATAATTTGGTTAAATGTTGCTCTGACAACAACTTGTGGTAAAACCGCTGAATTGTACTGTTTCGTATCCACTGGGCAAATAGTTACAAGTTACACATATCTGTGATGATGACGTAAAACTGGCAATAATCCATTGGTTTACTGTATGAGTTTCACATGTAATGGCATTACTGGTGTAATTACATACATCATTTTTACAGAGTGTAATGTGGGCGTAAAAGCAGACGACATTAAAGTGAAAAGCGCGGTAAAATGTCAGCCAAAGCGAGCTTATGACCGCACGCGATGGGGCCATTACGTATAGTGGGCGATATGTATATGTCATGGGATACGTGTGGTCTATAATAAAATAAAAACACACAATGTCGTCATAGTATAGGTGTCTGACATCGAATCGTTTGGGGTCTGTTTCCCTTTAAAAAAAATGGTTAACTAAATTATTATACTTAAAAATTGAACAGACCGGTTACTGAGAAACGCGTTGGTTCTTATGGCAGTAAATGGGTTAGTATTGAATTTGACATTCAAATTGATTTGTTCAGTGAATGTCAATTTTAAATTATTAATATTGGACGCTGGCCATTTACATGAGTTTGAGCAGTGGATGTCAATTTTGAATTTCAATATTGGACATTGGGCATTCGCACGCTGTTAAAGTGAATGTCTATACTCAATATCGGACATTGGACATCTATATAGGATTGTTCAGTGAATGTCTACTTTGCTGTTTCAATATTGCACATTGGATATCCACATAGGATTGTACTTCAAATGTCTATTTTGCTATTTCGACTGTTGTGTCTTTAATTTCGTTTATTGTATGTGGCAAAAATAAAACTAACTGCCATTAATACATGTACTTTTTGTTCATTGATTTCCTGAGCTGTAAAAATGAACTCTTATATTTGTATTCCCGACGACGGCTTCATGCTACGTCATTACTTTAATGGATTTACGAAACGTTAATTGCCAATTCAAAGAGCAAAATCCTAACCCACTAATGTGACTACACGTTATGATAACAACCGACTAACCGACAACTATTCAATTACGAGGTAATCGATCATATACGAGAGTCATCGCATACCGATGACATAGCGATGGTATCGATACCCGACCGAAAGACATCGATACGGCTCGGATAATCTCATTATCGAATACCTCGGGGAAGGTCCCAGTTTTTGACACTGCTAATTCGGTTTGTAGAGTGTCGAGTTTCATGCGACGTTCATCAATCCGGAAGTCAAACGTGAGACTCGAAAAGCTAACAAGGCAGACGACAGCCGGTTTGTTCTTCTTCTACGAGAACATCATTTTGGCGTGCCTCATTCTTCTGCCCGGTTGACAATCCTGTAGCCGGTTCCAGGACACTAGTCCTAACTTAGGATGGGTGTAATGCATCCTCTCGTCAATTGATACGGAATTCTTAACTCGTCCTACAAGTCCTAAGATTAATCCTAAGTTAAAAGGAGTTTGGTGAAACCGACGGCAGGTTACAGCACTGCTTTTGTCCCAAAATCTTCAACACCTCATGTACACGATGCACCAATGAGTGACACTTGAGAAAAACTTCCACAGATTGTTGTTATTAATTGATGTTGGGATACACCAAGTGGGAGTAGTCGTCTTTGACAATTACAAAACAAGTGTTTATTTCACCAAACCCTTCCTAACTTAGGATAAATCTTAGTACTTAGGACGAGTTCAGTTCAGTATCCCAAGACGTTCGGGCACATTTAATCCATCCTGACGTGTTGCTCGTCCTAACTCGAAGATTAATCCTAGCGTTTCGTGAAATCGGCTGCAGTGCTTTTAATTTAGTTTGGTCGTAGTTGTCACCCCAAAGTTTTGAATCAATAATTTGCATATTATTAGAGATAAGAGAATTTCACTCAGTGTAAAAAAAAAGGTTTTCTTCCCGAAATAATAGCTTCTGATACCTCGGTATGCCAAGACGTTCGGGCACATTTAATCCATCCTGACGTGTTGCTCGTCCTAACTCGAAGATTAATCCTAGCGTTTCGTGAAATCGGCTGCAGTGCTTTTAATTTAGTTTGGTCGTAGTTGTCACCCCAAAGTTTTGAATCAATAATTTGCATATTATTAGAGATAAGAGAATTTCACTCAGTGTAAAAAAAAAGGTTTTCTACCCGAAATAATAGCTTCTGATACCTCGAAGGGGACCATTTGTATCCCCATGGGTGAAGCGGCTTCTAATCGTTCTCAAAGTATACCCCAATCGGGATATCTAAGAGGTGAGAGCGAGTTTCATGACCACATTATTGACCCAACATGCCTAATAATGACCAACCCGAAGGAGACAATCCCAATAATTGACTGGAACTACGTCTGTTTACTCTAAGCACATGTGCATGGATTCTACTATAGATCAATTTCCCCCCGAGTGACTTCAGAGAGATGGTAGAGATCCATCCAGATAAAAACTACAAAACGAGTCAGGATGAGCCAATAACTAGCTACAAAATGTCCACAGATGAGTCAATATTAGTAGATACCTTCTTCATCTGATGGTTTTTTGTTCAAACAACGCTATCATTTAAGCGCATCCTACGTGTTTTATAAGACGACGCCATTTCAGGCAAATACAGACGCGATTTCCGAGTTTGCTTTGAAGTACCTCGAAACATTATTGACACTCGAAAAAATGACTCGCCGTGTAGTCTCAGGACAAGCAGTTCTTATCTGAAACTGTCACACGAACGATTTAGGTGTTCGAAGGTGAGCTTTCTCGCTGTTGACGCAACACCAGCTGACATCTTGTGCAAAGGCTACATTGAGGACTTATATAATATTGTGCTGTGTATAGTCTATAGAAACACCAGTTCAATTAATACTCGGTGTGCCATTGCTAAAGTCATCTCTTAACAAATATTGATTTTCCTGACCTAGGGGCAACGGAACGTGTGTCAGGCCGTGTCTGAAACGACGACTTCGGCTACAGCTACGTCTAGATCAGCGCGTCTACCAGTGTTGAAGGATAGCAGACGCGCGCGATCTAGCCGTAGCTGTAGCCGAAGTCGCCGTTTCGGACACGGCCTTAGTTTTAAGGACAGCATCGGGGGCTCCATCTGTTAGTAATAATACGACCCGGTCAGATTTCAAAGGCATACACCTTAAAGGGAAGGTTTTGCAACCTTCCTAATTTGATAATCCTATATAGTTGTAGATATATACAACAAAACTCCATCCCAGTACAAAATGTAATTTCGAAAGGTGGTATTTTTTGTATTTATTTTTTATTTTGCCGAAAATCTGGAGCGGTTATGCCCGTAGTTGGAAAACACAATCTGAGAAACAATTCATGCAGAAACGTTTCTCAGATTGCCAATTGTTTTTTGAATCTTTCTCTCTAAAAACCACATTCCTCGCTCGGTAGGAATCGTGGCCCAACATTGCATCCATTATCAACAGCTGCCTTGCTACTTACCAAGTCAGTTTGTTTGGTTATTCAGTGTTGAGTAATGACCAAATGTATACCCTGCCGTTAAACCAGAGAGGAGGTTGAAAGAGATGAATGAAGATTTAAAGGGCATACTTCAGGACCATCTTGGCGTCAGTGATCAGAGGGTACCGCAATGTTTGAATAATGCAATGGGTTCGATACGGATAGTATAACAATTTGACTATAACAGAACCACCCCAAACTCATTAGAGATGGTCATTACATGGTGTTACCGCAAACCTTTCTATATCGTATTTCAAAGTTTCAAATCCTACTCATTAGAGATAGTCATTACATGGTGTTAGCGCAAACCTTTCTATATCGTATTCCCACCTTGTAAAGTTTCAAATCCTACTTAATTTGACAGTCTGTCTCTTGTAGCTAATTAGTCATCTGCAGACATCATTGTACACATTCCATTTTAAAGGAACTGAAAACCTTATGATTGCCAAAGACCAGTATTCCCTCTTGGTGTATGCCAACATATGCATAAAATAACAATTTGGTGAAAATTGATATCGGAGTTGCAGGTAAATTAAAAAACCTATGTCGGGGAAATGTTTGTGCTTTCGAACAAACTACTTAAGCTTTGCGAGCTAGATCTGAATAATGTCTAGTACAATGACTTGCTTAGTCAAAAGTTACCGCTTACAGTTGATTTCCTCAGACTTTAGAGACAGTTGCTACATGTCACATGATTAGGGGCAAGCTTTTGTATAGCAACCTCAAGATGAGCAAACCCTGGTACCATTGCACCATATACATCCATTCAGAAATGTGTATTGGTGTTCACCGTCTCTTATGTAACTAAGCAAAAGCTTGCCCCTAATCATGTGACATAGCAACTGTCTCAACAGTCTCAGGAATTCAAATTTAAATGGTAACTTGTGATCAAGCACGTCATTGTACCAGACAATATTCAAATCCAATATGCAAATTAGACTCATTGGACTCCGGCTTATTCGATCAATACGTTCAACTGTCGATTGCTGTTTCCTAACGTAACGACCCACTATACTATACAGAATCAGTCGAGCGCGATACCATTTGAATGTAAGTCATTAACTCGAACCCACAAATTGCAGAGACAAGCAAGAAACAGGGCTCGTAGACTTACAAAGCTAAAAAATAACAAACACAAGAACATAATCAATACGATTCCGGTATAGCCATTCGCCCCGATTAAGTTTGATTATTGCGTGCCTTGACCAATCACCGCCTCCATTATTGGTTTCCAAATTGGGGGAACAACCCGTTTTTTATTTCCTTTCCACCCCCGCAAGCTCCTTTTTTCTTTACTTTTTTATTTGTCATCAATGATCAGTCTGAAATACAATAATATTATCGTCATTGTTCCATAATAAGAAAGTACCACGAACAATCCACATGAGTGATTTGGGTCGACATCGGGGAAAACATATTTACCAATTCAGGTGATGCCGGTTTGTTTGATGTCACTTGTGGGATTTTTGAAAAATTTGTGTGAAGTTTAGGTGACCAGTCAATCGCCCATGTAGTCACAATGTTGTAATCATTGATCCTTTGTTGGTGCCGATTTCAAGGAACCCTAAGGGGGGGGGGGCATACACCTATAAATTGGAGTTTAGGTTGCACAGAGCTGAAATTTATTTCACAACGCTCGTGTTCATGAGTGAGACCATGAAGTTACCTCAAATTTATAACGATCTAAAACAAAAGTTATTTGCAAATATTGGTAACACCCTCTAAAAAGAAGTTCAACACTAGAAACAACAACAGGAATGGCAAACTTTCTTAATCTCCAGTATTCCCAAGTGTTGTGCTGGATTCCCCTTTCAGACTTGAGGACTGCAACAACCTTGATGGATTCTAACTGTAAGCTGATTTTGTGGCAGAACAGACCCTTTTCCTAAATTTACAATCCTATATACTTAAATCTTTAAGACGTGCGTTGGCTTAGTGACAATTATGAATAAGCCAGAGAAACGCAGCAAGATATCCGTTTAAATTTATTAACCGGAAAAACAAGTAGAACATCTAGAAATCCTTAACAAATCTTAGACCAGGGAGTCCTTTTATATGAAAAGTGCTAGTGGCACGCCTGTATGGCGTCAGATTGTTCATCTGCAGTGTATGAATGATCAGACAGCCTACATTCATTCCAATTCTATTGTTCTCCCCAATACATCAGTCAACCAACTTGCGAAATGGTCATCCATGCGTTCGCGAATCCGTAAAAAAAAGTAAATATCAGCCAGTGCTGTGTCACGTTCGCATTGTTGCTTTAGAAGATCTGTGATTTGCAGAGAGACTTTTATAGGAAATGACATTATTTAGGCCTGACATATTTTGTGGTCATCTGGTCCCGGTAGCACGTCGCTAAACAGTTAAAGGCACTGGACACTGTTGGTAAAGACTCAAAATAGTATTTCGCATAAAAACTTACTTGGTAACGAGCAAGAGAGAGAGATGTTGATACAATAAAACATTGTGCGAAACGATTTCTTTAGAAGTAACATAGTTTTTGTGAAAGGGGTAATTTGCAAAGTTGTTGCTATTACGAGGATAACAAATTGACACTTGTTTTGTTTGATATTTTCTGGAAAAGTACAAAATTATGATTTCATACAGTGCTACTGAAATGATTTTAGGGGAACTCCACTATGGGAAAACGGGTCAAGTAAGCACTCCAAATCACAAAATTACAAGGGCGGGACTTGTATTTGTACTCTGCCGTTGATCTGGTTTGAAAAATGGGTTTAATGGGACTGGAAGATTGTATAAAAAGTACAAACAGTTAGATCTGAAAGAGCTAAAAATTTACTCATAACAAAGTGTGCACAGTTACGCATATAGGTTGCTTCTAACATTCCAGAAAGTAGTCCCGGCCGATTTCCTATTTTCCCACATACTTTATAAACAGAGTAGTTCTTTTCTAAACGAAGTAGTCTCTCGAATTCCGAAATCTACTCCGCGGCAGTAGAATTAAAAGGGAGGCAAGTTTTCAAGAAGGAAGCTACACAGTGAAGTGGATACATACACATTGTGTTATCATAAAGTGAATATTCATTGTTACCTAACCAAGCAATGCCCCCCAAACCCATAATTAGCCCAGATGTATTTAAAGGCACTGGACACGTTTGGTAATTGTCAAAGACCATTGAGTCTTCTCACTGGGTGTATCCCAACATTTGTATGCACAAAATGACAAGCCTGTGATTAAGACTCAATTGCAATCGAAGTTTTTAGAGAACAATGAAAGAAAAAACACTGTTGTTGTAAAAATTTGTGTGCTTTCGGATGCCTAAGAAAAGGCTTCAGGCTAGAAGTCTTTTGAAAAATTGAATAAAAAATCATCTTTCTCTAAACTACGTTACTTCAGAGGGAGCCGTTTCTCACAATGTTTGATACTACCAAAGGCTATCCATTGCTTGTAATACCAAGTAAGTTTTTCATGCCAACATGTTTAGATGTTTAGGACGCATTGAACCCATCCTATGTTTTATATGACAAACTCGTCCTAACTCGAGATAGGATTAATCCTAGTGTTCGTGAAATCGCATGCATTGTCTTAAAAGACACTGTACATTATTGGTAATTGTCAAAGACCAGTCTTCTCACTTGGTGTATCTCAATATATGCATAACAACAACAAAAACTGTGAAAATTTTAGCTTGATTGGTCGTCGGAGTTGCGAGATAATAAATATGAAAGAAAAAAAACCTTGTCACACGAAGTTGTGTGCTTTCAGATGCTTGAAATAATTATGAGGTCTCAAAATCAAATGCGTGGAAAATTACTTCTTTCTCGAAAACTACTCCACTTCAGAGGGAGCCGTTTCTCACAATGTTTTATACTACCAACCTCTCCCCATTACTCATTAGCAAGTAAGGTTTATGCTAACAATTATTTTGAGTAATTACCAATAGTGTCCACTGCCTTTAAACTGTTTTAATCCTCAGTATTCTCAAGTGTTGTGCTGGATTCCCCTTTCAGACTTGAGGACTGCAACAACCTTGATGGATTCTAACTGTAAGCTGATTTTGTGGTAGAACAGACCCTTTTCCTAAATCTACAATCCTATATATACTTAAATCTTTAAGACGTGCGTTGGCTTAGTGACAATTATGAATAAGCCCGAGAAACGCAGCAAGACCAGGGAGTCATTTTATATGAAAAGTGCTAGTGGCACGCCTGTATGGCGTCAGATTGTTCATCTACAGTGTATGAATGATCAGACAGCCTACATTCATTCAAATTCTCTTGTTCTCCCAAATGCATCATATCAGTCAACCAACTTGCGAAATGGTCATCCATGCGTTCGCGAATCCGTAAAAAAAAGTAAATATCAGCCAGTGCTGTGTCACGTTCGCATTGTTGCTTTAGAAGATCTGTGATTTGCAGAGAGACTTTTATAGGAAATGGCATTATTTAGGCCTGACATATTTTGTGGTCATCTGTAATTATTTTGTGTAATTACTAACATTGGTGCCGGCGATTTCACCAAACTCTTCCTAACTTAGGATTAATCTTAAGACTCGGGACGAATTAAGTTCCTTATTCATAGATGTTTATGACGCATTGAACCCATCCTATGTTTTATATGACAAACTCGTCCTAACTCCAGATAGGGTTAATCCTAGTGCTCGTGAAATCGGCTGCAGTGTCATTAAAGACACTGGACACTATTGGTAATTGTCAAAGACCAGCCTTCTCACTTGCTGTATCTCAACATATGCATAAAATAACAAACCTGTGAAAATTTGAGCTCAATCGGTCATCGAAGTTGCGAGATAATAATGAAAGAAAAAATACGCTTGTCACACGAAGTTGTGTGCTTTCAGATGCTTGATTTCGAGACCTCAAATTCTAAATTATGAGGTCTCGAAATCAAATTCGTGGAAAATTACTTCTTTTTCGAAAACTACTCCACTACAGAGGGAGCCGTTTCTCACAATGTTTTATACTACCAACCCTTCCCCATTACTCGTTAGCAAGTAAGGTTTTATGCTAAAAAATATTTTGAGTAATCACCAATAGTGTCCACTGCCTTTAAGGCCAAGAAGTTTGGGTTTGGGTACATCGTTCACTTCATCATTCATTATTAAAAGGTACAAAGCATAAAAACAATCAGATTTGGACGTATGTTAGATTGGTGGCAGTAATTGGTAAAAACTCTGGTGAAAAGACTGAAAGAATTCTTTGCCAAAGTTGAGCTCCTTTCCTCCGCCACTTTCTTCAGGCTCGGAATAAAAGTGAAAACAAATGTGTTTGAAAATTGGATTCTATTATACATTTTGGTATGTGGTAACACCATGTGTGTATCTACTTGCTATGTAGATAATGTTCTTTTGAGAACTGTCTTGCTTTATGTGTTACTACCGCGGAGTAGATTTTCTGAGTTCGGGAGATTTCTAAGTTCTGGAACGCACTGTCCTGCTTTTGAAGTCTTCAATACTTCGGTGAGAAATTTTTTAGTAGAGTTCGTTTGGCGAAAGAGAACCATGCGTTTTTAATAATTGCGGTATAACAAAAGCATTGTTATAATTTTTGGCGCGAAAATTGAAGAAGAGTTTGTTGTTTTGACTTACCTCGGCTGTAAGGTCGTGGAAATTGCCCAGTGATGCCGCTGTTGCTAGGCAGACGACCATCAGTACGGAGAAAATTGTGAGTGTGACTGACTTCATGTTGGCTGTGCTGTCTTCCGACTCGGAGAAAAATTAGCAAGAGTGTAGTTATCACTGAATCGTGGCTGCTGGTTGGTTGCTGATGTACGTGTGATGTCGTCCGTTTGGCGTTTTAAGTTTGGCGTACTTGACAAATAATGAAGCTTGTGGAAGCCGAGCGGCGTCTTAAATAGCTGATTGAAACAGTGGGGATTCTATCCGCTTACTGCGCAGACTCAAAGAGTCTCGCTTGATTGAAAGTGCATGCTCCGTAGTCCTACTGCGCATCCAATGTTTGTTACATTACGAGCGTATTACTGTCGCGCAATTACCTCGGTTTGGCAGGCGGAAAAACAGTCCCTCAGCGTATCCTAACTAGATAGAGCTCCTAAATTAGGGTCTCGAGACTGCGTAATGGCTGTTCGTGTATGGTCCTCTTCCCCCGTATCAAAGCTGCTAAAACACGTGCTATGGGAATAGCCGAGCCCGTGTTCGGCTTCGTACTGTGCGTGTTATACAAATAATTGCGCCTGTAAATCAAGATTAAATCAAATCAACGATTGACTTTTGGTAGGGGGGCTAACGCTTAAAAAACACGGCAACACTCGAGTTGTTCCGTGGTTACCGGACCAAAAAAACAACGACCCTCCTGTCGGTATCGAGTGTTAAGTCGAGGGTGCTTGTAATTAGTTTTCTAAAGGTTACTAACGTATGGACATTAAAGACAAATGGAAATCTGAAAAGGAATGGAGGGAAGGGGAAAATGCCTGGAGACCAGTCGTGTATGGAGGATCCGGTCGGTTTGTTAATCGGTTAAAAATAAAGCTTTCTTTAATTAAAGTTTCAAGAGATTACAAATATAGATTTAGAGACAAGAAGATTAAACATTGCGCTTTGTATTAAACCGATTTCTACATGAAGTGCATGCGTCACTTGGTAAACCATGTATGCATTATTTTGATTTTCATACTCAAACTACATTTGTTTGCTATAGTTGTTTAGGGTAAATAGAGTCTCTAGATTGGAGGGGAATGCAGTATTTTACTCATTTAAAGACACTGGACACTATTGGTAGCTGTCAAAGACTAGTCTTCTCACTTGGTGTATCTCAACATATGCATAAAATAACAAACCTGTGAAACGGTGTACTCAATTTGTAATCGAGGTTGCACGCGAGTAATTAAAGAAAAATCACACCTTGATGCACATTAATGTGTGCTTTCAGATGGCGAAAAAGGGCGTAGGGTCTGAAGTCTTTTATGATTGAGAAACTACCTCTTCTTAAAAACTATATTGTTACTTCAGAGGGAGTCGTTTCTCACAATGTTTTATACTATCAACAGCTTTATATTGCTCGTTAAGGTTTTATGCTATGAAGTATGTTTTAAAATAATTATCAATAGTGTCCAGTGCCTTTAACAAAGACGTTATTCTACCCGGATTATTTTTATTGACATTTTCATGGCATTGTGGTAAAATACGTGACATTCTTCTTTTCCATTAGTGCGTGCATCGGCATTTATTTCATGCTTTCTCAAAAAGAAAACTGTAAAATAAGCACTTTGAAATATCGTAAATGTCGATGTGATAACATTTTAAAGGGAAACTATACATATTGGTTTTAAAACCGTTCGATTGGTTTTCTCCTATGTAAATTGTAAATGTGTAAACAAACTTAGCAAGGGATCCTTGCTAAATTGCTCCCGTGTGAAAGGGGCTGTAGTTATACTCGCTGTGGTGATATTAGGAGACTGCGCGTTTGTTTACAGCTATGCTATCCCGTTTCATTGTCGCATAAAAATAGTAATTAATACTAACGATGTTTTTACTACCTCACTGTGAAACAAATTATTTGAAAACCATTTCACAATTAATTGGTTTAATTTACTACCAGCTCATGTCAGACCATTTGCTTATTCCGTGATACAGCTGGGGCTTAAATTAAGTGAAATGCACTTGTAAGACTTTCCTGGTCGGAATTTGCGATGATTCCGGGTTCTGATTGGGCCTAACCCACTGTGGGGCCTAACCCACTGTGGGGCCTAACCCACTGTGGGGCCTAACCCACTGTGGGGCCTAACCCACTGTGGGGCCTAACCCACTGTGGGGCCTAACCCACTGTGGGGCCTAACCCACTGTTGGGCCTAACCCACTGTGGGGCCTAACCCACTGTGGGGCCAATCGTTACTACAACCAGGAATCCATGTCAAATTTAGGCCAATATAGAACTTTATCACGCTCTCACCATCTTGATCATGTTCCCTGTTTCAAACAGCAGTAATGAATGCTAACATTAATTGTGCAAACACTGCACCAGACTATTATTTCGTCCAGCCTCAGTTTGGTTACAATGAGTTGGAATGGAGTAAAATCAAGATGGCCACACCGTGATAAAGGTCTATAGTGTCGTTGTCGCGACTATTAAATCATTAGCCCAGTTAGAATAACGGTGTATCAACTACTCGGTTAATCTCGCTGCCACGACTACCAAAAAACATAGCCATGTTTGGTTCCGGGCAAACTGAAGGTACACTGTTTAGGTCCGTAGCCTACATTTAGGTTCCGGGCTACAGTATAGCCATGCTTGGTTCCGGGCAAACTGAAGGTACACTGTTTAGGTCCGTAGCCTACATTTAGGTTCCGGGCTACAGTATAGCCATGCTTGGTTCCGGGCAAACTGAAGGTACACTGTTTAGGTCCGTAGCCTACATTTAGGTTCCGGGCTACAGTATAGCCATGCTTGGTTCCGGGCAAACTGAAGGTACATGGTTTGGGGCTATACTTAGGTTATGTAGCCTACATTTAGGTTCCGGACTACAGTTGGATATCAGTCTGCGTATAGGGGTTGCATAAACACTTGAACGCGAGGTGGTTCACAAAAAGTATTAATTGGAGATACAGCCTTATGTGATAGCGCTTCCTTTGGACCAATGGTAGACAATATCATGCGAATTGACAAATGCTTTTTCAGAGACATTAAATAGCAGGGGAGCCCCCCCCCCCCCCCCCCCCCCCACACACACACACATTTCCTGGTGGTTCTTTGGCAGTCATCTCGACTCGATTGTAACAACCTCACAGCACTCGGGGCTGAGAGAGAGTTAAGTGGCCCCGTCGATCATGCAGGAGGAGAGAAGAATAACTAGCCACTTTACGCCCGGAGAAAATGAAGTAGAGAGGGGGTTGAAGGAGGGCTTGAGAAACTACATTCACTTACATCAAGGATGAGCAAGCGTCAGCATCATCTTCTCTCTCTTTTGCTTCTACCTCTTCACTTTTATGACGCGAGATGTTTTGTAAAGGAATCTATGCATCTGAGAATGGATAGCGTGTCGTATGTGATAGGTAGACAATAATATTGATCTGCACAAGGCTTCAGGGGATGCATACCAACAGAAAACGTCTATTGCTGAATTTGCAATTAGTTCTCCCCACCCCCCCCCCCCTATCAACCCATGAAAGAAAGTCGTGAACATTGGCAATAAAAAGACCTATATTAAAATTGATGCAAGAACGTACCTGATATCATCGCGGTATAATTTGGGCAATGATTACGTGTGATTGGAAAGCTTGAGAAGCACTGTACATGGCCTATTTCCAACCATTACATGTATTTTATTCTTTATTTTTGAGCATTTGTTCTGGTTTATTAGGTCTTGAAATAGTCTCGTGTTAGAAGTAATCTTACTTGACCTACAAAGCTCCAGTTTTTTACGAGATGGCAACGTGAATGTCCCCGTGGCTCGAATAGGTGTAATGTGTACATGATTTATACCTCAATGCTCTGAAATCGAAACAGCTCTGAAATAGTTCCACGAAGTGAAATGAAAACCACCCAATTTCCATAAATGTGTTCAAATCATTGTACTTTTACAAACTCTTGCCAACCATAATACTTGGCAGAAAGATTATAGCGCAATTCTCTGATTAAAGGCACTGTACATGGTTGAATTGTCAAGGACCAGTCTTCTCACATGGTGTATCCCATCTTAAGCATAAAATAACAAGCCTGTGAAAATTTGGGCTCAATTGGTCATCGAAGTTGTGAGAAAAGAGATGAAAGAAAAAACACCCTTGTTGGACGAATTTATATCCTTTCAGATAGGAACAAAAGATTTCTAGCTAGAAGTCTTTTAATATTTTAGTGAGATATATCTCTTTCTAAAAAACTACGTTACTTCAGAGGGAGTCGTTTCTCACAATGTTTTGTACTATCAACAGCTCTCCAATGCTCGTTACCAAGTCACATTAAGCCCACAAAATGTAACATATAAACATACTACCCCATGGACCTTCAAGCAGGTGCTATGTAGGCCTAAGATTCGTGTTGTAGGCCACACATTGTCACCACCTGTGTGCAGTGACTTGTCAGTTATTACGAAGCGTAGGACATGGACTAAGTGACAAAATCATATCGACATCTCGATCTTCGAAGACGCTATTTTGTTTTCTTCTCTCTCTTCTTTGATATAATTTAAAGGGGAGCGATTATACATCATTTTAGTCCGTGCGAGTGACTGCACAACCGCCTCTGCAATTTACGGCTTACCTCCCCCCCCCCCCCCGAAGACCTTGGAGCATGAGTACTGGATGAACACGTAATCATAACTGCAGAGAGTTCGCGCACGTCATTTTGTTACCCTCTCTATTTGAGTGACGTTAACGACATGCCGTCTCTCGTGGCAAACCGTACCCAGGGGGATACAGTGCCATTGGGGCAGGGCCCCCCCCCCCCGAAAACAGAAAAACCCACCACCACCAACATCAACAGCAACAGCAACAGCAACAGCAACAGCAACAGCAACAACAACAACAGCAGCAGCAACAGCAACAACAACAGCAGCAGCAACAACAACAGCAGCAACAACAACAGCAACAACAACACCCAACCCTACGGATCCGGTTTGCGGGATCCGCAAATGTTGTTTTATTCTTCCCTTTTTGTAATGAGCTCCCCCAGTGGTCCAGGGTTTAACACAAATGTTCTTTTGGGTCCATTCTTCTTTGTGTAAAAGAGCCCACAGAGACCCCCATAGAGGCTATTGTGCATAAGGTACCGTTAATGAACACAACCAAGCATGCTGTGATTGTCTTTTCGATCTAATCGATACCAAGCTCGATAATAATTTGTTGACATTTTCAGGTTGGCTATTCAAAACAAATAACCCACCCCTGTATTACATCACGCCGTGTATTAATGCCAAATCTTCGATTCCACAGTGACCGAAAAGTGTCCTCCCATCCAAGGAATCGATTATGAAGCTGTCAATTGGGAAACTTAGCAAATCGAATAATAACATTCGCTCTTCCATAGACTTGATTTACATGGCAGGTAACGATTTGAAAGTACGCAGTCATCGCAAAGTTCGATACTGTAAATATTTACCATTGGCTATTTGCATAATGGAGTCGATTACTCGGGAGGGTGTAGAAAGAACAAAGCAATGTTGGAAGGAAAGGTCACTGAATTTAGCAAGATAAAAACTTTGTAGGATTCGAAAAATCGAATACTGGGAATTAGGATTGCGTCTTTGAGTTAGCAACAAGGTTGACACTTTTTAAGACCAGTTCCTTTTTCAAGCTTCATTACCATACGACTTCGAGTACGCTCAAAGGTCACATAAATCAAACCAGTAATTAGTAGCGAATGGATCCATTCCTACGCGATAAACCTGTGAAGTTAATCAACGAAAAGGGGAAACAAAATTATACGAGTTTTACCTGAGCATGCTCTAACAAATATTTCATTTCGTATGAAAGGTATTGGGTTGCGCGGGTAATACAGCGTTATTCATCAAAGATAACTAATGTCGAACGTGGTTTTGGGGAGCAATTAATGCAAATTGGCGACGTGATGTGTGTAATCAACCAATGTGTTTAGAGGTCAAAAGAAAAGTTAAAGACTGTAATGCCTAACACTGTTCAAGTGACATGCGTGGACATAATGAGACGGTTTTTCTATAAGGTTTTTTTATAGTTTTTTTTTGTCTTTTGATCTCCAAATAATGTGTGAAGGTTTTCTAACTAAAGTATGAGACCGTGGCGTCTTTTTCTTTTAACAATTTTGATGTAATAATAAATATTATGTAACAATATTTTTTACTATTACAGTTTTTGTACTGAGGGCCCTAATGGAAAGCAGTGCTGGGCGCTGATCAGAGTTTACCCTCAATATAAATAAAGATGACGTAAATAAAATGAATGCAACATAGTTAAAACATTCTTGAGCTACTCGCACACTGCAAGTTGGGACACTGAAACATGTACTACTACGTCAGCCTCATTACCACTTGGCAATTTCTCCGTTTTAATAGCTCTTTTAATTGATTTTTTTTCCCCTTCAGACTGTATACTTGCTCAAATTGGGAATAAATGTCATGATGAAGCAGCCGAATAATTCAGCCCTAGCTTCAATTATAAGTCCAATAATTATAAAAAGCAAATTGAATTGCGACCTACAAATCGAAGTACCTCTGTGTCTGGAGTTAAGTAGGGTGATTAAGAATTTGTTTTTTAAGGTAGGGAAGGATTAATTTTTTGTCAGTATTCCGTCTGACCTTTCGTTGATTCTTTTCGTAGCTTTCTGTATATTTTGTTTACATTTGCTCGCTTGTGCCCAAGTACAATGAAATTGTCAATTCTTGCGATCGGGTTTACCTGGCGTATAGAATGGATACCCCGTGCTTAAAGATCGGCAGTCATTGCAATCATGCATAAATTTATGCCTAATTTAGCCGTTTTTAAATAGTATTAGTAGATAAATAATACGAGAGGAATGTTTTTCGCGAGAGTCGCGTAAATGCATTGTACATGCTAAAGTATTGTTCGTTACATTGTTTTACTCATTTCTCAAAAAATCAGCACCTCAGCTAGTAATATTTTTTTGGGTAGCTTTCTACCTCCATTGTCGTCAAACCATGCAACTTTAATGTAAACTGTGAAAGTTTGTGTTTTGTGTCGTACAAAAAGTACCAAACTCTTTCATTAGGAGCCTATCTCTATATTTGTGTGCATTTATCGCGCTCAAGTTTTCCTCTTCCGGGAAGGGGGGGGGGGCAGCTCGGCCGATCGCACCATCTGCAATCCTGCCGAATTGATTCAGCTTCATCGAAGTTTACAGAACGAGGGGTTCATTTCATGGGCACTGATGTCACAGGCCGGTCAGACCAGCAGCTGAAGCAAGAAACACCCCCCCCCCTTCCCAGTCTGGCCTGGACCAACCACGCCACGATCCCCTAGCAAGCCCCTCGGTCTACCAGTTAATTAATTTCTTGCTTTAATTGCACTGTAAAACAATCAAGGGGCGAGTTAATGAATTTGTTAATAACGATCATGTTAAGTTCATATAGCGGGGAGAGTCGCAAAGTCATTTTTTGTTTGGGGGTGGGGGGGGGGGGGTTGTATCTTTGTTCAGTGAGCTGTTTACATTTGCAGGTTGTAAAATATAAGCCTGTTTACAAAAGAGTGGCATATCCGGGGAAGGAGAGGGGCCCATGTTCCCGCCCATCCATCCCCTCTCTCGAAAACGAACGGAGAGGAAAAAAAACAGCGAAATGAGCTGTTAAAGGCACTGAACACAAAATAGTCGTTAGTATAAACACAAATCTTGGTAGCGAGCAATGGGGAGAGGTTAGTAGTATAAAACACAATGAAAAATGGCTCCCTCTGAAGTAATGTAGTTTTTGAGAATCATAAAAAAAAAAACTTAATACCTTACGCCTTTTTTTCGGCAACTATAGCCTTCCATGTAACAAGTTTGATAACTTCCAAAATGCATCAAACCTTTAAACTAGAAAGCTACCATTATCGGTCCACTGTTGCACTTCTCTCCTACTCTAATGCACCAGTCAGGTACTATTGCTCAAGCCACAGCATTACTAAATGGGTTAAGTTCCCACTTGGGCTATAAATAAATACAATCAAGTGACGTATCGAACTTGTTAATTGTGCTATCGAACAGGACGCGAGGACTTTGCAAACTGTTCCCTGGGAACTGTTCACGGTCGAAGTTTGAGAGAGGGTTGGGCAAAGTTCGACTTGATATAAGGAAAACTCAACTCTATGATGAGAGGGGTGGGTAGGGGAGAGCCTTGCTCGGTGTTTGAACAGGTAAGTAGGTATGATGGTTCAGTCGCACGCATTGCACGAAACATTGGGTTGAAACGAGGCGCGCAAACGAACCGTGCGGACCAAGCGTTTTTCGAACGGTGTCAAACAAACCCATAATAAAGAGGGAGCGAAACATAGTTTGGTTAACGCACGACATTTATTTTTATTTACGGGTGAAGTTCTGGGCAACCGTAGCGCTCCAAAGGCTTGTTCATACACAATATCAACCTCTACCCTCTCAGGTACCCATTTGTACTCCTGTGTGAAGAGAAGCAATTATAGTAAAGTACCTTACTTACGGGACCCGAACCCACACTTGGGAACTTAACCACCAGAACTTGAATTCGATCTAAACCACTCGGCCATTTTACTTTGTACTTTGGTTTCCAGGGGATTCGGTAAATCCAGCCTCCAACCGCAATGGGTTAAAGATGTAGCTCTTGTCGGTTACTAGGAATGAAGTCTCTCAGTTTCCGCTGTAAATAGTGGTTTCAATATGTTGGATATCGCTAGTCATTTGGACGGACGTGTATACACATTAAGGGAGAGTGGTGCAGTGTCATGGTTTGTTGCCCTTCTGATTGACAGTCGTTGTCGAGATACAAGTAAGTGGTAACTGAGTGTTTTTTAATTCACCGTTAATGACCGCAGATGATCGTCATCAGCGCTGCGCAGTGCAGTGTCTGGTCGCTGTGAAACACGTCTGAGAGTGATGACGGTCACTGACGGTGAATGATTGGTTACAACACTTCATAAAAACGGTTGCAATATTTGATTTGGTAAGGAATGGTAATTATCAAGATTTAAAAAAAAAATGGTTTCTCACTGAAAGCTGATTGACTATGCAGCTTTAAACTACGTTACTTCAGAGATCCGTTTCTCACAATGTTTTATACTATCAACAGCTATCCCTTACTCGTTACCAAAGTTTTTATGCTAACAAATATTTGGGGTAACTACCAATAGTGTCCAGTGCTTTTAACAACAAAAGCAGGAAAGATAACTTTTTGTGGATGGCAATTCTACTCTATAAAAAATGTTGCCTCCGGGTGGTTAGTTTTATCCGCTGTAGCATTCTCTTTCACTGCTTCAGCGTGTCTTCGGGGTGTCTCTACCTGGAGTCCGGACACCTCTTTACCGTGGATGGATTTATGTTGATGCCGTAAATATGACAAAACTACAGGGGAAGAAAACCGGAGAGTAAGAGTGAGAAAAGCGATTTGTGACTCGTTGGTGAGAAGAAGCAAATTATCATGCCACAACTTTTTTACGACACCTCGTATCAGTGACATAGTAGGGTAGATATTAGTTCTGAGAGTTGCCAAATGGAAAGGCTGTAAATCTAGGATTTCGTGCGTAGGAAGTAACAAAGTGTCACTTTATCGTTTTATTTGGTACAGATTTAAAATGGAGTACCACGTATCAATGTCACCCTTTTAAGAAGTACACGGCCGTGATCGAGTTTTATAACCCTAATTTTCTTAGCGAACCTAACACGCAGAGGAAAATTTGCTTCATGTGATTTCAAGTTGTTTTATGGTGTTTTGTTTATGATTGGTGTATCCTTGATGGGGGTACTTAACCACTAATTGCTTCTCTGCGGCCAGGAAAGCTAAACAATGCGGCTAAATAACTCGATGATTTGTAATGTTTCGAGAGCGATCTGTCCGGGGGAAATGAGCTCTAACTCTGGGGGCTGGGGCATCAGAGAGTGTGTTCAAATCCCGGTCACAGGTGTATCCTTCGGCAATACACTAGCTTTGATATAATATTTGGTTTGCTGTACTACCAAGTGTGGTTCTACTTGCCAGGGAGCTTGTTTTTGAGGGAACGTCTTGCTAAATTCTACTAACGCGGAGTAGGTTTATTAGATTGTTGGAGAGACTTGTTTCTCAATTCTGAAAAGAACTGTTCTGCTTTTTAACTATTACCATTAGGCGGAAGGTATTACTATTAGAAAAACAAGTTGGACTTCTCTTTTAGCTTATATGATCCTCATTTTGAGTCACTGGTTTTCATCATCAACAAAAAGGTGATATTACTCCCAAAAAACGAAGATACAAATAGTCTGGGTCCTATTTGTAAAATCAATACTTCGTATGCATTACTGTCGATCCAGAAAGGGACTTAGACAAAGATGGCTGCGCCACGATAAAGGCATTTATTGCCAGCTGATATCTGTAACATTATGCCTACGTTTTGCCTTACAACTTGACCTTTGCTTGCCATTTGTAAACGTCAGAGATTGTGACGTCATCATTGTGTCTGCAGGTCTGCTATCTACCGATGATTGTTTATGTTTTGCCGAGAGTGAAGGGCAACCATTTGTTCTCGCAAAAGGTCAGGCCGTTGTCGAAACCAATGCGTCAGCATCAGGCCTCCTGCTTAGGCTTTTGGGTGCCCCCTACAGCAGTAGCGCTATAGTTTCCAAAATATCCGACAGAGCCTCAACGCTTGAGCGGGATTTCGAAAATACCCATTGCTGACGTTGACAAAAGGAAGACATCAAGAGGTGTGGTATTGTTCAATACAAACAAAAGCAAATTGCCATAAAATTTAATAAACAAAAGTAGTCATGAAAGATTGAACTTAATAATGAAGTGGGAATTAAATTTCACTCAGCAGGGGTAAAGACAACAATATCTACGTCATACTCCTAGAAGTGGATTTATAGCCGTTGTCATTAGCTGTGATGGCGGGGTGAAGGGATTGAAACAGCCCCACCCCCCCCCCCTCAAGCCAACACAGCCACTCAAGAAATACTGAGTTGAAAAGCTCCATGGCAGAGACACTTGTATTGTTACATCTTCGTAAGGGGTAGGCCAATTGGCAGATTGTGCTCTTATGGATTGCGGCAAGCAGTAAGCCGTCGATGACTGCAACTCAAACGATCTAACCTTGACAAAATACGGATTGTTATTTATTACAATTGTTGGGGAATTATAAGGAGTGGAAAACAGAAGACAAAAGACAGAAGTTACTGCTGTAGTATTTATAAGCCGGTGGGATGGATTTAAAAATCCATAGTTGCATGTTTGGTCTGCGTTGGCGAACATACTTCCGTAAACACAGAAGGTGGGTTGTAAATAACAGTTGCAACTGGATGAATGTGGGGTCCTTTTATTTGCAACCTTGCCACAATTTATTTTATTTCAATTCAATTCAATTCAATATTTTATTAGTCATGTTAAAAAGTACGTGAAATTCCTTTTGCTGGTGTGAAACTTTGCATAAAAGTATTTCAAAAATAAACATCAAAAATGCATTTAAAAAATGCATCAAATCACATTACGGGACGCCACTCCTGTATGTTAACATAAAAAGTGTCGGAGCCTATCAGGTTTAAGTTTTCCAAACACGATCAGAAATACTTATTCCCATAGCCCCGCTAGCAACCTTGGTGACTCTAGGAAGCTTCTTTAAGTTGTCATTGGTAGGCATGTTGAACATTTCTTTGAATAAATACATGGGTACCCGTCAGACGCCGACCGAACTCCAGTGACGTCACCACAGTGCCTTACGGGTATCCTGAGATCGCCTCGTGCGCCATTTTGTTTTGCTTCCACTAAGAAATAATAAAGAGCAGATTGACTTGGGAAAAGGACAATAGCCGAGACATTCTTGTTGTCGGGTTCCCTTATTTACACGATGAAATTGACAGTTTTAATTCCGAATGTCTGTGGGGGCCAGACGACTTTTCTGTTCACCCTTTGTTCAGAATAAAACATTCAAACTTTGGTGAGACTCGGTGTTCAATAATCATTGCATCAAATGAAACTATATTACATCACAGGTTCACGATTACATTAATTTGTTGATGTATTGAGTTGATAACTCGATCAGTGTTAACAGTATGTAAAGCATATAGAGTCGCGTCTTGAACGCACTGGACACCTTTGGTAATTGTCAAAGACCAGTATTCTTACTTGGTATATCCCAAAATAACAAACCTGTACAAAATTGGGCTCAAAATGATCACTGCAGTTGCAAGAGAATAATGTAAGAAAAAACACCCTTGTTGCCCAAAAATGTGTGCTTTCAGATCCCTGAAAAAGGCTTCAGGCCCGAAGTCTTTCTCAGCATCAAATATTAATTTCATAAAGCTGCTTAGGCAGAAAATATCACTCAACAATCAGTATACCAGTCACAAATTGTACTGGTAAGCAGTATTTTATTGTGCTTAGCTACTTGTTCTGCTTAAGCGGGTCTATGAAATTGAGCTCTGAATTTAATGAAACTATTCACGTGAAATGAAGTTAACGACGACATCAATAGCCTAGAGTTGTAAACTGTTCACAAAGTCATCACAAATGCATGCGGCTGCATATAATTAACAAGGGACGCTTTAAGGGCGTTGTAGCTTGAAGGAAATACCGCTAGTATAAATGAAATCCAATCCCAAAACTAATTTTACCCGTCATTTAATCCTGAATCATTCACGTTTACGCGGGCAAACTTTTTTATTAGCCCTCTATACGCAATAACAAGCTGGCCATTTATTTAGTGAATAATTGTCGTATGGTTTACACGTTACACGGCGTGAGGTCACGCTGCGTGAGGTCACGCTGCGTGAGGTCACGCTGCGTAGTGCGTTAGATCTTCTTGATGTTCTTCTTCTTTACTTGTTTTGCAAAGGTGCTTTATTTTAAAGGGAAGGTACACTGTTGGCAATTGTCAAAGACCAGTGTTCTCACTAGGCTAGGTGCATCTCAACATAGCATAAAATAACAACCCTGTGAAAATTTGAGCTCAATTGGTCATCGGAGTTGGGAGAAAAAGATGAAAGAAAAAACACCCTTGTTGGACGAATTTGTGTGCTTTCAGGGAGTCGTTTCCCACAATGTTTTATGTTATCAACAGCTCTCCAATGTTCACTACCAAGCCAGTTTTTAAGTTAAAAATTTGTTTTTTGAGTAATTACCAAACGTGTACCTTCCCTTTAAAGGGTACTTGATACCTTTGGTAATCCAAAGACCAGTCTTCTCACTTGGTGTATCTGAAGATCCTTGTTGCACAACTTTCTGTGCTTTCTGGCCTGAGGTATTTTAATATTTGAGTGGGATATTGCCTCGTTGCTCTTTCTCAAAACTATGTTACTTTAGTAACGTTGTCTACTCTATACGGAACGCCTATACTCCCATGAAACGGATCGACTTAAAAATCAAGTCATTGATTTACTTCTATAATTGAAATCAAGTATAAAATTCGGTTACATAATATGTCAGGGTTTGTCTACCGTTGGTCTCTAACAGCAGCAGGGTCCAATGTCACAGCTGCTTAAGCAGAAAATATTACGTAACATTTTCCTGCTAAGCACAACTAAGCAGGATACCAGTTACAAATTGTCCATGTAAAATGGTATTTTAGCTGGTAACGTTGTTGTGGTAAGCCTAACATTGTTCTACTATAGTAGCACCACTAAGCACCATTGTGTACATGCAAAATTGTATTGCTGGTAGCAGTGTTCTGGTAAGCACAATTTCCCCGTGCTTAGCAACTTTGTATGCTTCAACAGCTCTATGAAATTGAACCCAGGCGGGAGCTGGGTGGGTTAGATATAAAGCCTTTTCAATGGCTAGGGATTTACCGAAGCTAGTGGAAGATTGCCCCCTCAGCATGTATCGATCGAACGGTACCACCGGGGGGGGGGGGGGCCTGGAATCTCGCGGTTTTCAAGACCACTCGTCCATGCACAGCAAATAATGAGGTAATTTAATGGAGATTAAAACATACGAGAATCTAAATCGAGCGACCTTGATTTTGGATCGAGTCAGTGAGATGGGACTTTCCTGGTAATCTTTTGATTGGAAAATACGAATAATATAACAAGAAATGTAACTATAAAAATGATGAAATAATATAATTGTAAAATGATATGTGAAACTACATAGAACTATTTGGGTCACGAGTAATGCCAAAATGTTATTTCGCAGGCAGAAATTCGGCCACGATGTAGTAGGATTTACCGGGAGGTATTGAAGCCTTTCTGGTGTTTACAAACTAACGCTAAAGCCGTGTTTATCTTTCCTGTGAATGCAAATACGGTTCGAATGTTGACGTCAAAATTTCGCAACAACTAATCACATCATTTGCCGAACCGATGGGCAACTCCTGGGAAAAGTTTGCTGCATAAACGGCCCTGTGGCGTCAACATTTGAATCGCATTCGCATCGGCAGGAAGCACGAACCGAGCTTCTTGCTCTTTCACCAGCATGGGAACTGGTTCGATTCCTGGTTTAGGCCAGAGTGTAACTGGTTTGCCCCCATCGTACATAAACATATTTATACTCGGCACCTCGAACAACATGTTGTCTAACAGGGGGATTGCTCAACAAAGGGCTGGATTGCTCATAGTACTGGATACATTAATCCAGAGGTCGTGGGTTCAAGTCCCTCTCCAGTCAATTGTTCTTGTTAACCAACCCAAAATATTCTCTCAATATGTTTCTCTGCGTATTTTTAATTTCTATTTTTATATAAAATCCTTTACATTGAAACTGTTCTTCTAAACTTTCCTCCCTTTTCCGAGATTCACCTTCTTGTTTAACAAACTCTTTTTTTTCTGGCCCCTATTTTTAGTTGCATTATCCCCGAGCTTGCCCTTTAATCCTATTCATTCATGCTTCCCGCGTGACCCAAATTGCAGTTATCACCTTTAAGGTCCAGTAATCCACCCTTTTTTCATTTTCTCTCATTGACCATCATGCTGTCTTAAACACTCCAACTGCTTCCAAGCCACCCAATTCTTCATAAATTAATAACTTTGATTGCCTATAATTTTCCCTTCTTGTCTTGATACCTTCCCTTAATCTTTTGCTCCTCTTTTTTGCTATAAATGGATGTTTTTGTTTGTGCTTGTTTATGCCTTTGACAATGGTCAAGGTTGGATCGAAATCTAAGGCCATAACTACTTATAACATAACATGCAGCCTATCTCGTTGTAACAAAGTAAGGAAATAAGATGTTACTGATGATGCATTGAGAGTTTTACTTAATAGTTTAAACTTGTTTAGAAGAGGACCATTGCTGGGTCTGAGTGGGTGTGAGTCAATCACGGATCACTGTGTGCAACGAAATAAAAGACTCCAAAACAAAGCCTGCTTTAATCAGCTTTAATTGGTTGGGCTAATCACGTATTCTGATGTAACGGGATCCCTGACTGGTGAATATCAGCAATTGTAACTCAGTTGGCATTTAACGTGTGTCTGTGTTGAACTGTATAATTCAGTTAAGAAACTGACCGCCATATGTGATGATGACCTCAGCGATATCGCAGTTAAACTGACCGAGTTTAGGATAATAATAATATGCAATGTACGTAACTTAAAGTTGATTGCGCATTGGTTTAACTAATGAAGTGCGTTAATGCATGTAATTAGTTAAAAACTATCTACCACCCACACACGTCATAGTGGAGGTTTAAAGACGCTGGGTCGATTTCACAAAGACAGTCCTAACTAAGTACTGGTCCTAGGACTATTTAGCAGTAATACTAAACTAAAGGCTAGTCCTAAGTTAGGAGGTAACTGGAGACAAGACTAGTCTTAACTCTTTGTGAAATCCACCTGGACACGTTTGGTAATTGTCAAAGACCAGTATTCTCACTTTGTGTGTTCCAACATAATATGCATAAAATAACAAATCTATGAACAAATTGTACTCAACTGGTCATCGAAGTTGCAAAAAAAATATTGACAGTAAAACACTCTTTGTTGCACAACTTTGTGAAAGGTATCAGGTGTGTGAATCTTTTCACTTTCCCAATAGCATAACATTATTTGTACAGCCACAGACTCGGTTTAAAGGCACTGGACACCTTTGGTAATTGTCAAATACCAGTATTTTCACTTGAATTCCATAACAAATCAGTGAAAATAAAACTCAAATGGTCAAGAATGTTCATTGCAAGAGAATAATGATATAAGAAAATACCATACTTTAGTCGTGTGGCAGTTTTAAATACAAACTTTCTGAGGCCTTCCAGTTTAGGAAAGCTAGATGACTCTTCTCGCAGCCAACATCAAGTTACTAGTGACGTGTCTGATTGCGGTGCTGCAGTCCCGGGATATTAAACGGGCCATTAAAAATGAGGCATACGCCTTACGAGCGCCACTGACGTTTTAATTACATGGGTAATTAGGAGCAGTGAGGGTATGACAATGTTTCATTTACTCTCCCCGGAGCTACACAAACTATCCACCGTGTTAAAGACACTGGATACTATTTTGGTCATTACTCAACATAATTGTTAGCATAAAAACTTACTTGGTATTAACGAGCAATGATGAGTTTTTGATTGTATACAACATTTTGGGAAACGTTTCCCCTCTAGAGTACCGTGGTTTTTGAGAAAGGGGTATTTTCTCACTCAAATATGAAAAGACTTTATGCATGGTGCCCTTTTTCGGCTTCTGAAAGCACACCCAATTGTGCAACAAGGGTGTTTTTTTTCTTCATATTCTTTTGCAAATCCGATGTCAAAATATGAACAGATTTGTTGTTTTATGCTTATATACACCAAGTGAGAATACTGGTCTTTGACGTCAAAGGCGTCCAGGGGTTGCATTCACAAAGAAAGACTAGTCTTATCTCGAGTTAGGACGAGTTACTCGTCATTTAGGGCTATATCCTATAATATGACAGTCATACGTTTTCCCTCTTTCGAGTCCATCATCTACTCTCCAAATGTTTGGCCGGGATTGGCCGCATCTCACATCCTTCTCGTTTGCTGTCATTGTGTCTTCGAGGCAGCACTGCTCCTCAAGGGCTTGGCATCGTATAAGGTGTGGCATCAATT
Source organism: Asterias rubens (assembly GCF_902459465.1). NCBI lineage: Eukaryota > Metazoa > Echinodermata > Asteroidea > Forcipulatida > Asteriidae > Asterias > Asterias rubens. The sequence continues at coordinate 8,620,174 of NC_047079.1, forward strand.
GGGGTGATGCGCCACAATCGCATTTGACGTCATCACCGTGGGTGTACTCCCATATAGGACTAGTCCTAACTCTTTGTGGAATCGACCAATGTGCCTTTAAGAGACGGTGCTGCTGTGTTTAGCGTGTCGGCCGTTCACCTTCCTCCTCAACAGTGTCGTACATGTCTCGGTATCTCCCTGAAGATTTCCCTGGGTTTAGATAAAACAGAAGGTGCTATGTTCCTAACAGGGCAACACATTATTACATCCTAAAGAAATACATTGATTCCAAATCTGTGTCTGAATAGAAACGTTGATAGTTGTTTTAAGGCGCGAAGAGACGTTACGGTTATTAGATTAAAGCCAACGTACAGGAATGGTAATTATCGAGATATAAAAACAAATTAGTTTCTCTCTGAAAACTCATTGACTATGAAGCTTTAAACTACGTTACTTCAGAGGGAGCCTTTCCTCACAATGTTTTATACTATCAATAGCTCTCCGTTGCTCGTTACCAAGTACTACCTGGACAACATTTGTTTCTGTCCAAGTTCCCTTGTTTAAATCTTCTCAGACATTGCTACATTTTGTAAAACTTTACAACCATGCTGTACTTTAGCAAGGGACCCTGCTAAGTTGCTCTTGTGTGAAAGGAGCTTTGTGCGCTAAGAAAAAGGCTCAACTATAAGTGTTTGTTTGTGATATATATATATATTCTGATTGAGTGCAGCTGCACCAGTATGGTCATTTTGTTCGTCAAATCCATCGAGGATGAAAACATGATAAACACAGAGGACTTCCCTAGCCATGTGGACTGAGAATCAACCCAGATAAGTACATCATGTTCCCTTTACTAAAGACAAACAAACTTAACCATCGCGACCGAACTACAGTCAACGACCGCGCTTTAAAGACACTACTCGCGTCCAGAGACCACTCTTTATACGATTTGTGTTTTTTGTTTATTCAAAAGGTTTCAAGTTTTCGTCCTTGCTAATTTCCAAGGCACCGCGACCGTCCCCGAGCGGTGATTCTCCCGTGCGTTTCTTGCTCCCCAGCCGAAGCATCAAGACGTGCGAACCACGCGCCATTAACGCCATAAGAGCGTTGCTCGGTGACCGTACATCAGGTATCCACTGCTCCACTGTTTGCGAGGATCATGTCCGGCAAGTTCCGGGAGATTTATGATGTCGACTAGACTCGTTTACTGAGAGGGAAACAAAACACCTTTACTCCCTCCAATTGTAACGACCCGGCCGTTTTGCATTATAAATAGCGTGATGTGCCGACAACATTCAAGGACTTGGGGAAGTCTAAAGACTGAAACACTTCTGGTAGGGTCTAATAGTAATACATCAAACGGAGCCAAGGTAACTATTTTAGTGGTATTAATATCCATGAAAAAAACTGTAATGTAATGAATGGCAGAATTCTTGTTTACGTCCCCTACGCTGGTTACTGAAACTGAATTGTTGTTCATTAAGAACATCAACAGCTCTCCATTGTTCGTTACCAAGTAAGTTTTTCTTCTAACATAAAATGTTTGTATCCTGTGACTTCAACTATTAGTATTTGAAGAAACGGAATTGTGCACACGTTTAGACTCAAAATTGTTTAGACCAGCTGGTACTGGACGTTTGGATCGGACACGCGCGAAACCTGACAGTCTCAATGTAAACAAAAAAACAGAGTCCTTTACGTAAAAAGCCTGCAGACTTTAACAAAACAAATAATGATAACTCGAAAAGTTGCTTACCAGACACGAAGCATTTAGCGTGTATATCGCAATGCTTTAAGTGGATTTCTGAGTGTAGTTTAAAAATTACTATTCTGTAAATTCGTCACAGCCATAACTTGATAACAAACGAGCAGCCACTACAATGCAATGCACCCTTTTATGAGGTATTTTTAAACAACATATGTTACAGAATGCTTCTTATGTGTTTGACGAAAACAATAAGTGTAGTATTTTCCCCCTTTTATACTTCGACTCTTCAATGGTGTTTTGACGTAGGACAAACCTTTGACGCGTGTCTAATTTTCCATCAAAATTCATTGGTTACAAATAGGCGACATCGAGCTAGGCGTCATCGAAACCGGCTCGTCCTGAGCAGCGAGGTTTTCTCCACATCTCTCTCTCTTTACATCTCTCTCTCTCTCTCTCTCTCTATTTATCTTTATCTTGGTCACTGGTAATTACTGAGGCCATAATCGGTGATGAATCGAAAATGTTGCAAATAAATCTTAGGAGATAAGTATAAGGATCAGTTAGTTCAACCAACAATGACGGGACAGCAACAAAACTGATAAACTCTGCACGACACAAATACCAATGGAGAGGAAAATGCTACGTATCTCAAACAAAGCCATTTTCATGATAGATTTGAATATTGTCTGGTACAATGACGTGCTTGATCACAAAGTAACACTGATGTTTGAATTCCTCAGACTATCGAGACAGTTGCTACGTCACATGATTAGGGGCAAGCTTCTGCTTAGTTACGTAAGCGACGGTAAACACCATACAGGACTCTGAATGGTAGTGTATGCATAATGGTACTAGGATCTGCTCATCTGGAGGCTTCTTTAAAAAAACTTGCCAGAACCATTGACATATCAACTGTCTCTATAGTCTGAGAAATTCAAAATTTAGTGGCACATTGTAACTAAGCAAGTCATTGTACCAGACATTATTCAAATCTAAGACGTAAATGGCTTATTACAGACAGGATTAAATGCACAGAAATACGTAAGAAAACTGGAGTAAGAGACATCATAAGGAAAATAAAACCAGCCAAATGGAGATGGGCTGGACACACTGCCCGAAGAAATGACAACAGATCGACAACAAGAATAATGGATTGGCAAAGAAGGACAGGGAAAAGGAAAATAGGTAGACGGAGAAGAAGATGGAGAGATGACATTGGGGTATTATGCAGGAACAACGTGGACCAGAACAGCAAGAAATAGAAATGAATGGTATTTACATGAGGAGGGCTACATCCTACACTGGATAGGGAAAAGAGGTAGACAGAGAAGAAGATGGTGAGATGACATCAGGGTATTATGCAGGAACAACGTGGACCAGAACAGCAAGAAATAGAAACGAATGGTATTTACATGAGGAGGGCTACATCCTACACTGGATAGGGAAAAGGGGTAGACAGAGAAGAAGATGGAGAGATGACATCAGGGTATTATCCAGGAACAACGTGGACCAAAGCTGCAAGAAATAGAAACGAATGGCGTCATGAGGAAGGCTACATCTTACACTGGAAAAGGAAAAGGGGTAGACAGAGAAGAAGATGGAGAGATAACATCAGGGTATTATGGAGAAACAACATGGACCAGAACAGCAAGAAATATAAATGAATGGCGTCATGAGGAGGGCTACATCTTACACTGGATAGGGAAAAGGGGTAGACAGAGAAGAAGATGGAGAGATGACATCAGGGTATTATGCAGGAACAACGTGGACCAAAGCTGCAAGAAATATAAAGGAATGGCGTCATGAGGAAGGCTACATCTTAAACTGGAAAAGGAAAAGGGGTAGACAGAGAAGAAGATGGAGAGATAACATCAGGGTATATGCAGGAACAACGTGGACCAGAACTGCAAGAAATATAAATGAATGGCGTCATGAGAAAGGCTACATCTTATACTGGAAAAGGAAAAGGGGTAGACAGAGAAGAAGATGGAGAGATAACATCAGGGTATATGCAGGAACAACGTGGACCAGAACTGCAAGAAGTATAAATGAATGGCATCATGAGGAGGGATACTTCTTACACTGGATGATTACAGCCTAAATGATGGTGAAATAAATCTTGGATGAAAAGTCAATTGTTTTTTTTTTTTTTTCTCTTTTTTTTTTATAGATTTTTGAACAGTGTTTAATTTCGCTTATGATACATCGTCGGTTTCAGCCTAAAAATAATATGTAATAATGGCTTATTGTTTCTATATAGAATGATTCTGGCAAAATTAATCATTAGTGAATCCGTCGAGGAGGCGTGGCAATTAGTTTTACAAATTAAACCATTTCGATGCTCAAATAGTCTAGACAAAAACACTAAAAGGGTTGGGCGACAACTGGTGGGTAAATATTGATGCTCCCGTTAAAAAAAAAACTCCCCAATAACCGCCTAGGAAAAAAAACATCAAAGATTCCCTTCAGCCAACAGCTCTTCTGACACCAACTGCTCTATGAATATTCATGTTGTAACTTAACGGTCCCCTCCTGGGACCTTGAGAGCATCCTCCCAATGGTATTAAAGAGATCCGTGGTCACTGGGGCCAGTTTGACCGAGTAGATGGTGTCAACTGGCTGTTTAGACTTTCAGTCGCATCATCACGGATACAACAGACACACAAAAATGTCATTTGTAACGATGCGACGCGGTTAACTCAAACGCATTCGAAATGTCCCACGAGGCCCGAGCTACGAAACTGGTTCTTAAAAAGATAATTTTACAGCGTCTTCCACCAGCGGGCTCGGGTAATGTGAAATATCGGTCATTTGCTTTTGAAAGGGAGCCGACTCGGGTAATGACGGCTTGATGCCGTCTTAATGATTTGCAATTTCCAAACGACGGGATTCCTCTGGACAGTTGGGTTTTGTTTGTTGGACACCGTGGACCAAACCATCTTGGTGTTTCTTCCTGCACAATCCACGCACTAAGGCCCTTTTGCAAATCACGGATTCGGCTTTGGATTCGGCTGGAGGCTCCGTTCTCTCGTCTGAAGCCCCGATCACGTATACGCAAGGCACGCACAATATTGTCAAATCAACCGGCGGGGCCAAGATAGCCTGAGCCGAATCAAAAGCCGAAGCCGTCGTTTCGAAAAGGGCCTGGATGTGGAGAGTGAATTAGACTGGTGCCGGTGTGCAGGAGATTCGGTCCCCCATACGGCAAACTGTGTACAAACTTCTTCTGATAGCGCCCTCTGTTGAATCATCTTCCTCCAGCCCATGCTAATTTCCCATACAGAAGAATAGGGTCAAGACATAATCTCAGGCGGAAAAAAATCACTGGGACCTCGGTCTATATTGTGTTTAAAATGACGGTGGTGTTGCCGCACAAAAGCGGCGGCCATTTTTAGTTGAGAATTTGCACGGTGTGAGTATAATTAGGAGAGGTTTAATTAGAACTCTTTTAAGTTGAGTTGATTCTGAGCTGAAGACGATCAGTTATTTACCCGTAATACAATCTGCATTCCGATAGCGCCCGATGGGTCCAGCATGTTTTGTTCTCCCCGTGGCTGCTCGGAATTTTAACATTAATTATTATAATTTTTCAGAGAACCACATCTTTTCTTCAGCACTCTATTTCTTTTTTTTCTTTTTTTGTGACAGTTTCCTGTAGTTTCGATTGAAGAGTCTTTGTCTACCATGTCTCGATCCATCCGCAACGCAGAAACACACGACAAACCAATAGCGAAAACGTGGGTGTTTAGTGTTCAATTTCGGTCCCGATATTTCAGAACAATTATCGGCTTACTGCCGTGAAGGTCAAATTAAGCAAAGCAGAACTGTGGGGGAAAACAGCTGAAGTCGGTAAGTCTTGAACCATATAGCGTCAGTACGAGGCGAATCTATGGAAGATTTGTTGAATCGAATACGTTGCCCCAATTAAATTTCACTCAACTATCTGTTTTTCAGTGTTTCTGACAAAATCTCCATTATGATGTCACGAATTGCGTGCGTGGGAATTCGCTTCAAGGAAAAATCAACACCTTCAAGGTATTTTTGAAAGTTTTAAAAAATCGCTACATGTTTATAAGAAATGCCACTCAAATCTCGGAACGATTTCGGACTCGAGTTTCTATTCTCGGCATCGCTGGTACTCATGCACCTGAGGACAAAAGCCCCACTGTATCACCCAAAGCCTGCGGGACAACAGCACTTGAAGTTCCCGTAGATCCGCATGATCCGGCCACTCGAAACGATCCCTGAAGAAACCTCCGAAAAATAAACCAGGCCAAGCAAAACATCGAAGAAAAATAGCGATTTCAATCAACAAGAGGCAGTTTCCTGTTGGGGGATTCCTAAATCTGAAAATATTTCTGTTTTTCGAAAATAATGGTTTCAAGTGGATGACTGTGATCCGCTCCAACTTCCTATACATGTACTTCATGCGTACGGGGACCTCCGTAATATTGTTCCGTCCGGATGGGACGTAAAACCTTTGGTCCCGTGTGTTGTGTAACGCGCGTAAAAAAGCAAGTGTTCCTGGTTTGATTTGCAGCATATTGTGCCACAGCACCTTGTAAACCATTACATGGTGCTATGTAAAAGGAGTGGGTCTCATAATTATTTCAAACATAGTCCCGAATACCTTGCAGGAAATACTGTATGTTGAAGCACCTTGAGCGTCACTGATTGACGGATATGCGTGCTGTATCAGAAGCCACTATGAGTACGCCACACGTTGACTTTATTCTTCGAAGACCCATGCCAGCTGGGCCAGGGCTCAACGACATGGCTCTGCTCACCGTAAGCATAGAATTGGCGCTTACTTCAAGCGTATTTCAAAGGTTAGCAGGGAACGTTTACTTATGATGGAGGGTCAAAGGTGATTATGGACGTTGACTCAAAAGCAGATCTATGGCGTAACTCACGTGCCTCGAAGTGTGACGTCAGATGTACAAGTAGAAATTCTGTTTCGGTCTTCTGATTTCAGGCGACCTTTCAAAAAAGGAAAATATTAAAACAAAGCGAAGGCCGTGATTTACGCAGTGGTGTGTACGTGTTGTTTTATTGTTAGCAGAGTTGAATGAACGATCACCACACAAAACAAGAGTCCTCGCTTTTTGTTGCCAGCCCAGGTCTTGTCATTTTAAATTCACACATAATTTCATGCAAGTTCGCCCACCCACGGAACAGTCATTGCGTCATGGTCTTTCCTCAAACCTAAACCTAAACCTTGCCCTTTCAAAAAAAAACATACAACGATCGGCAAAACCTCAAAATAATCAGTAAAAATCCCTCCAAATTAAACTGAGAGCTTTTGTTTTTGAAGTCAAGATCGTAAAATGATAGAATTCAATCCGTTTTGATGCAGTCACGTTTGCCCTTGGAGTCTGAGTCTTGTCTCTAACAGCTTGTTATTTGCATGCAAAGTTTCGCCTAAAAGGTATTGTTCCACGTGAGAGATTGTAGTGGTTTATGAACGCCGCCGTTGACGGTAACACGCTCGGTGATTCTCAAATTGTACGTGAACTTGACTTAAGAAATCGGTAGACGTGAAGAACAATTAATTGATCTTCGGAGCTTTTGATCGCTCAGGCCGCCGTGTCATGCCGTCACATTACACGTGCGTGAGACGAGAAAATATTCGGACAATTAAAGACACTGGTCACTATTAGTAGTTACTCAAAATAATTGTTGGCATAAAATCTTACTTGGTAACGATCAATAGAGAGCTGTTAATAGTATAAACCATTGTGAGAAATGGCTCCCTCTGAAGTAACGTATAGTTTTTGAGAAAGAGGTAACTTCTTACTAAAATAGTAAAATACTTCCCAGCTCATTTGATGCCTTTAATATGCATCTGAGGAAAGCACACAAAGTGATGCAACAATGGTATTTTTTTCCTTTCGGTAGTCTCTTCCAAAATTCGATGACCAATATTGAGCCCAAGTTTTCACCGGTTTGTTATGCATAATGTTCAGATACCTCAAGTGAGAAGACTGGTCTTTAACAATCACCAAAGGTGTGCAGTGACTGGTCTTTAACAATCACCAAAGGTGTGCAGTGACTGGTCTTTAACAATCACCAAAGGTGTGCAGTGACTGGTCTTTAACAATCACCAAAGGTGTGCAGTGACTGGTCTTTAACAATCACCAAAGGTGTGCAGTGACTGGTCTTTAACAATCACCAAAGGTGTGCAGTGACTGGTCTTTAACAATCACCAAAGGTGTGCAGTGCCTTTAATATTCAGCACCATAAGCGAAAGTCCATCGAAGTGTATAGATTGGCTATGAATCGTATTTTTCAAAGCTAATGAATCAACATCATTATGTTCTGGTGCGCTGGTGCGTTGCTAGTGCACTTTTGTGTTTGTTTGGCAGTTATGACGTCAGATGATGGAGACTTTGATGCCTGCCATAAACGCAAAAATAGGACAGACTTGCCTGCTACACTGAGGGCACTGGCTTTGTTTGGGCTTTTGGGGGCGATCATCTAACTACGTAGGTTTGGTAATGTGTAGGTATACGTGCCAGGCAGATTTGTTCTTTTGAGAACTTGTCTTGCTTTACTTTCTGCTACCGCAGAGTAGATTCTCGGAATTCGAGAGACTTCTCGGTTCTAAAAGAACTGTCCAGCTTATACTTGTGCGGAAGGAAGAAACTCAGCCGGGACTACTACTTAATGTTTAGCGGATCGAGGAGACTTCACTACCGCGGAATGAGTTCTTAATATTCGTCTCAATGTTTCGACTAGCTTGCTCTAGACATCGTCATGAGACACACAATGCAACATGTATTAATTCTTGCAGGCATCTGGTGTGCGGGATATGAAGATTTCTGTTCAATATTGTGAAACCGGCTCAACAAAATTAGAGTGTATAAAAAAAAAAAAGTTGATTTCATCGTACCAGCTGGCGAGATATGCTTCGAACAAAAAAAATCCGAATTCCCATACGGGTAAAATAGAGCACATTTCCAGCACTTCCGCCACTTGTCTAAGGTCGAAACTTTGCAGGTGTTGCCGCCGGACACGCGCACCGGATTTTTCGGGTGATCCGTCGGGTCATAATTCCGTCAGAAGAGCTGAGCAGGCGGCAATTTCGAGCCAGGTGATCGGGGCTGTGGGCGCGAATGCCCCGGCGGCTGGCCAGCTAAACGCGGTAAAAATCACACCGTTCTGACATCGGAGTCACCCTCTAGTCACATTATAGAGAAAATTGTATGCATTCGCCCGTTACGGTCAGTTGGTTGATACCCGTCTTCAAGTTGTCCGTGTATTTAAAGTGAGGATAAAGTAACAATTATCGGTTTCTCGATGCCGTAATTTAATAAAAACGGTTGTTATGAAACTTATAGTCATATATTATGTATAAACTAAAGCTACCGTGCAATGCAAGTGTAGGTTTGTATATGAAAAGGCGCTGTGCCGCACTCGTACTGTGGGGCCCAATTTCATAAAGCTTTAGCAGAGAGTGAAAATAAACAGGGTAACAGTCATATGTTGCGCATGTCAACTTATATTTAAGCTGGTTACCTGACTCCGGTAAGCATACTTTTGTTGATCAATGTAAGCTTGGTCTTGCACATACCTGAAATGGTGCTAGTTCTACCCAAAACAAGTCAGACAATATTGTCTTTTTAACAAGTAGGGCCTAAGCGTTTAAACAGTAGGTTTTTCGGAGTCGGTCAAAGTCATAACCCATAGGCTACCTTTAACGTCTCACTTGCAGAAGAGTAGTCCAACATGCGAGTATGAAAACGGCGAACATTTCCAGCGCGCAAAGTCATTCTGATCCATTGAAAAGAGAATATTTTCATCATGGTTGCCAAAGGCAACGGAGCAATGAGAGCGTAGGATAATTTGAGATTTGAAAGGTAATTGATTTTGTTGTTGTCATCGCGTATGTATTGCTTAAATTATCATTGTGTGCCTTGTTTACTTCAAAACGTACGCCTACTCACAGTTCCACTCACAAACCGATTGAGAAATTGACAAACGTAATATACCCTAATAATATTTTCACATAGGGTTTGAAAAAAAAACTCTATTAAAAGAACTTATCCGTAAATAGTTTCCTCTTTTGTTTCCCTCAAAAGTATAAAGTCTAATACAATACCTGATTGTACCTAAAATACAAATAAAGTCAAACAAGCACATTCACAAAACAATTTCTCTCGATACAGAGTACGTAACTTAATGGCAGTGGACACTATTGGTAACTGCATAAAATACCAAACCTGAGAAAATTTGAGCTCAATCGGTCATCGAACTTGCGAGATAATAATGAAAGAAAAAACACCCTTGTCACACGAAGATGTGTGCGTTTAGATGATTGATTTCGAGACCTCAAGTTCTAAATCTGAGGTCACGAAATCAAATTCGTGGAAAATTACTTCTTTCTCGAAAAATACGTCACTTCAGAGCGAGCCGTTTCTCACAATGTTTTAGACCATCAACCTCTCCCCCATTACTCGTAATCAAGAAAGGTTTTGTGCTAATAATTATTTTGAGTCTAGATACCAATAGTGTCCACTGCCTTTAACTTGCATACTAGGCTAACTGTCAGATTTTCTATGAAAGTCCCTTGAACAGAAAGCTGGTATTCTTTAAGGAAATCTGACGTCAGAGATAATGTATTCACCATTGGTATTCAGAATTTGAAACAAACAAAACGCCTTACTGCACAATGAAAGCAAAGAACTGAGAACTTGGTAACTCACCATTATTTGATTGATACCCCATTACACGGTGCCCCATACATCAAACTTATGGGGAGAGAGTAGTTTTTTGGCGGGGCGTGCGATCAATTTCCGTTTTGTATCTTGGAATAATAATTGTTTGTCATTATATCTAGATGCAGTAACGATCATAAATCCGTCTTTATCGAGGTCCAGGCCGTGTCATCCAAAAACAGGGAGGCGTGAAGGTGTGATTTTCTGGTTAATTTACCTCGATTTGTCATCGAAGGCTCCACGCGATTTTTTTTTTTTTTATTTTTTTTTTTTACTGACGGCTAAAATTGTCCGGGCCCTATAGCTGGGCCATATTCACTGAGTTACTTAAAGCCATTGGACACTTTCGGTAAACAGTATTGTTCAAAGGCCCACACTTCGTGTATCACAAACTTATATATAAAATAACAAACCTGTGAAAATTTAGGATCAATCGGTCATCGGAGTCGGGAGAAAATAACGGGAAAACCCACCCTTGTTTCCGCACGTTTCGCCGTGTCATGACATAGATTGTGTTCAAAATAAATCCGTAATTCTCGATATCGAGAACTGATAATTGTTTTAATGGTTTCTCAAAGAGTAAAGCATTTAATGGAATAAAATTTCAAGAGAACTTTTATTGTTTTTTTCTGTTCCGAAAGTGTATAATGGCTTTAACGTGCTTACTGTACGCAATATGGCAGTCTAATTTGCTTGCTGTGAAATACGCTTATGTTTAGGCAAATTCTTTCGCCAAGTTAACACGAACTATTGCTTATACTGTTAAGCAACGCTATGAAATTTGGATCAGGTCTGAAGTTTCGTCATCTTACGTGCGTTTGTAACAATAAAGATGGAGATAAAATGGAGCCCGCGTAAGATCTATTACTCTGGTGAATGTTTAGACAACGATGCCCACTTAGTAAAGACTACACATTCTATCCCGTGATCTAGTCCATGTCCTTGAATCATAGCAAAATTATACCCTATAGGTTTTTCCACGCTCAAATTTCAGCCCAATCTATTTAATTCAGTTTCATTCATTTATATTTACGTATGTTTCCTTACCTCATTAAAACGAGAGCTTCTTTAAAGCTTCGATATTTCAATTTCGTTTTTCGTGAACATAATGATTTCATTTCTCTCGTAAAGATTCGTTTTCAAATCATTTTATGTTGTTTACAGACACTCAAGACCGTACTGTTTACACATAATGGTTCAGTTTAATTTCGGCTATAACAGGCACTGGACACTACTGGCAATTACTCAAAATAATTGTTAGCATAAAAAAAAACAGTTTGATAATATAACACATTTTCAGAAACGCCTCCCTCTGAAGTAACGTAGTTTTTGAGAAAGAGGTAATTTCTAAGAGACTTCATAGTCCCTAAAGCCTATTTCAGGCTTCCGAAAGCGTGCAACAAGGGCGTTTTTCGCCGTTCTTCTCTCCCAACTTCGACGACCAATCGAGTCCAAGTCTCCACAGGCTTGCTATTTTATGCATTATGTTGAGATACACCAAGTGGGAGACTGGTCTTTGACTTACCCAAGGTGTCCAGTGTCTTTAATGGGGTTCAGTTGATTTTGTTTTCTTGGAAATGCTTCACTAGTATTTTGTCAAATTATGAAATCAATAATAAATGTATGGTTTTAGATTACGGATGTTTAATACTGAACTGTCAACTATGCTCTGCTGATTACGGTAGTGGTTAAACTAGAATTCAATTTCATTAACTGATTTGTAGAGTGCGGACGAATTTTGCAATCGTATGAAGCATAATATTCCTTTGCGGCATGTTGAGATTTCAACGAAAACAACAACAACCATTTTTACCAATCCCATTCCGAACGACTGCCAGCAGACGACAACACGCCGTGTCAAAACAGTTTCCAGCCGAAATAGAGTTACGTCACGGCACGGTAAAACATCTGTCCATGAACTGTGCCGAAATGTGCGTTCGAGTCGGGGCACAGACGTTGGGGCGGTGAATTAGGCCATGTAATCTGGTTAACAGAAGTTAAAACAACTGTAATATTGACGATGCCCCAAAAATACGGGCTGTCTTCACCATGCGATGTCGTGCCCATATTTCATTAAGGAACAATTTGATTCAATTTAAGCGAGGGTATTCGGTCTTAGTGTAAACATATGGAGCGAAACATATGTGGACAGCTTTTGTTGTTTATGTTTCAGGCACTACGGGGAGATGATGTCGGACTTAAACGGTAGGTGGCTTTAAATCAACAGATCATAGCTGAGCCAATATCCAAAGTCACCTGTATTTACAATTTGAAACGCTAGGGACTGGATAGCCAATCAAAAGCCTTGTTCTGTATTGTATGCTTCACCTAGTATAGATCTAAGCTACGCCACGATTGGATGGAGAACTTCGATCGGTGATGTGATTTACAGCGTCAATTTGCTGCGCTTTGCACTCCTAAAAACATTGAACTATTGTGAGGTCATGTTTCTTTAAGTGCTTTTGAAATCTGTCTCTGACAGAACTAAACCATTTAAATGACATATACTGAGATTTGATCGCACAAAGTGAATAGATAATCGTTAACTATGTACTTTCCTTAATCGACTGCCCGTTAACAAACTTCATTGGCGTGACAAATGTAGGAATTGTGGCGAAATCAAATGCCATGGCAGCAGTAGAAAGAAAAACAAATATTAGAAACAAATCAACAAAATGCCTGTGTTGTCCACCGCAACATTTGTACTGCCAAGCAACTCGCTGTAATATAGACCGTTCCCAAATCGGGCTGCAAGTATTGACCATAATATTTTGTCTTCGGTTACGGCGCGAAATCATAAATTAACTTGGCACTCTCCAATACGTCATAAGTGCACTTACAATTTCTGTCTTATCGTAGAAAATCAGAGAGGAGCGTGGTAACCAAAGTGAAATTTGAAGACAGTTCTGTAATTTTGACTGTTTGGTTCTTATCATCTTTTTGCCACTTCATTCGTTACAGTGAGAAAAGTTGATCAACAAGATTTATCTACGATCATACGCACCGTTATTTAGAATAACTGCTACCGTTCATGCGGTGTGTATTTCTCGTATAGGTCAAATTTGTGCTCTCTTGGTCAATGTTGTCACAAGAGAAAAAATTAATGTCCACCGAACTCCTTGTCCTTCACGCATGCAGAAATTGCATCTGTTGTCACAAATTGGCCATGTGCTTTTGAACACTCTAATGTAAGATTGTGTAAAGGTTCGAAGGGGCTATATTATTGTAAGTTTGACCATAGTATTCAGAATTGAAACAACACAATACACGTGTACATATCACTTTCAATCTATCAAAAACCAATCAATACATCTTACTTTAACGGTACTGGACACTATTCTTAATTACTCTAAATAATTTTTAGCAAAAACACTTACTTGGACGAGCAATGGAGAGCTGTTGGTAGTATAAAACATTGTGAGGAACAGCTCCCTCTAAAGTAACGTGTTTTTGTTTTTAGACGATGGTGTTTTTCTTTTCTTACTCTCGTGCGACTTCGACGACCAACTGAGTCCAAATTTTCACAGATTTGTTATTTAATGCATGTGATACACCAGGTGAGAATACTGGTCTTTGAAATTTATCAAATGTTTCCAGTGCCTTTGAACAATATAATGTGAGATTGTGTTAAGGTTCGAAGGGACTATACTGTAAGTTTGACCCTAGTATTCAGAATTGAATGCTACACATAAACATCACTTTCAATCCATCAAGAAGGACACGAAATTAAAGTTTTTGTTGCCGGCCGTCAATTGACGGAGTATTACCTTTTCACATCACATCCCAACCCTCGTAATCTATCCCATACAAGCTTGGGGAAAGAAAATAGGAGTCATGCCCCCCCCCCCTCCCTCCCTCCCTCTTCCTTTAGGTGATGTCTAAGTCAAAACACCCTCATCTTTGAGACCGTGACGTTACCACGGCAACGTAACTTCAGCTTTTACTGTGTAATTCCGGTCACTGTGAACAAAAGAATCGACTCCGTTTCGGACGGTTTCAAAAAATGTCAAACAACTCGTCAGTTTTGATGACCGGGGGCAAACAGTAAAGCAACATATCGTCTCTCGATAAATTGATGCAAAGTTTGCAGCATGGCAAATAATCTAAATGAGTCACCCGCTCTGGTTTTTCTTCACCCGATGTTTGAATGACCCGACGACAGATTCGTGTTTGGAATTATGTGTTTTTTACGGATTCACTCTTTTTCATTCGGTTTCGTTAGGTTATGTGAGGTTTGCGCGTAGCACCATTAGCCTGGTTGTATGATGACCAGCACTGTAAAGGAATGCACGGTGTGGTTTTGGTATATACAGACAAACTTACCGAAACCTTACAATGTTATAGTATTGTGTCAGTCCATCATATCTCAAAATAGTTGAATTGAATTCGAGACCTCAGCTGAGGTCTCGAATTCAAGCATCTGAAAGCACACAACTTGTGCGAAAAGGGTGTTTTTTCTTCCATTATTCTCTCGCAACTTCGACAATTGAGTTTAAATTTTCACATGGTGGCCACTATAAAAAGTGCCCTGTGTGGTTTGGGTGTACACTGTACCTAAACCTTACAATTGTAAAGTATTGTGTCCACCATTGTCTCAAAATGGTTGATACAGGCATGTTATGCTCCGTTTTTTGAAAGGGCATGAGCACCAAGGCCTTTTCTCCTTGGCAAAGGGCAACCTTTGAGGAAATTGTACATTTCCAGGAGCATTATAAGGCAACCAAGGGGCATGAAGGCAATCGCCTTTGTTGCCCCGTGAAGTACCAGGCCCGATGTATTAATCTCTTTTTCTGAAAAGAACCGGTGGCTGACAACTCATAAAATAATTCTTCTGATGTTTTTTGCACAAGAGCTGCGTAGTGTGCTTTCAAAATCTAATTAATGCAGTTCCTTTGGGAACAATGGAGGTATTTATTGTAGGTTTTCCAGGTCAATTCAGTAAACAAAAACGTATTCAAATTCACGCATGATTTCACTAAAAATGCAATAAGAGTAGAGTTTCTTTTTAGCTACTGTAGCATTCGTTTTCGCGCACACATCGTTCTTCTTGTACAGCCATTCAAGACTACATTTTCGCAATTCTTCGGTTGAATATTTATTACCTATTTTGCAATTGATGAAATTGAATGGTTGATCAGGCTTTTGAGTGGCGTTCACGAATGAATGATCTTTGCAATCTAATGAATTTGAATTATCTTTGTTTGACCTATACTTAACTACTCTTGTGTATTATGTTGAATGCTGATTTGACAATCATGAGACATTCAATTTTAAACGTAATATTGAATTACTGTTTTTGTTTTTATTTTGTTTTTTGCTGATTGGCTGATGGGAAAACCAACATCATTAAATTGCCTTTGTTACATTGAGATCTCCCCCGTGTCAGAAGCGACAACTGACCAGATCGACCTAAACACTTGTTTTAAAGGCACTGGACACTTTTGGTAATTAATCAAAATACTAATAGTATAAAAACTTACTAAGTATAATGAGCAATATCCAATGCTATAAAAAAAGAATCACTCAAATTCAGCATCCCTGCGTCAGTTTGAAACAAACTTCCCATCATAATGGACTCCGAGTCAATGACCAAATGTGTCATACTGTATTTTATTTAAATATTAATCTGTTTAATGAATAAATAAAAGTAGAAAATAAGTATAGCAACACACATGCATCAGTCGTATACTTCAGCCAGAATGAGTGCATGACTTTAATGGTAAAGACCAGGGACACTAAACCGATGTTTACCAGCTTAATGATCATAATGTTCCCTCCCATTGGTTCCCGATCGCTCACACCATGTAGACTTAGTCTTATATTGTAAAACGATATACACAATGTCACAGTAAACACATGACGCTCTCCATGTCCCAAGCCACACATACTTCGCCAGCAACTTTTTAACAGTCTTCCCGCCAAATTTGACACTCGCCCTAGCAACCGGTTCGTTTCAAAACGGCTGACGTGCCACGCGGGTTTGGTCGTTTCTCTACAGGCGATGTATACAAATAGAGCAATTATTTTGGGTCGACGTATTGTGCATCTATATAGGATTTACTTAATGGCGCCTCTTTGTGTAAATCACAAATTAAAACCGAGTGGAGATGTGACATCTGAAACCTTTTTGATTTCGGGGTATTTTGGTTTTATTTCAATGACAGGCCATCATCGTTTTGTTTGGACCGAGCCATCCAAAAGGCTCGTCCGGGCAGCCGACCTCCAGAGATAATTGTCTTGAATTATTTATGAATGCCAAGAAAATGGACGAAAATTAAACCGGCGACGCGGTCAAAAGCTCGTGCCTTTTCAAGTTCGTTCTCAGCTTTCTATAAAAATCTACACAAAATGTAAGCAAGGCTTTCATTTCTTGTTGCCAATCGTGTGTGAAAATGTCTCGTCTCTTTTTAAGACTGTGGTGGCTCTTGAAACCTCGAATGAGGGGGGAAATGTTGCAGCGTCGGTCTCTGCCCTACCCTTGTTATTCAGTAGCAAGGACGAATGATATGAGAACAAAACTGACCAAACTCTGCACACAAAAAAACGAACGAAGCAGTGCCCTTGGCATGTAAACTTCTTGAAATCCATTTTTAAAAACACACACACACAAAACACCATTTGATGTGCTCATTTCGGCACCATGTGGGGACCAAGGGCAAGACAACAAAAGGGGAACACCAAATGACTCCAAATTGGCATTCTGAAAGCTGGAGTCCTCTATAAGAAAAGATATGTGTACAAAGTCTTTTGGGGAAACTGTTAATTAAGTGCAGGGACAAAGGGAAGAAAATGACAAAAAGCTCAACAAGAATGTGTTTTTGAAAACATGTGATCCAAAATAATGTCAAACAAGGCCCCATTTACATGTTGTAACTTTGATCTTTCCAAATAACAAATATAATTTATCTGACAGATGGTTTTAGAGAAATTGAAAACAAGAGTTCCATTGTCTAACAGGAAGATCGCTTACACTTTGAAAGCGCGGTTTGCAGACAAAATTAGTCTGGTTACTCTTACAAGTTTTTACACGTCACTGTGCGCACACTCTTGCGTACAGGGTGCAAGACGAATGCCGGTGATATTAATGATTGTTATTATACTATAGGCCTTTTTCGAAACAACGGCTTCGGCTCCAGATTCGGCTCAGGCTATAGCTTGGCCCCGCGGTTGTTTTGACAATATTGTGTGTGCTTTGCGTACGTGCTCAGGGCTTCAGACAAGAGGACGGAGCCTGAAGCCGAATCTGGAGCCGAAGCCGTGGTTTCGCAAAGGCCCATAGCACGTCTACGAAATATAGATTAAGAATGTTGTTTTATCAGTAACGAACGGGATATTTCCAGCAGTCATCTTGTTTTTACCCCGTCATCAAATTTGTGACATTTGTACGAGGAGCACGGCGAGCGATGTGCCCCCGTCCATACGAACCAAATTACCGCTCAAATTACCGGTCTACTTGGAATAATAAGCTACTCCGAAGACTAAGTTTACGTTATTGATATTTTCCTCAGCGGTTTAAGAAATTCGTAGAGCAGAGCTCTTTCTGTTTTCTTCCTTTTGTCCTCTTAGTTATTTTGTTCTTGTTTGTGTCCCCCCCCCCTCCCCTATCTCTCTTATTCTCCTTCTTATTTTGTTCTTCAATCTTCTTTCTGATTCTTTCAAGGCCATATGGGAACATCTAACAGCGTGTTTTGACAATATAATACGGGGGCATGATGGTCATTATGTAGGTATAGTAAACGAATCACGAATGGCTTCATATGGGCTTATAGAATTAAGGAATTGACGTATAAAGCGCTTGTCCTATCGAGAAGTAGCTTCAGTTTTTATTTTTTTTATTATTTTTTTTTTTTTAAGGTATATTTATGGGTGAAACTCAAAGAAGGTTTTGATATTTTTGTATAGATAGAGGAATGTTTGGGCCATGACACTAACTACTCACTCTGGATGAAGACGATGTAAAAAATAAAAAATAAATCCTCAAAACCCAAAATGGAGAAGAAAAAATAAATAAAAGTACTTCACATTTACAGTAAAAGGTACATAATGAACACGTGTGGAAGTTTCAGCTCCATTAGTCGTCAGATCGTCAGGGTTAAGAAAGGTTTCAGTAAAGTGGCGTAACAATAAATACGTTGTAGGCATACATGCTAAAATAGGGTTCGTCTCCTATGACGAACACTATTAATTTTAGTGACATTCAGCAAGTATTTGTCAAGCTTTTTAAACCAGCATTATCTTCAAACCGTGTAGGCCTAAGTTCAATTATATCTGTGGACATTGTGTTTTGTGCTGTACAAAAAAGTACCCAAACCATTTAATTATACATGGATCAACTTAAAGGTTTTCCCAGTCGATTTCATACAGTAGACTTCCAGCGGCAGATCCACTTGCTTGGTATCCTCGTTCACCCCATTGTTTTTGTTTTTCATTGCCTGTTGTTGCTGAGCGCCCGATCTAGATGGAATGGCGCTTGCCAATCTGGTTATTATTTTTAAGTAGGCCTAGTAGGATTGAAGTCGGTATTGCCATCGTTGAGGGCGGTATAACACTGAACCACTCAGTGTCAGTATGTCAGTCTCGATTCAGTCATTACCTCTTTAGTATACAAAGCGCAAAAACTTGCTAAACACAAAACTGTTGCTAAGCAGAATAAGCTTTCCCAGCCCAATTTACATTAGATTTGCATTGCTGTAGACTCAGTCTGGGCCCTAAGTGTAATGTCAGATCAGATGTTCAGGCTATCCTAGCATTCCTGTGGCTGGTGCCCAACTCATGTTTTGCTTAGCAAGGAAATTAGTTAACTGTTGTTAATTATACAGGAATTATGCCAGGGAATTCCGTCCGCCGTATCGTGGCCATGAAGAGGATATTTCAAAAGAGGGCGCTGTCAAAAAAAGTTTGTACACATTTTTATCTCCGCGGTGAGAAGCTCACCTGCCACAAGACGGCCCAGACTCCCATCGCAAGACAGCAACAGACTGGAAAGAAAAGAAGTGGATCTAGACTAGAGGAAGACAGACAAGGAGATGGAGAGATGAAATCACCAGATAATAAACACAGAAACATGGAGTAGAATGCGTGACCGAAAGAATGGAACTAAAAACTGAAGCCCATAATAGTTCCCGAGAAAAATATTGGGCTTCAACAAACGATTCTCTTGCGAAAAGTGAAAGAGCGCCATCTATTGTCAGTTTATGACCAGGGTAAAAAGACAAGGACGGAAAACAACAATGTTGACCTTAAATTGGCCGCTGACCGTGAATGAAACTGAAAGGAAAAAAGCAAAATCATCCGGATTCGACCACTATGGGTAAATAAAAGCGAGATTTGATAGGTATTTGAGTTCCAAGTACCGAGGAAGCATGGTTGTGACACGGAAAGAGATTTTGTATTGAGGTTTAGAGAGGCGAGTTTGGACGACTGCGTTTCATCTGTGTGCTGTTTTGTCTTGATGATGGCGTAAAAAATGAAAGTGGTGAGTACTTTTTCTCTTTTTTTTTCTAAATTTTCTGAAAAGGAACCTGGTTACTTTTCAGTAATTTGTTTAGACAACAATCAGCCCGTCTGACTTAAGGGATTTAATGTCATCATTCATACAGCCAGTGTTTATATTTATTCTGCTCGACCCTTCGAATGTTTGTCAGACTTTGATTGAAGTACTTTTAAGAATTGAACGGAATAATCCTACAATTCCTAAACCATCCATGATCCCAGACCATCCTAGGCCCGTAAACACTCATTTCACTCAGCCACTGTTTGTTGTGTGTGTGGCTGGCACTTTGATTTTGAACTGTGGCAATTTCGGTGTACAAAAAAAAAGATCGCGCAAAAGTCGATGGTCGAGGGGGTCGTGGGTCGAGGGGGTTTTAGAACAACCCGTATTTTACTCCTCAGAAAATCGGAGTCATAAGACATAGAAAGATGACAGTCTTTGTTCTCTTTGCAACAAAGCTCCGAATCAGATTATTTATTCCTACTAGTTAAGTTAGTCATTTAAAGCGCTACATTTTGTTTTCCTCTTTCCAGTAGAAAGCTTTATAAAATAATATTGAAAAAAACAAAGGTCAGCTTATAAATGTTAGCCTATATTACCCATACACCTATTGGGTCAGTTTGTTGGACTTTGTGTGCTCAGACTTGAGTGCTTTTGTTTGTGTTATCTTGGTCCACTAAAAAGTCAATGTTTGGCTATACAAGCAGGGTATAGAGCACTGCCATCATCATGTAAAGTCGCCATTCTTGGCGTGATATCCCATCATGGGACTTTGTCCAGTAGTAAAGTAGAAGAATGGCATTGAAATTAATCCTCGAGTCATGGTCATTTTGTAAAGGGGTAATCCTGACAATGGCTTGAATGTTTGTCTGGGGCCAGTAGCGGAACAATTGCTGATTGGAACACTCATCACTCCAAGTCGTTTACAATTGACGGGATAGGCCAAGATAGATAGATAGCACTTGTAGTTGCGATAACGTAACCCTCCTGCCGATGGCGGAGCCGGAGCTTGCCGTCGGCAGGAGGGTTACGTTATCGCAACTATTGCACTGCCAGCTTCAGTGCTCCCACATATGTTTGAGCTACAAGTTTCTTTGGAAGAAACTATACTATAAACTATAAGAAACCATTCTCTACAAGACGAGCAGGTTTAGCACTTTAAAAGCTTTTGCATTCAAGGCTTTCATGCTACGCGCTCGCAAGCTTTCACGCTTTTCATAGTATCAGGTTTTTTTTTTAAACGGCAAACATCCTATCACATTATGTGGAAGGTGGCAAATCAACAAGCTTGTTGTACAGTACTGATGGCACAATGGTGACCCTATCACAGATTTATAAATGCACAGCTCGAGCAACACAATATAACATGAAGGCGGATTTAGGGTTCAGCTCAAAATGGAGGTAAAGCTCACAGTTTTTACCGGACCAGAATTTTCACAAAAGTTTTTATTTGCACTTTTTTTTTTAAGCATCAATGGTATAATGCGATACTCAACAGAATTGAAGAACAGTTACCAGTCTGGTACTAGACTCAAAGTAGACTTTTTCTTTTTTAAAGATATTGCACAATGAGTTGTTATTCTATTATTCAATTGAGAAACAGACAAGGCCAGTTCAGTTTTCTGCCTGGGGATTAAAGATACTGGACACTATTGGTAATCGTCAAAGACAAGTCTTCTCACTTGGTGTCATCTCAACATTTATAATGCATAAAATTACAAACCTGTGAAAATTTTAGCTCAACTGGTCATCGAAGTTGCGAGATAATAATGAAAGAAAAATCACCCTTGTCACACGAAGTTGTGTGCTTTCAGATGCTTGATTTCGGAGACCTCAAATTCTAAACTTGAGGTCTCAAAACCAAGTTTGTGGAATTACTTCTTTCTTGAAAACTACTCCATTTCAGAGAGAGCCGTTTTTCACAATGTTTTTATACCATCAACCTCTCTCCATTACTCGTTACCAAGTGAGGTTTGAGGCTAATAATTATTTTGAGTAATTACCGATAGTTTCCACTGCCTTTAAAATAGCTGGCCTTGTAAAGTCCATTGTAAAGTCTGAGCCCTAGGGTTCCATTGTAAATTGCATTGAATGTTTTGCCTTTCAAAGGATCAAAATACATTGTCATGTAGGCCTATAGGCCTAAAGCTGGCAACCTTGAAATTGCAGGGTAAAAAAATTGTGCTGCAAAAGAAAAAGAAAATATCCGCACGCACCTATAACTATATGATTTGTTCTGTAGGAGTTTTTATTCCACAGTTTGTATTGAGGTAGTTAACTTTACCTAGTATCCGGGTTATGTAAAGTTGGCTAGCAAAATGATGTTAAATACTGAAAAATGATGACAAATACTGTAAACTTCTACACTTAATTGTTGTCAACGTCAAGGGTTGGTATAGAATTGATCTGACATGGTTGTCAAAGCGGAACATTACTACGTAAGTAAAACTAAGGCTTTTGTTTTCAATGAAATAAGTCGAATTTTGATGAACACTGGCAAAATGTTCACCTTTCACAGACAATACTGTACATGTGATGGGATTTTGGCTAGTAAACTTATTCTGGTACTAAGCATAATTGCTCTGTGCTTACTACTGTTTTGTGCCTTAAAGCAGCTCTATGAAATTGGATCATGCAGACAACCATACATTGGTTGCAACATTACCCTCAAATTACACGTCCTCGTTTGGTTTGGTAATTTGATTAAACTTACTTCCCTAAGATAGGAAATACCCCATCTGGAGATAAATACCTTTAAAAGAATCAAATAGACATCCTAAGAAGAAAGGAAAACACTCCTAGTCCAAAATTAAGCTAGGGGCGTAATGATCAAGCAATGGGCGAGCTTAACAAAGGAGCCCAGAACAAAGGATCATTGAGGAGTGCTGACTAACAAAGAACATCTCTACAGAGTTATTAAAACATCAGAGAGAAGTGTTTCAAGGAGTAACGAGAATCAGGGTAAGTCACATTTTTACAATTTTTGTTCAGTTTGCAGGTTTGTTTTGGTAGGCCTAAGCTTACAGTGTACCTCGTGGCCTAAGTTAGCTTGTAAACTTGTATTTGATATTCCGGGACCAATGTAAACTTGTATTTTTGATATTCCGGGACCAATGTGGTCGAAACAAGAGGCTTTACATTGGTTAGATTATGTTTGGTCAATATTAGTTCAGTTTAGTTAAGGGTATATCAAAGCGGTCAGTACTTTGTCCTGCAAGATGTAGAGCTATGTTTTGAAGTTTGAGACCTATTTCCTTTAGGATGGTTTATGAGAACAACTCTCAAGTTCTTTCATTTGCCTGATCAAAGTTGTCTTTTTTCTGACTTAGTTTAACATCGCCTGATTCAAGCTTGTCAAGAATTTAATATTTACCGAGCTCATCGTGTTTCATTGCCACCCATCCCTGGAGCCACCAGCCAGCCGCTATTTAATTCCATTCTATAGATTCTGTATTGATTCATGCTCCGTTTGATCAAGGCCTCGTCTATCGTTTCCTCCCAATGGCCTCTGGGATGTAAAGAGGTTCCCTTTACTCAAACATTCATGACGTATCGGCGTACGTAAACACAAACGGTGACCTTCAAGATTCTGTTTGTAGTTGACGTCACCCTCTCCGTCTCTCTCTCCAGTAGGCACCAATCCGATACCTTTCACAATTCAATGGATTCCTAATATTGATTTTTACTCATCAAGATCGGATGACCTCTGAGATGTTTACAAGTTTCTTAAACTGTGGTAGATTGTGGAACCCCCAAGTTCGCCCAAAACAAGGCTAATAAAAGCCACTCCTGGTAATGAAGGGGCTAAGAGAGGAACATCATGTACCCCAGGAGAGAGGAACATCATGTATCCCCAGGAAAGAGGAACATCATGTACCCCCAGGAAAGAGGAACATCATGTACCCCCAGGAGCCCTGTATGCTTTGTTTTGGTAAAGGGCACCCTAGAGGAGATTGTAAATTTCTACTGGGGAGCATTTCTAAGGCACCAAGGCAATGATCAGGGGGCATGGATGCAACCGCCTTTGTTGCCTCTATGAAGTATCAGACCTGATGATATTTTTATTTATATATTTTTGATTGGCAGGGGTTTGGTTTTACACATCTCAAGATGACATGTTTTATACTTTTGTTTTAACCTTGACAGCCCCTGTCTAACTTGTACTCATTGTGTATGTCTAAAGATTTGAAATAAAATAAAATAAATAAATAAATAAAAATGATGAACTTAACTTGAGGGAGCTGGAGGAAGGAATTTAGGTTTCTCTTAAAACAATCTAGATTGTATTTGTAGGATGGGGGAAACATTCGCCAGGCAAGGAGTTCCAAAGAGATGCAGTATGCAGAATAAAGCTTTAGTTGGTCTTTGCAAAGCAGTACGGGTAATGCTCAAACTTTCTGATGGGAGAAACCAGGTCAGAACTGGTGGTTCATTTCGCAACATTTCATAAAATCCCCCTTTTGTGTGTTTTCTCACATGCTTCACTGATCATTCTAAACTTGATCCAATATTGAAGCTATAGAAAATACACAATGCTACCACAACTACCAGCCAGTGTAAGGAACGGATGTTGTATGGTTTCAACCAGCCAATCAGATGCTTCATGTATGATGTCATCATCAGACGTAAACGCAAACAGCCACCTTCAAAGTACCCCTTTTTTCTATGTTACCCAACCCTGATTCAGAGACTGTACCTGTCACAAATCTATGAATTTGTTTATTGATTTGAATAATTGATTTGAAGAAATCGTTATCAAGGTCTCGCATTTCCTTCAGTTCTTAGGGATGCCCAGAGGTTTTCTAAACCAGATACTCAGACAAAATGTATCATTCCCGGGGTTTGAACTCGGGGTAAGTGTCAGAACTTATACTGTCAAAGAAGTATTTGTACAACCTCAATCATTTCCTTCTTGTTTGGGGCACATACGGGCCTTGTGCATTTGGCTTTTGTTTGTGTGTTTTGTGACGCAGTCCACAAAGTTAGTTAATAAATTGTGCCTATTACTTGCAATGCCCCCAGGAAGTTTTAGTATGGAGGTATTTTTACCTCCATGGTTTCAGTAGTCCAGGTTTTAAGCAAGTCTAGTCCTGAAACACAGGCAAGAGAAGCCATGGCATACAGTGCCCCTGGTCTTGGTCTCGGTTCGCCTTATTTTGTTTTAGTTGTGGTGGCACTATTAAGTGAATAGTTGAATAATGGTAGTCGCAACTCAACTAAGCAGTCAAAAGTCGTGACTTCCACACTAGTCGCACTATTCGCCCGGGCTTACTGTGGCCTTCTTCTAGACCTTGGTAATTAACATGATAAAGAAACACACCCCCCCCCCCCTGCACAAGACAGGCCCTTGTGATGTCCCTTCCCTCTTCAAGATTATGGATTCATTCAGAACAAAAGACAGGGTCATTTCTTTCTTGTCCAATGTAACACAATGGTATTGACATACATGATGCTCTAGACGCAAACAATGAGCTAATGTAAACAACATTAGTCCTGGCAGCCTGTAAGATGTCTTCACTTGTTTACATCAAGTGTCAAGTACGTGGTCAACAACAACAACAACAACCTTGTCCTTGCTGAACTACGTCCAGACAATATAAAAGCCACTCGGGTGATTGGTAGGGGCTTCAGTTGAATTAAGTTGTTCTGTGGCAGTAAAACAAGAAATTGAAAAGCTGGTTAAGTCAAGTGCACCCTAGCCCAGTCGTCACTCGGTCAGTACAGTGTGCATTTTTGATAGGTTTTAAACAAAACCCAGTCTAAAAGTAACCTTTTGTTTGAAGAATTGATTGATTGATTGAGTATTAATTAATTGATTTATTGACTAGTTGAATAGTTGTGTATTTATTTATTTATTTATTTATTTATTTAATTTTTTTTATATATAGGGGCCTAGACAGTGTATGATGGTTTTTTTTCTTTCATTTTTTTTTCTTTTATCAAAATGTCTTTTTTCCCACAATTTTGTCTGGCCATGCACTAATAGTTCAGTGCATTCCTTAAGTTTTTATGTTTAGAAGAGTTTGTTTAATTGACTTGGCAGGTTTTGAGTAGTATACCCTTGACCTAAAAGTCACATCCTTTCGTTAAACAAGAACACACAGCGTTTTCAGAGGAAATTTATTTGAACGTAGATTTGCAAATCTTTCAGTTCAAGGATTGCGTGTAGACGCCCTGACCGAAAGAGACTTTGTTTTCAAGAACAGTATACTGTGGTACAATCATCCTTGGCTGATATACAATAAAAGTCATTGTCTAATCTGTAACATTGTCAATGATCATGAATCACGTTTTAATCAAAGCTTAGGAAAGCCAACTAGATCTATCTGGTCAAAGTTTAAGATAACTGAGGCTTAAAGGCCAGCCAGGTAACCTCTGTTGAGGTACCTGACTATTTCAAGCTTCTTCATGGCCCTTTTCGAAACCAGATTTAGCTCAGGCTAGCTTGGCGCTCGGAGTTGTTTCGACAATGGAATACTTTTGAGAGGCTGGTGGCAGCAGACATAACGGTCCTTGTGTAAAGCTCCGAGCGTGCACGCACATGCTCAGTATTGCGCACGTAGGTCTGAGCACACAAAACTGTGAAAAAGGACCATCCAAAAGTCTCCCATTACGCGTGTTTTCGTACGCGTTCATGGCTTCAGACCAGAAAACAAAACCTGTAGCTGAATATTTAATATGGCCCTTTGATTCTCATCACGTATTTTTAAAAGGAAATGGCTTCTGTGAACTACCCATGATAGGAGGGTATCAAGGTGAATGACACTGGTTAAGGAAGTTGTTAATTGGTTCAGGGTTATTGCGATAAACTGGGGGGGGGGGGGTGAGGCGGATAAAAGTAAAGTGCGCCATCAACGTTGGTACATATTTATTATTATTATTATTACTTTGTAGTGTCCTGTTGGGATACACCAAGTGATAACACTGGTCTTTGTCAGTTACCAAACATGCCAAATGTGTCCACTGTCTGTAAGTGACCAATAATATGTGTAGGTAGTCCTATAACTGTATACAGTTAATGTAATCCAGTTGTGTTCCCTGACTTAATCTGGATTAGGCCTCCTACAGCTTTAGGTAATCCTAATTACTAAAGATCAATGAACTATTGACCACTTGATCACTAGGATAACAAAGGGAACCCTCAAGCATGTGTGGACGTGACCATCTGCTACAATTGCTAAAAAAAATCTACAGTCAAGAAGTCTGATTGGTCCTTAAAGTCAAGGCCCTACTGAATATTCATAACTTTCAGTCTCTGCTGTTGAATATTCAACTGGTTGTATTCTTTCAGAGGAAATGATTGGTTGTGCGTTTAGGCACTGATGAATATTCATCAGACTGGCATTTAATCTGTAATGTATACTGGGAATAACCAGTCCGGGTTTTTACTCAGGGTTTTAATTTTCTAACTGCAGCTTATTGGTCTGGTTGAGATTGGTTGCAATGAATAATCATGAACTTGAGTCTGTAAGGAACCCTGATTGGTCTACACTGTCTTCCAATTTGCATTTTTCAAAGGAGAAGCCGAGGAGGTCTATTGAACAGAAGGCATTTATTGTGATTCAAAGAGCTTTGACAGTTATTTAGGTTGGCAGTTTGAGTCCTGAAATGATGTTATTCTGGAAAGATGTTTGGCCAGTGGACGAAATGTCCTCAGCTGTGTGGAGAACATTATATATTGAAAGTGTTGTGAGACGTGACTTAGTGGCAAGTCGTGTTGAGTTTTATCAAGGTTGGTCTAAATAGGACGCTTCGGGACTCTATGTGGCAGCAGCGGGTAACAAGCGCATATTTTCATCAACAACGGATTTACCTGGTAAGTTTGTGGCCACCTACAGTCCTTCAAAGTCTCTCATGTATTTAACTGTGATCATGCTGGTTGTGAGGCCATGGACTCTCAGAAAAGCAAACTTAATCACTGCACTAGTCAAGAACCCTTGGGTAGAAGAGCAAACTTAATCACTGCACTAGCCAAGAACCCTTGGGTAGAAGAGCAAACTTAATCACTGCACTAGCCAAGAACCCTTGGGTAGAAGAGCAAACTTAATCACTGCACTAGCCAAGAACCCTTGGGTAGAAGAGCAAACTTAATCACTGCACTAGCCAAGTATATACCCAATGGAAAGAAGACAGGGAAGGAAGTTTCAGTTTGAGATGTGGGAGGAAACCCTAAGAAAATTGTTTCAGGAAAAACCAACGCAGACTGAAAACCCAATTATGTAGGCCTATCTGATTCGAACTGGGGTCCTAGAGGTGGAAGGCGAAGAATGATACAACTCTGCTAACTCGACCACTCAAATACCATTTGGAATACCATTTCACTTTCAACATTTGTAATCTTTGTTGTTACTCTAGCTGCTGTTTTTATTTATTTAATTTTGTTTATTCTATTCACATCAGAATAAGTTTAGTCTTAGATAGATGGCGCTTTAGAAGTTTTAGTGATTACTATTTTATTATTATTATTATTATTAACACTTTTAACTGAATCCCAGCAATTGTATTGTACGTAACATACTCGATAAACTCATCATACTCGTCACACTCATCACCTTAATAGAGTAACGTCATAATATTTAAAGCATTTATTTAGCTTGACATTTTAGCGTAGGATGTAACTCACTAGTTATTTTCAGACACAGGAAATAGACTATGCACGTCTTGCGTATATTTGAACATAGGTACCCATTATAGTGCGCGAGTTTATGTCCTCCTCTGCAATGTAAGTGGGAGCAAAGAGGTGCCAATGTTGAAATACGTGCAAAGCTCGCACAGTCTGTAAGCCTCCTGCAGGAACAGCTTCAAGTCTTACTTTAGGCCTAATGGATTTAGTGTATTTTACAACGTTAGCTCAGGTATGTATACTTTGTGTTTGAAACGGCAACCCAAGGGCACCAAGGCATTTTCGCCTTGGTGGCACCCTATGAAGGAATGGTGTTAATTTCTACTGGAGCATTTCAAGGGCACCAAGGCAATGACTAGAGGCATGGAGACAGTTGTCTTTGTTGCCTCTAAAGTACCCAGCCTGTTCGCTGTACATTTACCTCCAGTCATTGTAGGCCTATGCATGGTAATTAATTGTTGTGGAAAATAGTGGCATTAATTAAGTGCAAAGCATACAAAGTGGTTGGTGGTGTATGGGCCAGTGTTGGCTGCATAAATTTACACAAGCCAAATATTAAATTAAATGTGCATGTTGTGTGTCACGGCCGAGCAGTTAAGGGTTCTGCCATCTATTTCACCAAACACTTCCTAACTTGGGATTAATCATGGAACTTTAGAACGAGTTAAAGCCAGTGGACCCTTTCGGTTCAGAAAAAAAAATAAAAGTTCACAGATTTACAAATAACTTACAGGGTTTACAGAAGGCAATGGTGAAAGACTTCTCGTGAAATATTGTTCCATGAAATGCTTTACTTTTTGAGAAAACAGCAAAACAATATAAATTCTTGTTAACGAGAATTACGGATTTATTTTAACACATGTCATGACACGGCGAAACGCGCG
Source organism: Asterias rubens (assembly GCF_902459465.1). NCBI lineage: Eukaryota > Metazoa > Echinodermata > Asteroidea > Forcipulatida > Asteriidae > Asterias > Asterias rubens. The sequence goes on from NC_047079.1 coordinate 8,649,578, forward strand.
GAAACAAGGGTGGGTTTTTCCGTTGTTTTCTCCCGACTCCGTTGACCGATTGAGCCTACATTTTCACAGGTTTGTTATTTGATATAGAAGTTGTGGTACACAAAGTGTGGGCCTTGGACAACACAGTTTACCGAAAGGGTCCAATGGCTTTAAGTTCCATATCAAACTGTCAAAGGCGTAGGACGCGTTGAACCCATCCTAAGTTTGATGTTGATGGCTTTTGTAAAAAAAAGATCTATTGATTTCAGAGAGCTTTATCAATATTTATCAATAGGGTATTGATTATTGGTAATCTGTGTATTGACAATGGGTTTATGATTAGAAGGAGGCTGGCTGGCGCCAAATTCAAAGGGTATAATGATCGGGGGTGGGGGTTAATGACAGGGTTTGCCCTGTGACTAGCCAGCTGGACCAGTTAGCTTTTCATGGCACTAATCTGTCAGATGTTTCCACGGTCTATATTTCACTAGGAATGCTCTCCAACACTGAACTAGCCGGCTAGAGCATTTAGAGTTAGGAGAAGAGGGGGGAGGGTACTTTATGTGCAAGATGAAGGGGGGAGTCTTTCAGAGTAATGACAATGTTTTCCTTATATTGCGTGTGATATACTGAACAGAACCCCAAAACCAATTACTTAAATCATGTTTGTATTGAATGGCAATTTGAATTTGTCTTCCTCGGAATTTGTTTTCCCCGTCAGGTCTTTTCATCGATTATTAAACCATCATGCCAACCTCTTCAGAACCGAACGAATTTCTACAAGAGGTTGCCGTGGAAACCCCGGAATCATGTTCCTCACCAAGCCCACGGGACACCCTCAGCTCAGAGCTTCAAGCTGAGGAAGCCACGCCTATTAGAGTAGAGGACACACCCATCGAGGAGGAGGAGCCTTTGGTGATCACACCCTCGGAGTGTAGAGAAAAAGATTGTTCTTTCACAGTGGATTTAGATTGTGAACATGAGGAATTGTATGTTGCGGATGACAAACCAAGAAATGCTCGATTGGACACTGCCATATTGGGTGTTGAGCCCACTGGCACCCACCTACTTATTGATTCATCATACAGTGAGCCCAGTCTCACCCAGTCCAAATCAGCACCCTCATGTAGCCCACCCAGTAGAACCCAAACAAACTGCTCTGATGCAATAGACACGCCCACTTTAACCCATTCAGCTGTGAGGCCTTACTTAATAGGCTCCTTCCCTAGTCATCACGCGGAACTTCCTCCCAATCCTAGGGATTTAACTTCAAGGGTAACGACCGTCACAGAATGGGTTTTGGGGCGCCAGTTTCTTCTGCTACCAGTCGTTTCAATGTTCTTAACAGTACTCAGACCAATAAGGTACAAAGTTTGACCCCTGACCCCCTAAGAAGTTGTGCAGTTTTGTTTGTTAAACGCTTCATGTGTTTTTCATACCTTTGGTTTTTGGAGTGCATTGTTTTAATGTAAATGTATAATTATATACAAAAAAAACTTAACTTGTGAAGGTTTAATTTCAATGGAAGAAAACATCAAAGCTGACTCTCTAGTGGTGGTTTTGCACTGTCTGATTTTATCAACTTTTGATATGATGAAAGGCAGCACGCTCAAAACTTGTCCAACTGTTACTTTGCGGTTTTAATTGTGGTCTTTCTGTTTAGAAAGAATTTTGAAAAAAAAAAAAAAACAAGAACAGTAATTTCTTTCTTTATTGAAAAAAAAATGCTGAATCTCAAATCCAAACAAACTTAAAACCATGGAGTAATCAAATTGTCCAGACTATTTCTCCCCAAACTGTCGTCATCTCTTATTTTATTAAGACTTTTTGTAAAGTACTCAGGAAAAAAAAAATTAAAAACATTGAACACTTACTTATATTCCTTCTTAAACAAAAAAAAATGCTGAATCTCAAATCCAACCAAACTCCAGACCATGAAGTTATCAAATTGTCGGTTCTAATTCCTCCCCAAACTATCGTCATCTCATATTTTATTATCAAAGTACTGCCAGTAATATCAAATTTATCGGCGTAGTTTGCTGAGGTAGTTAAATTCATACGTGCCAAGCGAAGGACAATAAGTCCCTATTCGACAGCACTGAATGTAGATTAAATGTCACTCTACATACGTTATTGAATAAGCACCAAATGAAATTGTATGAAATATTAGACTGCGCCTTAGTCTAAAGCCAGCGCTGCGGGCTAACAATGTGCTTATGTTTTGGGTAGTATTATCACTCCCTGATTGTAAGTAGGTTTTCAAGATTTCCATACGTCATAAGGCGAACGCAAAACACGAACACTAGTGTTTTAGTGTTTGATTTTTTTTTTCTTTTTTTTTCACAAAAGTTTACAGTCATCGAACATAAACAGTAATATTTGTGTGTGTTTTTTTTTCTTTCTCTTCTGTTTCCTTACTCAGCAAAGTTGTTGGTTCAAAGTTTTTACCATACAGTACGTGTATTGAGAGACCCTATTTTGTTTCCACTGCCTGCCCTGCTCGGCAAATTTCATTTATTATGAACGAAAAATAAAATTGTTTCTGTGACTGTTAATCTCTCTTGATTATCCGGGGTTTGTCAAGGCTGTTTCTGTGTTCATGTATGGTTACTATGACTACAGTATATCTACGCACAGTAAAGGACAATTAAATTGCGAGTTTGATTAGTAAAATTTCTGGTACAATGACTTGCTTAGTCACAATGTATCGCCTACATGGAGACAGTTGCTATGTCAATTGGTTTGGGACAAGCTTTTGCATAGCAACCGCCAGATGAGCAAACCCTAGCATTGTGTCATACACATCCATTCAGAATGGTGTACATGTATGGGTGTTCACTGTCTCTTATGACACAGGGTATTACTCATGCGGGATACGAACCCACGACCTTTGCCAACCTAGAGCAGCGAAACCTTTACCAACTAGACCACCGAGGTTGCCCAGTAGCTAGAGCTAATAATTATAATCACAGTGGCTTCTTATAGCGCTCATATCCGTCACTCAGTGATGCTCAAGCTGCTTCAACATTCAGTATTTTCGAACCCCTTCTCTTTTTGATAAGTGAACTAGTTCTTTTACGTAACACAACACTCAGGACCAACCGCTTTACGTCACATCCGAAGGCAGTTTGGATTCACCAAGTGAGACTACTGGTCTCAAATACCACGTGTCCAGTCTCTGTTTAGTGAACAAAGTCTGAAGTGGGCAAATTGATAACCAGTTTTTACAGATTTGTCTTAGATTTTGAATAACATTTTGTTTCTCTCTGTTCCTTTACCAGATATTTGATTCCTGATTCTATCCGCGCAAAGCTGCTGAGTGGGGAGACTTGCCACGCCCCGTTCCACGCCCAGACTGGCACCCTACCCTACCAACCACCTACCGATACCACCCTAGCCCTAACCACCATGTCGGGTCAGTTGTGCTTCACCTCCCGTTACGGCCCCTTCAGCGAACGCTTGGATGACGAGGTCACATTCCAAACATCGGCCGAGAATCAAGGCAGTGATCTTCAGGGTGTGGACAACTTAGCTTTCGAATCGGATCAACTGATTGGAGACCAGAATTTCAGTACCAGTGACACAACAAGGAATAGCGCCACCTTTGCTTTCCAGTCGCACGTCAATAAAGATCGCAGCGGCAGTTCCGAGGAGAGTTTTAGCAGTCAGGAATCTATTCCGGAGATAGTTCCTCTTGGCCAACCCTGGAGAGCTCTTGGTTGGTTCTTCAGTAGAACCATCGTCAGCATCATCATCTTATTCCTGATGACCGGGGCGTCGCTGGCCCTCGCTGGGGTCAGCGTCTTCGTTGTCGGCCCTACTCCATACTTTGACAAATCCCTCAACGCTTTCCAGATCCCGAACCACGTTTCAACTCGTCGTCAGATGGCTTTCGACCAGGCCAAGAAAGATGACTTCAAAAACTTGCCCAAAAGAAGCGCCGATAACCAAATCGGCGATGGTGACTATCTGAAATATTGGGATTCGAATGACGGTAATGACATATTCAACTCACTGCTACGCAAAACCAATTCTGAAATATCAGGAATCCCCCAAGCAAACAGTAATTCATATTATGCCAAACAAAAAACAGATTTATTTATTAACGATAATGAAGACCAGCCAAACAATGCCGCAAGACCCAAGAGAGGGTTGGATGAAGGCGAGACTTCTCACACTCGTCAGAGGAGATCTGCGCATCGATATCGCTCTATGAGATGGCGCATACAACTCGTCTACATTGCCGAGGGAGATGATAAAAACATCTTCACTAAGGAACGTCTGGAGACGATACACAACATTGAGATGTCTATCATGAACCATCCAAACTTTACTTTCTTCTGTTCCCGTAACCCACGATCCTTCGGTGACGCAGCCCTGGCACCATACAATCACTGTATCCCACCAAATTCATTGATGACATATTTCTACCCATCTGAGGTCGATTCAAAGGTAAGTCAATCAATCAAGCGTAACATTTGTATGCAGGCATGCAACTCGTCCGCAGAACTGCGGTTGTTCCGCATTTAACAAAAGGAATGCTCTGTGGAAGTTAACACACAAAAGCATTACACAGACCAGACACAGAAACACGATCAATTGGAAAATTATTGTTTGTTTTTTTTCTACTAAAGAGGTGCATGCCTGTATATGGCGCTATATTTCAACAATCATTGCTCATGATGCCGTAAAGTAAGCATCTGAAATATTTGATTTGTAGGTGATTGACTGATGTTGTTAGGAAGATTGTTCCATATTCCGGGGGTAACAACAGAAAAGGCCCACTCACCCCAACTGTGTTTGCTTCTAGGAATGAATAATGCAGACTTGTCCGAACTGGAGTGCAAATTATGAGATGTTTTATAGAAAGTCAGTAGGTTGGTGTGGTATGCTTGACCGACTCTTTCTTGGTCTAATATTGTTTCTCCAAACATAGATTGTTTGGCTGTGGACAAGATTATTTAGTACGAGCGACGATTTGTTCACCAGAAAGAGGTTTTAACCTTACAATTTCCTTCACAGATCATCTACGATGGCGTAGGGACGGAGCTGGCTGATATTAACGGAACTCTAGCTCACGCCATGACAGAGACTACCTTCTACTGGTACGTGGACACCAGCATGAACACTAAAAACAGACGCAGCAAGTTTCTACGCAGTGAGGTAAGCAAAGGGGGGCCCTTAGCTGAGTGATGTTTCACACCAGACTCAATGTCTGGTGGAGATCATTCTGATAAAGACACTTCCATGCTTTAATAGTAAGAAGCCTTTAAAGGGTTTGAATACTTTTTGTATGAAACAAACATAAAAAAGTCCACAGATTTACACTAAACTTACACCGTTTGAACATAATGATGGTAGAAAGCTTCCCTTAAAATGTTACTTGCTAAAGGTGCTGTATTTGGTTACAAATAATAAATTTAAAAAAAATGAAAATAGTTTTTGTCTCAGTGAGTCGGGAAAAATGGATTTATTGCTCACAATAAAATTGGTCTAGCAACAACCCTGTTCACAATATATTATGATCAATGCTTGTTTTGTTCTTTTGCCCAGGTGTGGTTTGGCGGACCAATTGGGGAAATTCCATTTATATGCTTTACAATATATTATGCTCAAAGCTTGTTTTGTTTTTTTGCCCAGGTGTGGTTTGGAGGACCAATTGGTGAAATTCCAAACACTCTTTCAAGAGATGAGGTCTCCCAGTTGTACAAGGATTTTGTAATCACATACATCGACCTTCTGAACAATGCATCAACTGAGTAAGTGTTTACCCCTTTTTAAGATTCTCAGCTGGGCCAAATGTCTTAGATCTGGGCCTAGTTTCATGCCTCTGCTTAACGCTGAACTTTAACCTACAGTCATCATTCTCTGCTTACTTTCAAATAGAAATTTGCATCGGGATGAAGAATATTATTTGGGGTTTTACCCATTATACACTGATGTGTGTTACCACTGTATACTCCCAGGCTCTGTGAAAAAAATCAAAGGCATGTTACTCGGGTGTGATTCGAACCCACGACCTTTGCCAATCTATAGCAGTGTCTGAAATACCAACTAGATCATTCGAGATTGCCCAATGGCTAGAGGCAGGAATTATTTCCCAGGTACTCAGTCAGTTTCCCTTGTTGTTTATCTCCTTTTTCTTCTCTTGTTTTGTACACAGTAAAGTACGTGTTCTCTACGGTGGAACTCAACTCTTTGACTACGAAGTGTCACAAACCATCTCCCATGACCTCAGCCTTGCAATACCTACAGGTACCATTAAGCAGGACTCAAATTTGGGGAAATCCAATTAAATTCAATTCAATTCAATATTGGTTTATTTTCATATAAAAATACAAGACCAAATAAAAAGTCATAGACTAATGGCATTTGGTTAACAATAAAATAACATCAAAACAAGTTCCTAAAGCACATTTGTTTACAATAACATATCAATGCACTTTACATAAGAACCCTGGACAGTGGGCCAATACAATTTTTTTTATCTTTCTCGACTCCCTGGGAGTAAACAGCCCTGTACTACCGTGGCGCTCCAAAGGCTTTTAAGCACAATACAAGAATTGTGTTGGCCCAATGACCAGGGCACTATTACAAAGCGCATCAGTATGCATTAGTGTAAATTACACTATAACAAAACAGCTATTATTTAGTAATACTACTATTATTAAAAACAAGAAGTCGCCGCAGTTATTCACATTCCCATATTTTTGTTTTCTAGGCGTGGCCATTTTCCTCTTGCTCTTCATCCTGACGTCCTTCTCCGTCTGGCTAACCATCTGGGGTTTTGCCAGCATCCTCCTCAGCTTCGCTTGGGCGTACTTCATTTATCACGTTGCCTTCGGGAAAGCCGCCCTGGGCCTGCTGAATCTGGTCTCAGCGTTTGTCATCATCGGCATCGGTAAGCCAAAGATAATTAATGATTGGTTTATTTCGGAAACAAAGGCTTCAAAGCCTTAAAGTCACTTGACACTATTGGTAACTACTCAAAATAATTGTTAGCATAAAACTCATTTGGTAACAAGCAATGGAGAGCTATTGATAGTATAAACCACTTTGAGAAATGACTCCCTCTGAAGAAACATATTTTTGAGAAAGAGGTAATTTCACACTCCAATATTAAAATACTTCAGACCTGAAGCATTTTATTAGGCATCTGAAAACACACTTATGCAACAAGGGTGTTTTTCCTTCATTGTTTTCTTGCAACTCCGATGACCGATTGAGCCCAAATCTTCACAGGTTTGTTCATTTCTGCATGTTGAGATACAGCAAGTGAGAAGACTGGTCTTTCATAATTACCAAAGCTGTCCGTGCCTTTAAGGAGACTGATTTGTGCTTTATTTCACATCATTAAGAAGAGTTGTTAGTTTCTTTTTTCATATATATTTTTTTTATCACCACTGTATGTTTGTCTTTGCCATGGTTGGCAGATACTGGGTGTAAAGATCTGTTTATTGTTAGTATGAATTTGTGTATTTGTGTTCCCATTTTAGTTGGTAAATTCTTAGTTCTTACTCTACTCCATCTTCTTTCTCCCTTTCATACCTGCCTCCAGGTGTAGACGACGTGTTTGTCTTTGTCAACACTTTCCTCCAGGCAGACCACTACAAGGACCCCATCCAGCGGATGGCACACACCATTAAAACGGCAGGCATAGCAACCTTCTTTACTTCATTCACGACTGCCGGAGCCTTCGCTGCAAACATCGCCTCTCAGGTGAGTCTCTTTGGGTAGCTTAAAGGGACACGTTGCCTTGGATGGGGGCGAGTGAGTCTGTGAAATGCATTTGGAATTGCTTGTTATGAAATGCAACTGTTAGAAAGATGTTTTAAAAGTAGAATATAATGATCTTAAACATTGCAAGGTTTTCCTTATCTGTCATGAACTAACATGACGCGCAAATTTGTGGAGTCAATTTTTTACTCCACTAAATGAACGACCATGTTAATTCGCAAAGGTGGCTTTACGTCCCATCTGAAACGAAGCAATGGTCAAGCGTCTTGCTTAAGGACACAAGTGTCACGACTGGGACTCAAGAACCCACACTCTGCTGATCCGAAACACGAGGGCCCAGTGTCATGACTCTGCTAAACAGAGCCATGACATTGGGCTCACAGCTCCAGTCTGGTGCTCTGCTAAACAGAGCCATGACACTGGGCTCACAGCTAGAGTCTGGTGCTCTGCTAAACAGAGCCATGACATTGGGCTCACAGCTAGAGTCTGGTGCTCTGCTAAACAGATCCATGACATTGGGCTCACAGCTCGAGTCTGGTTCTCTTAACTGCTCAGCACGCCAGACGTTATTAATGGTCCTCTCTCTCTTCATGACAGATACCAGCCATCAATGACTTTGGCCTGTTCATGTGTCTAATCGTCAGCTTCTGTTGGCTTCTAGTCGTCCTTATCATGCCATGTGCTCTTACTCTCTGGCATCGTTGCTTCCATTGTGAAGCCTTTATGTAAGTACAAAGACTTGTTGATGTTTTGGGGTTTTTGTTTTTGTTTTTATTATTATAAATGATTTTGGGTTGAACAAAGAAAAATTTACTAGAGCGGGATTTGAACCAACGACCTCCGGTTTAACGTGCCGGCGCTCTACCAACTGAGCTATCTAGCCCTATGTTGGCGGTCTCCCTATTTTATTATTGATACATCCAACAACATAATGTTTACAAAAGTTTCTGTACAGTTGTCGGTATTTGTATTTCAGATTTGGTCGGTGTGTACGAGGTAAAAACGACCCTGCAGCCGCAATGGCAAACCTGTCCCGCGTTCTAGCACGCCATGAGAGGCAAGCCACCCAGCAGCTAGCTTCGGAAGAGGGTGGGGATGAACAGAGCAGCCAGGAGGGAGGTAGGGAGGAGGGAAGCGGTCTGAGGGCGACTCGAGGAGATGACAACGATATACCCCTGCTGGACCTAGAGGAATTAAACAACACTCAGAGTAAGAGAGTAGAGGCAACACTGTTAATGATAATAATAATATTAATAATAGATTTTTATGTAGCGCTTCTGACATTATTACCCATATTCACTGGGCAATATTCATTCCTTAAACCATCTTAGCTCCTGGGGAGTACTCAGCCGGTTCTGAGAGTTACCGCACTCCAAGCTTTAATCGTGTACATAAACCGTGTCTGCCCTCACAGGTACCACTTTTACCCCTGGGTGGAAAAAAGTTGGTGATTAATTAAGTGTCTTGCCCAAGGACACAAGTATCATGACCAGGATTCAAACCCACATCCCGATGACTGAACCACCAGAACTTGAGTCTGATGCTCTTATCCGCTACACCACAACACCCCACTGTTTTGAAGAGCAGAACTCAATCCACACAAATGATTCAACTACCATATCATACCGCATCTCTTTGGAGCTTTGCCAATTATCATTAGGCTGCTTCAGGACGGTTTGTTCTGCGCACACACACTTCCAACTTGGTTTGTAAGCTGTAACGTTCCTTTAAATAAACTAAATTTTCCATTTGTTTTGACAGACCTTTTGATTGAAGACGATGAACCTCTTATTCTAACCAATGACGATGAGGTTCTCTCGTCTTTTCCTTCCGCGTCTACTCCTACTAAGCAGACTCGTGGTATTACCAAGACACTCCAAAGTATCCTCTATAACTGTGTTGCTACCCCTGTCATTAAAGGACGATGGATTGTGGTCCGTAAGTATTAGAACCTTTTCAATTCAATACAATTCAATTCAATAACTACAGTACTACAGAGGGAGCCATTTCTCACAGTGTTTTCCACAGCTCTTCGTTGCTCGTTACCAAGTCAGTTTTTATGCTAACAATTATTTGGAGTTATTACCAATAGTGACCAGTGCCTTTAAACAGTGTTACATCATCTGCATGTATCTTGCTTTTTTCATGTAATTTCGCCTTTTCATCTTGAGTGTAATTTGGTATGATCTTTGTAGTTGGTTATCTGGTCATCTTTGGCGTCTCCCTGGGCCTGGTTGTCCAAATCAACCCTGCCAATCGACCTCCCGCCCTCTACAACCCGGACACAAACCTCCAACAGCTCTTGGACTTGGCATACAACTTCAGCGGTTCGGATATCGCCTGTCGGTCCTGCTCAGGATTCTCGTCTAACGGGGCGCCCAGTCCCCATGGCAACGGCCCGGTGACATTGCCAGTGGTGATTCCAGTCCCGACAAGACGCCCTCCGTCATCGGCACCCCAACACGGTGGTGTCATCACTACGACAACAAAGGTGATGATAACAGCGGATTCCCAAACGTGTTTTTGTCAGTCCACTGATGTTCACCTTCTCTGATTGACAAGTCCACTATAAGTCCACTAAAATAAAACTCCACTAGTGTTCACCTTCTCTGATTGACAAGTCCACTATAAGTCCACTAAAATAAAACTCCACTAGTGTTCACCTTCTCTAATTGACAAGTCCACTATAAGTCCACTAAAATAAAACTCCACTAGTGTTCACCTTCTCTGATTGACAAGTCCACTATAAGTCCACTAAAATAAAACTCCACTAGTGTTTACCTTCTCTGATTGACAAGTCCACTATAAGTCCACTAAAATAAAACTCCACTAGTGTTCACCTTCTCTGATTGACAAGTCCACTATAAGTCCACTAAAATAAAACTCCACTAGTGTTCACCTTCTCTGATTGACAAGTCCACTATAAGTCCACTAAAATAAAACTCCACTAATGTTCACCTTCTCTGATTGACAAGTCCACTATAAGTCCACCAAAATAAAACTCCACTAGTGTTTACCATCTCTGATTGACAAGTCCACTATAAGTCCACTAAAATAAAACTCCACTAGTGTTCACCCTCTCTGATTGACAAGTCCACTATAAGTCCACTAAAATAAAACTCCACTAGTGTTTACCATCTCTGATTGACAAGTCCTTTAAATCCACTGGTTAACACTTTTAAGTAAGGTTAAAACCTAATTTTCACCTTTTCTGATCCACAAGTCCTCTGAATAAAACTCAACTAATTTTCACTTTCTCTGATCAAAAAGTCCACTAAGTCAGAATAAAAGTAATTTTTACCTTTTTGGATTCACTAGTTCTCTGCATAAAACTCAACACACTTTTACATTTCCACTTACTGATATTCACCTTCTGACTAAAAACAATTTTCCATGATATGTGCAAACCCAATATTTTTAGTGCCATTAACCTATACTAATTCAAGCGTAATCCACTGGTTTTCACCTTAGGTGACCCCACGTCCCCCAGCTGACACCCTCTCTCCTGACATCTCAAATCCACCTGGTGTTTCTTTTGGATTGACCACAGAGCTTGGACAAGTCATTACTGCTGCACTTACAGTAGGCATCCGTAAGTTGAAGATCAATCGTCACCAAAGTCAATACACCTTTATCATGCTGTCACCATCTTGGTCATGATCCCTGTTTCCAATAACAGTAATGAATGCTAAAATTCGTTGCGCAAACATGGCACCAGACTATTATTTCGTCCTGCCTCAGTTTGGTTACAATGAGTTGGAATGGGGTACAATCAAGACGGCCACACCGTGATAGAGGTCTATACTATTGAGTCACTGTGGGTTAAGTGGTTAAACTGCAAGACTTGCAATCACAATTTTGTGGGTTAGAGTCTCACCAAGCTAACACAGCTGATTTCACTATGGCTAGAATAAATATTGTCTAGTTACTGAATCTCAATTTCTTGATTTTTGCAATTCATAATCATGGGTGACCTTACTCTATGGTTAAACCAATGTTTGTATGAGGGAGATTGGCTGTTGCCAGCTTGGTGTTTATATCCCCTTTTATGTGGGAGTTTACCAGGTTCCCTTGATCATCTCAACAAACAAACTAAATAACCAATTGTATACTGTCTTGCCTTATATTCTACTACCGCGGAGTAGGCTTCTCAAAGTTCTGAAAAAACTTTTCTGCTTGTTAACTAATACCTGGACAAAAAGTAGAAAATAGGCCTGGACTACAACTCACTACCGCGGAGTAAGTTCTTAATTTGGTCTCAACATTTTGACTACCTGGTAATCCAAATAAATCTTGATACATACCTCAAATCTTCTGTTGATATTCTTGTTAAAGGGCTAACATGTGCCGAAGTTGGCCCAACCTGTGAGTTCGGTAGTACTTGTGATGAGGGTGACGCTACATCGGAACCAGTCTGTCGATGTATCTTCCACTGTACCACTGACTCTTATCCTGTGTGTGGCAGCAACGGACAGACCTACATTAACCTCTGTGATCTACGGGCGAGTGGATGTATCAACAAACAGATTATTCATCAAGCTCACTCGGGAGCCTGCGACAGTACGTTTCTTCCAATTTCCTGTTCGTTTGTTTTTTGTTTTTTGTTTTTTGAGGGGAGGGGGGTTGCTTATCAGAGCATGTGATATAAGGGACTTGTAACACACTTTTACTGATAGTTTCCCAGTTTCCGTTGGAAAAGTCAAACACTTTCGATCTCAGAAATTTACTCAACTATGTGACAATATGAAGCAATATTGTTACTTTATTGATTGAAAATATTCACAAGATAACTTGGCTAACAAAAACCAATGCTGTATTAACCCTAGGATAAATTCTTTACCTAAAACTTTCCTGATAATCTTTTCAAGTTATGTTTTAAAATGGCTTTGATTTTAGATTCGCCTTCACCGGACAGTGGCCATCCAGACACACACGGGCAAACCACCAGACCCAGCAGCCAAGGTGGGGCTAGCTACCCCCAGGGTGGGGATACCTCCCAAGGGGGTGGGGAGGAACATGCAAACTCACCACACTCCGGTTTCAACCCTTGTGCGGGGGGTTCTTGTGGGAAACCTGCGGTCCGGCCGGCACTGGACAACCTCGCGTTGGTCTACGTGGTGTTTGGGATCGACCACATTGATATGAGTGAGGTATCAACAGAGCATGTTGTAGCTGAGGAGGAGGTGAGTGTGGAACTGTGGGGAATCGAACCTGAAACCCACGGTTTTCTTGTGGTGATTTGTAGCGTGTCCTGGCCATCGGATATAGATTGTCAAACTCAAATACTGATGGCCTAGTGTTGGTTCATATTTTGGTGGTGAACACCATTGGAACTGCTGGGAATCGAACCTGAATCCCACAGTTTTCTTGTGGTGTTTTGTAGCATATCGTGGCCATGGGGTCTAGATAGTCAAACTGAAATACTGATGGCTGATTGTTGGTTTATCTTGGTGGTGGTGAACACCTGTAGAACCTTGAGCCTTGAACTGTGGGGAATCGAACCTCAAACCCAAGGTTTTCTTGTGGTGTTATGTAGCGTGTCTTAATCGGGAGCTCCATCTATCTATTTAAAATGTACATTGTATCATTATATTTCAGGGGCAAGTCGTTTACGATAACGACTTCAACATCCTGAGTGAAGACACCCTAAGAGCGTTGTGTAAGATCTGCAAGAATGTAGCCGCTAGAACGGAGCTGGTTGAAGAGGGTGGAGCGCAGTGCTTCCCTGATGGTAAACAACAATAACAACAACAACCAACAAACAAATTTGTGTGGTTTACTTTTTTAGAAATCTTGTTATGCTCTTTGAATGTTTCCCACTCCTGTTTTGGTGCTATTTTAATTTGTACAGCGCCTTGGGCTTAGGTCATGGATGTAAGGCGCTTTATAATTACAACTATTTTATATTATACTATTATTAATTTTTTTTTTTCCGATCTCCTCACCAGCTTTCTCCAGTTACGTCAACGCAATCAAGATCAAGTATGAAGAGTGTAGAGATCTGCCGGTACCCAACCTTCTGGCTGGTACCCGCTCCAAGAGCCTTGTATACAAGAGTGGCAGCAGGGTTGTCTGGTTTGCAATGGCTTTCCAATCGGTACGTTGAAAAGTTAAAACGATCGTATAAACTAAGGTAGTCGTCCCAGCCAATTTGCTTATACCTTCCGCCCATGTAGTAGTTAAATAGCAGGACAGTTCTATTCAGAACTGAGAAGTCTCCCAAAAAATCTGATAAATCTACTCCGCGGTAGTAGAATAAAGAAAGACAGTTCTCCAAAGAACAAACACTACCTGGCACAGAGTAAATACACACTTGGTAATAAGTGCAAAAAGATAATTTATCATTAAATATTTAAAAAAAAAATTAAACAAATGATCTACCAGAAGACTGTTCATATAATGTTAACATCTTAAAATTGTTAATATTATTTTTTCCTCTTGTACTCTTTTAGAAAACCTTTATGGGTCAGTCGTCCTTTGAGTCCTACAAGGATTATAATAAATGGGAGGAAGTGATGAAGGATGAGGTTGATGGTTTGACGGAGGAGGAGAAGGTCGGCCTCAAGACGATGTTCCAGACCAGCTCCTACTGGAAGCAGATCTTCATGGAGATTGTTGGTACGTTGGATATTTTATAATAATAAACAAAATGCAAGGTATTTTGATACCCACTCTTATTTGTAATTCGTGTTTACAAAAAAATGAAACTATAAAAAAACTAGTTAATGGCCTAACGTTTTGACCCTAGCAGACTCTTTCTCGAAGGCTTGCATTTATACCCTGTGTCTTTTTGTTTGGTAAGTTGTTTGCAACAGCACCCTAAACGTCAAGATCCTCAGCATCTGACATACATGAACAGATTATAAAATATAAATATAGATGTAATATAGATAACAAGTAGAGCTAAATGCAATGCAACAGTTAGAGATAAAAGGTTAAAGACTTGCAAAAGGAAAAAAGTAGTTAATGGCCTGACGTTTCGACCCTAGCAGAGTCTTTCTCGAAGGCTAAAATAAGACTTTAATAATTAATACCATGGACTTGTCCATGTCCCTCACATAGGTGTGACCAGTGCAATATACGGTGTGGCCTTCTCACTGCTGGTATGCGTGGTAGCCGTTGTTATCTTCACAGCTCATATTGGCATTCTACTCATTGCTTTCTTAACCATTGGAGGTAAGTTCCAGCTTAGCTTAAGTGTTTTCAATTTTATGTACAGGTAATTTGTTGATGAAAAGAGCCCTACCTGCTCATTTTGTAATTTAGCTTTCTCTTCTGACAACATTTTGTATTATTCATTTTGAACTACTGTGATTTTTGTATCATTGGTGGAAGTGTCGTGGCCGAGCGGTTAAGAGCACCCAATTCAAACTCTGGTGTTTCTGATCAGCAGAGTGTGGGTTCGAATCCCCAGCCATGACACTTGTGTCCTTAAGCAAGACACATAACCATTGCTTCGTCCTTCGGATGGGACGTAAAGCCGTTGGTCCCATGTGTTGTGTAAACGCATGTAAAAGAACCCAGTGCACTTATCGAAAAGAGAAGGGGTTCGCCCCTGTGTTCCTGGCTGGACTGGCAGCATATTGCGCCACAGCACCTTGTAAACCATTACATGGTGCTTAAGGATTAGGTCTTATATCTCAAAATTCGCCCCACTCCTTGCAGTAATAATACCTGGCGCTTTGTATCCTTTGGCAAAAGGCGAGTTATAAATACGGTTAATATTATTATTATTATTATTATCATTATTGATTATTGTATGTTATGCATAAATTGGGATACACCAAGTGAGAATACTGGTCTTTGACAATTTCCAAAGGTGTGCAGTGTCTTTAATTGATGATGATGTTCGATTCTTCCGCAGGTGTAATCTTAGTTGTCATCAGCATGTTTTATCTTCTTGGATGGGAGATGGGTGCTGTAGAAGCCGTCTCTCTCTCTATCCTAGTCGGGTCCTCGGTAGATTACTGTATTCATCTCATCGAAGGATACTTAGTGGCAGGAGACAGGGTACCAGACAGCTCCAAAAAGGTAGAGTAGTAATAAGTCAACCATTTAGAGACCATTCAATCCAGACATTGTTAATGTTTTTTTTTTTTTTTTTTTTTTTTTTTAATTGTTCTTGTAAAAGTGTCTGGAAAAATAATATTAAACTTAAATGTGATTTGAGGCATTGTATGGCAAGGTATCACTATGTGTATCTACTTGCCAGGTAGATTGTCCTTTTGAGAACCTGTCTTACTTTATATTCTACTACTGCACTATACAAATCTTAAATTATATTATAATAATTATTGGTACCGATCACAGGAGTAATATGCCTGTGATTTTTTCACAGCACTCGGGAAAGTACTGAGTATATAGTACAAACAGACATTGGTGAAACCAAAATGAATAATATTCTGTAGTCCAAATGCATATTTAACATCTATTCGATCACAAGCCTTTGATTATTATCACCATTTCACTCTTATTAATTCTGATTTCTGTTTTGACTTGAAACCCCAGACAGCAGCGGAGATGCGGAATTGGCGAATCCGTCACTCGGTCAGCACCATCGGCGTGTCAATCCTGAGCAGTGCCATCACAACCATCATCGCCTCAATTCCTCTCTGTTTCACTACCATCCAGATCTTCGCCAAGTTCGGCAAGATCGTCGCCATGAACACGTTCGTCTCAATCTTCTACACACTGACGGCGTGCACTGCGTTCCTGAGCATCGCGGGACCAGCTAGGTATCAATGGAACCTCAAGTGGTTTGTGTTCAGCGCGTTGGTGCTCTGCGCGCTCATCGGAGCTGTCGTCGCTGCATTGTTTGTGCTCCACACGTCGGGGGTGTCTATTCCAGGACCCTCTGGGAGTCCTCTCTTCTAAAAAAGGAAAATGGAGTTCCTCTTCTTAACTTCTTAACTATTTCATCTGCGCCCAGTTTCATCAAGCCTGTAAGTTTACATGCTCTACTTATTTAGCGAACTTTAGCTTGGCTACTTTTTCCTAATCACTGCTCACTGTAAGCAAAAGACATGCTATCTAGGCATAAACATTCTTTCACAGCAAAAGAAAAGTTGAAGTTTTTCATTTATTTGTATGCCCCGCTGGCGAAGCAAGCAAAAGGGGCATTACACGTTGCTTTGTGTGTGTGTTTGTGTGTGCAATTATTGTCCGAGCGATAACTCAAGAAGGACTTGGCATAACAACTCCAAACTTAGTGTGTGAATTGCTCTTGGGAGCCCTCAGAAGCCGATTGTTTTTGGACTCCTTCAACAAATATCAAGTTCATAATGGCTACAACAAAAGAAATATTGTCTAATTATTGTCTCAGCCATAATCCAAGAATGAGATTAATCTCTCCAGCTGTCGATTTCACCAAACTCTTCCTAACTTAGGATTAATCTTAGGACTTAGAACGAGTAAAGTTCCGTATTCAAATACGTAGGACGTATTGAACCCATCCTAAGTTAGGACAGGTTACTGATCCTAACTCGAGTTCATCCTAGCGTTTCGTGAAATCGGCTGCAGGTCCATTGTGTTTTTCAACACAATATTCTAAACATAAATAATGTTAACATTTATGGCGCTAGAGCTAGGTGCTGTAGACCAGTGCTGCGGTATAGATAAACAAAACATTGTCTTGTATATAGTCAGGTATGTACAGTAAGGAAGATAGATTTTATATAATATTTAGTGGTTGCCATCAGTCTTTGCTTATGAATAGAAGAGTTTACTGCCCTCAAATTAGTGACCGTATTTCTAACGCGCCTTTTTCCAAAGGATTCAAAGCACAAAGTATTTGCTGCAAGGTGACTGGGTGAAGTTGTAATTATGAGACCTAATCTTTAGCACCATGTAATGGAAGGTGCTGTGGCGCAATATGCTGCCAATCAAACCAGGAACACCGGGGCAAACTGCTTCTCTTTTCGATAAGTGCACTGGGCTAGTTTACGTGAGTTACAAAAAAAATTAAAGAAGATAAAAAAAACGCAAAAATCTTTAAAAGGATTCGTTTAATGAGAGAGTTCCAGTGGCACTTAGTGGGAGCAAACTCTGTTGAAATCTTAAGATCTCGCTAAGCAGCCTAAATAGAGGGGCAGAGCTGCCTGTACACAAAAAAGTAGCTAAGCACAAAACTAATTTGCTTACCAATAAAAGGTTACCAACCAAGTAGGCCTGGCAACTAAATGAAAACTTACTACTTACGAGTTGTGCTCCATTGAGCTGTGACTTCAACACTAGTCAGACAAAAATGATTATGCCTTGCATAGCAGCAATGAGCTGGTTACCAGTCAAAAATTAGACACGCTTGCTGGTAGGGAACCTTATTCTGGGTAAGCACAATTTTGTTGTGCTTAGCAACTTTTTTTGGGTAAGCAGGTTTATGAAACTAGATCACTATCTAACATGCTTAGGGTATATTTTACTGAATTGTTAAGCTTATATAAATTATTTAAGAGGGAGACTTTGTATTCTTATAGTTTATTTGAAATACTTAGACTAACGTGTGGTTTATTGTTTAGTAATTTATATACTCAGAGATTGTTTTATGGAAACAAACTCACTTTGTTGCTTTTATTTAGTGGATATGGACTGTATGTATATTTATATTATCGTTTTCTTTTTAATATTTATAATGGTGACGCTTTGGGTATGGGTTTTTTTTTGCGTTATAATTTTATTGTTTTTTACTTTATGAATATACTTTTATGTGACATGATGCCAATTTGTTTATGGAAATAAATACTATTTAATATATTTTTTATTCTTAAGAATGAAATCAAGGATAAAATTACAAATCAAAATTATTTTTTAATCTTTTAAAAATGAGATTATAAAGCTTTGATGACAGAACTTGCCCTCCGCCTCATCATGAAATAAACTGCATACGTTTAATGTATAATTTGTTTTAATGACATGTGGTTGCCTTCAGTGGTGATATACCCCACAAATCACAAACTTTCCTGCCTTAAAGAATTGTTTGTTGCAGAACAAAAATTATGTGTAACGGAATGATCCGTTTTTGACCATAACAGCGATCAAAGTTCTTGTAAGTTTCTTATGCTTTGATGGATCAGTTGACGTTTAATGTTTTTTAGTCTAGGGATGCTAATAAAGTTGTTGCTTTTCTTACATGGCCTTACTTTAAAGCCAACTATGCAATAACTTGAGTCATTAGGCAAGACCAAGTCTCCCCATAGAATTTTCACACACGCTACTAGTCAGCCAAACTTTTCCTCTTAATCTGTTATACCGCCCTCTTGTGGTGGAATGCAACTTCAGTTTGCAACAAACCACTCTTTTATAGAGTTATGCTGAATTGTGAGTTTGAATTAATTTGATGGTCTGGAATCATTGTTATTTTATCAAACGATGTATGTAAACGCCAAGTTTCTATTGTACTTTTAAAGCTGGGGTAAAAATTATTGTTTTTTATTTTAATATTGACAAGGCTGCCATTCGCTGTCTCCCGGCTAAAACTTGAAAAACTAAAAATAGATTCTTAAAACCTTCAATGTATCGACAAATTTGTAAACTGCGAGTACTGCAAACTTGTGGTAGTTTGATACGACTTTATGTAGTTTGTGTATTAATGTTAATGTGGGCACCCCTTCAAGACAGAAAAAGTTCAAGATACAATCTTAATCGTTACAAGGAAAATACATGTGTTTTTGTAAGCCGCAAGGGCAATTGACACAGAGTCTAGCAGTTCAAAATATGTTTATGTGAAATCAGTCACTTGCCGGTAACGAGGAATTCCAATTAAGTAATTTTTCAAAAACAATTAGGCGAGGGTAATTACATTATGTAAGTGAATGCATCCAGTAATGATGTAGCGTTATGAATTAATAGTTGGTCAAAATAAAGACGCAGAACGACTAGTGCACTTTGATTGATCTTGTTCGCTGATAATTAAGCCTTCCTCTGATTACAATGTAAGGGATCCTATGTGGAATGAAGATTCACACGACATTTCCTCTCTTCTGGCCAACGTGTTGTTTAGGCCAAGTAAAAAAATATACCAGTTGATCGTCCGGGTTTTTCCAAAAATAGTACGATGAGCGCCTTTTTTTTTTTTTAAAGGTGGCCGCCAAGTTCAATCTGGCCACCATTACTTCCGTTTAAAGTCGCCACTTACTTTGTGTGGTTACAAGTTTTTAATAGATTGGTAAGTTAAATGAGAAATACACAGAAAATGTGTCTTTTTTAACAAAAAAGTAAAACTATAAAATGCGGTAAAAAGGATGAGGGATAGGGACGATCAACTCTTTTTTTTTTTTTTTTTTTTTTGCCTTCGCCTTCGTTTTCATCGTGGAGTCAAAACTCTCCATCTCTCTAGCGTGCAAGGTCGTCCTGCACGTAGACAGATTCAGACCGGAAATGTTATTGGAGGAATTTGTTCGTCTTCACCTCCGAATTATTAAAAGGAGTGTTACCTATGCTAAGCGTGTGACCATTTCCCTCTACTGTAGTTACATTTACAGCTGGCAAATCCAAGAGGAAACACACATAAATAAATATGGGAGCTCTCGTGCAAGTGGTGAATTAGTGATTTCCCTTCGGCATGTTGGGGGGGGGGGCTGTACTTTCATCTATAGCCCACCCCCAGTATCGCGAGAGGTGATTCTTAGATCTGTCTATTTCCGCACTGTCAGTCTGTCAAATATGCAACAACTTGCTTAAAATATTTCCCGCTGAGAGAGAAAAAAGTACTTTGACTTGTTGTAACCATAAAGGGCAAGGACTCTTCTTAGTTCTTATGAAGAAAATAGTGTGTTGATTCCAAAGATGGCAAAGAACAGTCTGCCGTTTCACCTAACTATGGCCAGTTAAATTCCGTATCCGAAAGCGTAGGACGCACTCTTCCTAAACCCGAGATAGGATTAATCCTAGCGTTTCGTGAAATCGGCTGCAGGTCTCTCAAATGGCATCAGTGTAAATTGGGGTCTTGTGAGTGAAGTAGTCAGCTTCTTCAAGTTTAAGTTCAAGTTCAATACTTCCACTCAATCATTTAAAACACTGAACAAAATATATTATTGCAGGAGAGAAAACTTAATAGAGAAAGAACCACTTTCTCTATAGTGATACCTGTAGGCTGGTGACGTCAAAGATAATTAGATGACCAAAATACCCCCCCCCCCCCCTCCTTCGTATCTCAGACACCCTTCAACCAAGTTGCTACAGACTTTGAGACTTTCACCCGGATTTACGTCCTGGCAATATCAATTTGAAATCCCTTTTAGCAATACATTTATTTACCCCCGTCCCATCCCCACCTGTTCAGGTATTGCAACGAGTAAAGACCGAAGAAGAACTCGAAGAGCTTTGAAGATTCCCCCACCTGTTCCCTGCCCGTGCTGTTGCGACGAGCACACACGATGTCGCTTGAGACGGGTACCCCTAACCAAGTCAAAAGCAACTTGGTCTTAATTTGATGGGAGACCATGATTACTGCTTATGGTACTGAAGTTAATGCGATGACTGACCGAGCGTGGAAGCTATTCATTATAATGTAGTGAACTAGTCATGCATTTTGCAGACCCGGAGTTAAACGGAGGTCACGGGAACCTTGGTGGTCTTGTTGTGGTGGGACAACATTAGCAGAAAAGAGGGATGCACTTTCAGCATCTTTGATAATAGCAGATTTTGAATGTACAGAACAGATGAATGCTCAGGGAGTTTTAAATGGGTCAAGAAATTGTTTGGCAATAAATTCATGAAATTGAACAACACTTTTAAAACTCACACCATTATAGTTTCAGGGGGTAGGGTGCGGTCCAAACTGTTGATTCTTCAATTCGGGGGGAAATGGCACCCTCGGCTTCGCCTCAGGTGGCATACCCCCCCCCCGCCCCTTGGGTGTACAAAACGCGATGGAAACCGTCCCACATGCAAATTTGTAAAGTTTATTGCCAAATAATGTTGTTTATACCCAACTCACTAACTCTGAGCATCTGTCCAAGTGTCGGTTGTCGCCAAAAAAATTAATAATAATAAAGACCAGAAAACCTTCCCTTTTAAATTAATCATGTTTTCCAATAATTATATGGATACACGTATAGGTTATGAGATATGCTATCAAAAAATACAGAATTCTGGATAAAAACTTGTAATTACATGACTTTTTTTTTGTAGCGAAAACATTGGATTTTGAAGAAGAGGTGACGACGTGGGCTAGCAGACGACGTTTTGCATGTTATGGAATGCGCAAGTACACATCTGGGCCAAATTTCATAGAGCTGCTAAGCACACAAATAATTTGCTAAGCATGAAATTTCTTCCTTGATAAAAACAGGATAACCAACCTAATTTCCATTTGTTGCATATTGCTTGTTACTGGTATTCAGCTTTTGTTTTTATTCTAAAAACCACGTGGAAATTTGTTTGGTAATCTTGTTTTTATCAAGGAAAAGATTTCATGCTAAGCAAAGTGGGCTAAGCAAAGAGTTGAGCTAAGCAGTGGGCCCTGTTGATATAGAAAGGGCGACATCTGTCTACTTAAATCAGTGTTCACATTATTCCTGTCGCTGAAGACTAGTATGTATAGTAAAGGGAAACCCCCGACGATAATAATTCCCTTTTTTTTAAATAAAGAACAATTCAAAATGTGGAGCAAGGAAGATCTAATAATAAAGCCTTAGAATTACGCGGGGGGGGGGGGGGGGGTTGACATCTCACTTGTTTTACAAAATAAATAAAATATTTCCAACCCCTTTATATGTAAGCTAAGTTTTTATTTGCCACCTATAACAGTACGTTTAGAGAATGTGGGGGGGGGGGGGGGCGTCTTGCATTGTGCGTGACCTGACTTGACACTTTTGCGCATGCGCAAAATAGAAGGAGATGTAAACAGAAAGGATGCACACTGTCAAAAATGTCGTCTGCTAATAAAACTGGAAATGCTTTCTCTGCAAACGCCGGTAAGTACCGATATTCCTGTTCAGTTTGTTCATGATTATGTCAGGAAAAAGTAATGTGTTAATTGGATTGTATTGATAACTTAAAAGGGCAATTTTAGGCAACCAAAGTTGTCGGTTGTTGTGTAACGTGAAATGTCTAAAAAGTGCCCAGTGTTCGTACGTCCCGTACCGTTGACTGTGTACACTCGGCCCATTGCCATGCTTGCAATACACGCTCATCAATTACTACCTTTCCAGTCCTGACAGGGCATGCAGTGGGGCTACAACAGCATCACGAATGTTGACAGTATCACAATTTGTGTAGCTTATAAATCCTTAATAAAGGATAAATGTTGTATGTGTTTGCAGAACGCCAGGTACATGACAATATTTTCTTGTGATAAATTTGGGAACGTCTCCCGATCTCACCCTGCCCATCACTGTTGCTGTGGCCCATGTATTATTTGGGAACGTCTCCCGATCTCACCCTGCCCATCACTGTTGCTGTGGCCCATGTATTATTTGGGAACGTCTCCCGATCTCACCCTGCCCATCACTGTTGCTGTGGCCCATGTATTATTTAATTCATAGCTAGAAACATGACCCTGTTTTGTAGTGTTTGATCATAGAGCTTATTTGGTTTGACCATGGGGGAATAAGAACCCTCCATGGTTTGACTCCGCTAGTCTAAGCCATGAGAGTTTTTACTCCCTCTAGAAAACTTAATAAACACTTGCGATCTCTGGCTGCACTCTGTGTTTCAAACAAAGTCACCCTTGCAATACACTGCTGCATCCGATCATCCCAACTCAGCTGTCTGACTGAGGCTAAAATTGCAAACTTAAAGCTTTACGTAAACTTCAGGAAATCACAAAGAATTTTAGTCAACACAAAAGCTAAGACCTCTGTTGCTCTGGTCTTTGCCTCTTGGTACTCCTTTTTTAAAGATTCTCCTTTGGAAGTGCCGTTTGTGAAGTAAAATGAAAATGACTTTGCCCCTTTAAGCAGTATTTAAATTTCACCTTTCCGTTTTGGGTTACTGCCCTTCCTACCCCTCCCCCACCCCTAAACAAAAAAAGAATTACCACTTGGGAAAGAAAAAACAGACGAGACTCTGAATTGAAGGGTATTTTATTTTATTTGCTTCCTTTTTTTTGTTTACTCCAGATGGATCGCATTGCCCTGGATTGTTCATCTCACGAATATTATGAATTTATTAAATTCAATGACTAGACATCTCACTATTCATCAGTTTTGGACATCACCGCTTGAAATTATAATGGTGAGTTCCCAAACTTATAAATACTCTCATCACCAGGGTCCAACATCATAGAGCTACTAAGCACAACAATTTGCTTAGCATGAAATGTTTGCCTTGGAAAAGCAGGATTTCCCGACCAAATTTCTATGTGATTTTCAAGATAAAGCATACAAAAGCTGAATATCAGTAACTAGGAAATGCAACAAAGTGAGTGGAAATTTGGTTGGTAATCCTGTTTTTATCAAAGAAAAAATGTCATGCTCAGCAAATTTCCGTGCTTAGCAGCTCTAGAAAATTGGGCCCTGTGTGTGTTTAAGAAATCAGTCAATGTGAATCTTATGTCTATAATGCCACTCATTAGAGACTACAAAGAAAGGTTATCATTTACATGAAGACTTCATAATATAAACATTTTTAATTTAAAAACAATATTGAAGCAGCAGTGAAAAAAATCAAGTGGTTTAGTATTTTAGGTGATATAAAGTATCAAACTGATATGCACCACACTTTTCTGCAATTTTCCCCCATGATGTTACCCCTTCTACTTCAAATCTTAGGCCTACATACTAAAAAAAACAGTTTCTCGTTTTGGCTTTTTACAAGAAAGATGGAGGCCACATTTTAAATCTATGATAGCATTTTTGTTATCCAACTGGACAGGTCAAATCCCTATTTCTATAATTCCACTCATTAAAAAATATTACCATTACATGGAGATGAACATATAAATCAAAATAAACAAAAATTTCTTTGTTTTTCAATGAAACTTTATAATTATAAAACTTAAAAAACAAAGCAGCAGTGAAAAAAATAAAGAGGTTTGGTATTTTAGGCGATCTAAAGTATCAAACCGAAATATGCACTCCACTTTTCTATCTTTCAGGATCCGCCCCCAACATGTTACCCCTTCTACTTCAAAATGTGTCTAAGGCCTACATACTAAAAAAAACGGTTTCTCATTTTGGCTTTTAACAAGAAAGAATGAGGCCACTTTAAATCTATGATAGCATTTTGTTAGCATCTCTTGTTTATCCTTCAGGACCCACCCCCAAAATGTTACCACCTTCTTCCCTTCCAATCTGTATCAACCCAAACATGCACCCCACTTTTCTGCCTTTCATAATCCGCCCCCAACATTTGACCCCTTCGACTTCAAAATGTGTATCTTAAAGGCCTACCAAAAAAATTTGTTTTATTGTTTTGGCTTTTTACAAGAAAGAAGAAGGCCACTTTTTAAATCCATGATAGCATGTTTGTACCCATCTGATCAACTCCCTATAATGCCACTCGATCAAAAAAGTGCTCAAAATAAATTTGTTCCCGTTTTATTTTGAAGCAATATTAAAGCAGCAGTGAACAAAAAAGTGGTTTAGATTTTGAGGCGATGTTAAATATCGATTAAAAATATGCACCCCACATTTCTGCCTTTTAGGATCCGCCCCCAATGTGTAACCCCCTTCTACTTCAAAGTCTTAGGCCCAAATCCTTGAAAAAACAGTTTATCATCTCAGCTTTAGAAAAAAAAAGGAGGAGGCCATTTTTTAAATCCAAGATTTGACCCAACTGGCTAGGTCAACTCACTTTCCCTAATCACATGTATATTGCCACTCATTAAAAACTGCTCAAACAAGAGTTGGCTTGTAGGTATTTGAAAATGTCTATCTGATGTCTATATTGTAAAAAAAAAAAACATTGACGCAAAGCAGCAGTGAAAATAAAAGTGGTTTAGTTTTTTAAGTGATCTAGAGTATCGATCTGAATTATGCACCCCCTCAACATTTTACCCCTTTTACTTCAAATCTGTATCGATCCTATGCACCCCCTTTTCTGCCATTCAGGACCCTCCCCCAACATTTTTACCCCTTCTACTTCCTAATCTGTATCAATCCAATATGCACCCCCTTGTCTGTTATTCAGGGCCCGCCCCCTTAATTTTACCCCTTCTACTTCAAATCTGTATCAATCCATGCATCTCACTTGTTTGCCATTCAGGACCCGCCCCAACATCGATCCAATATGCACCCCACTTGTCTGTCATTCAGGTCCCGCCCCCAACATTTTACCCTTCTACTTCAAATCTGTATCAATCCAATATGCACCCCCTTGTCTGCCATTCAGGACCCACCCCCAACATTTTACCCCTTCTACTTCAAATCTGTATCAATCCTATGCACCCACCTTGTCAGCCATTCAGGACCGACCCTCTGCATTTCCCCCCTTTACTTCAAATCTGTATCAATCCTATGCACCCCCTTTTCTGCCATTCAGGACCCACCCCCAACATTTTACCCCTTTTACTTCAAATCTGTATTAATCCTATGCACCCCCTTTTCTGCCATTCAGGACCCACCCCGCACATTTTACCCCTTTTACTTCAAATCTGTATCAATCCTATGCACCCCCTTTTCTGCCATTCAGGACCCACCCCCAACATTTTTACCCCTTCTACTTCCTAATCTGTATCAATCCAATATGCACCCCCTTGTCTGCCATTCAGGGCCTGCCCCCCTTAATTTTACCCCTTCTACTTCAAATCTGTATCAATCCATTCATCCCACTTGTCTGCCATTCAGGACCCGCCCCAACATCAATCCAACATATGCACCCCACTTGTCTGCCATTCAGGACCCGCCCCAACATCAATCCAATATATGCACCCCACTTGTCTGCCATTCAGGACCTGCCCCCAACATTTTACCCATGTCAAATCTGTATTATAACAAATAATAACAAATTCTTATATAGCGCATTTTACAATAACCGTATCAATGCGCTTTACATTAGTCCCCTGGTCATTGGGCCAATAAACATCCCTTTAATCTTTCTCAGCTCCAATTAGGGAGTATACAGCCCCGAGCTGCCGTGAATTGGCTGCCGTGGCGCTATGAAAGCTTTTCACTCACAATATCAACCTCTACCCTCGCAGGTACCCATTTATACCCCTGGGTGTATCAATCCCGTGCACCCCCTTGGCTGCTAATCAAGACCCAACCCCACCCAACTTATCAGGGGGTGGGGGGGGGGTCCCGGGTGTCAGCAGCCGAGTAGTGGTTGCTGCGCCGGCAGTGAATTGGCTGGGGCTTGATAATTTGCCAAGGAAAATCAGTGATACTGTATATTAAATGGTATAATTTAATTAGTTGTCAGTGTGACAATGCTAAAATGGCTATGAAGCTTCTTGTAGGCTAAGATTTTATTGTTTATTGTTAGATTTATAAACACTTCTTCAGAAAACTGTACGCCGGGCATTAACCCCCTCTCCCAGTGTGAGCTTTGTACGCTTGTGAAAATGTTGATAACTGTGAATGGCCCCTTAGTTTAGTGTCGAAGGTACAACATGTAAACACATGCTTTATTTGTCAACCATAAAATCATCAACATCTTTTCTATTAAACTTTTCAAGACTTTTCAACTTTAAGGGTACAATGATGTGCCTATGCTCTCATTGCCCTGGGTAGGGGGGGGGGGGGGGGCGGCTCGACTTCAAAGCTGTTTCCACTTGTCTTCTGTTATTAACCCGTCCTTAATATTATTAGCCTTACATTGTACCTCTAGTACTTTTCAATCTGTGTCAATGCCAAAGGTGCAAAATGCTTACTCACTTTGTCTAGACCCATCGTCAATATTATTACCCCTTGTACTTCAAATCTGTATTGCCTAAGGTACAAAACACTTGGTTTGTTTTTCTAAACTTGTCGCCATTATGATTCTGTAACATTCTGTATCCTTGCACACCACTCATCTGTCGTTCTTGACCTGTCCCCAATATGAACACCCCTTGAGATGTACAACACTTTTCTGCCAATCTGGATCCACCACCAATCATCAGCCCCTTCTACAAACTGTATTACATCTGTGTACAATGTTTTCCTCTTGACATAGGCCTCTAACTAATGCATTCATTTTGCCTTGTGAATTTTTGTTTATAGAACACCCAAGATGACGACAAGCCGTGGTACGAAAGATGTGCCAGCCTGACTGAAGAGAGCCTGTGAGATGCTGCCTCGTCATGATTTCAAATATGTCATCTTCTCAGCGTCTCAAGCTAATTCAGTTCAACTTAGTGATTCATTCAATACTAAGATGTTAAGGTACGTCTCACGTAGTGAGTTTTAAATTGTTGTAAAAAGATCTGTTTACAAATGGACTCTTAAAAAAACACTCAGACATCAGTCTTTACTGTTTACAACTTGACAAAGTTTATATTTAATTCAAAAGCTATGAATTTAAACCAAAGTAAAGTGTACTGCGTAAACAGATCTTTACCATGTTGAGCCCTATGTGGCTGTTTATGTCATGAAGTGAAACATTGCTGGATATAGTTGTGTACATTTTATAACTCCTTTAAATCATCAGGCCTGATACTTTGCGGAGTTAAATTACGCTGCAATTGCCTCCATGCACTCGGTCTTTGTCATTATTGCCTTGGTGCCCAAAATGGTCCGGTACTTATTCAAATTTCCTTCTTACTCTTGCGTTTTACTGAGAAACAGCCTTCCCCTTACAAGAATGAAGCATCAGGCCTGAAGAATGGTAAATGAAATGCAGAAATCAAAGAGCACTGAATACAAAGCAATGAAGTAAAAAGTCATGCAATCTCGTTGTACGTATGCATGGTTAATGTAAAGTGAACATAATTTTTACACAGGTCAGTTAGAGTTAAAACATGTTTAAAATGCTTAGTTTGGTTTTTATTTATGTGGTAAATGATGAATTTGTATTACACGTGATGATATTTAACTGTAAAACATTGTACAAATTGAGCAGGGCCTTTAGTTTTAAACAGAATGCAAATATATGGAAACTTAGAGTGAACATCTGCATGTCCATAAAGTTTTATGCTTAGTACTTAAAGTTCTGTATTGTGTCTTTCCACCATTTTTATCTTGAAAAGTAGATTCTGCAAATACATGATAACCCCAAAATACAGAGTTATCTAATTTTTTAGATTTCTTTGATGTGTTTAACTTGGAAATTTGTCAATGCAGATGGTCGTTCTAAGCTTCCATACAATTTTTAGCAACAGTTTGGAAGTCTGGCTTCCTGTCTCTTAGTACTTTTACAACACTATTCTTAATGTAGGTACCAGACTAATTTCTTCACACACTTGTTAAATATAGCTTATGTTATCAAGGTTATTGTGTATAAAAAGGCCCTTTTTAAACAAGCCTTTTAAATAAGACAGCTCCGGAATTCACAGTAAAGCGAAGCATACTATCTGTTACACTATAAAATAAGAAGTTTGAAGGTTAGAAGTCACGAACGTGTGTTCTGTGCATTTAAATTGATGTAAATAAGAGTTACAGCATGTACAATTTACGCTAAGTGCCGTATATAAGCAATTATTTATTGAAAAAACCACTTTCCTGTGAATATTTTTTGTCACCAGAATACGTATTACATGTAGAATGTTAATAGGATACTCTGTAGTGTATCCCGTACTGTTTTAAGGGTGTTTTGAAGGGTTTTCACTCTCCAGTTTTGTAATTTTCAGTGATTTTCGAGTTTTTTGGGCAAAAAAAAAAAAAATCAAATAAAAATTAACGAGCATGCGTTTCAGGCGATTTTAAGAAAATGAATTACCAAAAAAAAAAATTAGTGGTGATTTTTGCTAGTTTTTACAATTTTGGATTTTCTTTAATGAAAAATAAAAAAAAATTAACGAGCGTACGTTTCAGGCGATTTTAAGAAAATCATTCACTGTTAATTTTTTTTTTTTTTTTTTTTTTTAATTAAAATTAAATAAAATTTAATTAAAAAAAAATCTCGCCTCCACTTTCCTTCCTACCCGGTCCACCGCTCCCCCCTCTCTCTCTCTCCGGGTCCACGCCTCCCCCTGGTGTATCTCCGCCATGTTGCCTCCTCGTCGTGGTCCGGGGTCCGTGGGCGTTCCTCTGGTGTCTCCATGTGGGTGGTGTCCTGGCCGGGGCTCGAACCCGCATCGATGTCTCCAGTGTAGTCCTCCGAAGCCGTCTCCCTATCCGCTAGGCTATGGCGTCTTCCGGGTTGGAGAAAAAAAAATTCGATGTGGTAAATATTAGAACGAAATTTGATGTACACATGTATTATACGCGTATATAAAGGGTAGCGATTCAGTCGTAGAAAGTGCGCCCTCTTGTGGTGATATTAATTAACATGTAATTAATAGTGCCAAATCAATTAATATTGCCACAAGAGGGCGCGCTCTCTCTCAAGAAAATTCTTGAATCAAGACTACCAATCAATAGCCTACTCGGCCACACGGAAACATAAACTTGTTTGTCTGTTTTGTTTTTAATAAAAAAAATTAATACGTTTTTATTTTTTTTATTTTAATAAAATTTGAATAAGCTACGATTGCCTTATGTGCACATGTTTGTTTCGTTTTATGAAGTCAAATAAAGCTTTTTAAACAAATAAATACAGGTTTGGCAACAAAATAATGACAGTCAAACAAAAACAGGTTTAGATTAATAGTGTACCATTTTTATTTATTACAGTAATAATAATAAACAGTTTTAATATTGCACAAAATTACAATAAAGTCTCCATGCTATAACAGCAATTAACGTTTATCGTTCATTTTTAATTAAATCTAGAATTCTATTATCAGCTTTTTACCAGTAAATTATTTACATCAGATAATACTAACCATTTCAAAGTCCTAAAACTCGTTTGATTATAACTCAAGTTTGATATGGATAACTAAATAAGAAAAGTTTGATTACTTATTATTTAACACATGATATAATAACACTTGTCTTCTCAAAAACCTGAGTACAATACTTTGTTTATATTATCCATCAAGCTGAAAACACACACTCCTGGATTATGGATATTAATTTGTGAATTCTTTAAATTATCCATCAAGCTGAAAACAGACACTACTGGATTATGGATATTAATTTGTGAATTCTTTAAATTATCCATCAAGCTGAAAACAGACACTCCTGGATTATGGATATTAATTTGTGAATTCTTTAATTATTATCCATCAAGCTGAAAACAATCACTCCTGGATTATGGATATTAATTTGTGAATTCTTTTGGAGTAATGTAGTTATTTCTCACTCAAATAATAAAAGTCATCAGACCTGAAGCCTTGTATTATGAATTGGAAGCACACTTAGTGCATGCAGCAATAGGTTTGTTTCTGTCATTATTTTTATTGCAACTTTGATGACCAATTGAGTACAAACAAATTGTACAGATTTGTTACTTTATGCATAGTTTAATACACCAAGTGCAAATACTGGTCTTTGACAAAACTGTGTCCAGTGCCTTAAATTGAACCATAATATTAAGTCTGAAATTGTTGTTGTTGTTTTTTAACTAAGATTCTCTTTACTACACAGTTTGCACACACAGATCTGTGTTAAACATTGTCAATGTGGGAATCAGCGACGTTGCTGTCCATTTCGGAACCAGATGTTGCTGTCCATTTAAGAATCCTTAAGAAGCTGTCCATGTACGAATCCAAATGTCACTGTCCATAAGAATCAGACGTTCCTGTCTGCGTGGAATCCAAACGTTGCTGTCCATTTAGGAATCAGATGTTGCTGTCCATGTGGAATCAGATGGTGCTGTCTGTAGAATTCCAAACGTAGCTGCCCCATGTAGGAATCAAAAGCAGATGTCAACGTTGGAATCAAACATCACCGCCCATATAAGAATTGGATGTCTGACCTGCACACAAAATGAAAACCACAAAAAAAACGTCCATAAAGATAATGTCACGAACGAAACTTTCCTGGGCGAATTGCATTTAGCCATTTTGAGATATGGTGGACACAAAACTACAACACTATAAAGGTTTGGGTAAATTGGTCTGTAATACACCCTAACCAAACAGCACACTCCTATCACATCCGCCATACCTCAAAAAGGCTTTAAATGACTGCTTACTGCAAATTCTGTGCTTCACTATTCTTCGCTTGCAGGGCAAGCCCCGAATTTCAGTGCTTGCTGTGTAAGCGAAGAATGTCTAGTAATGTGGAGTACACAATCACACAAGGCAAGAGTCCCTTCTTTCCTGCTTCCGTAATGGCCAATTTTTCACTTAGGGTGAGCAGAGCCATGAAGTTGGGCCTTGTTGTGTGAATGAACAATTTTTCAACTATATTCGCCATTAATACCTGCTAAAACTAGTGTTCCAACAAACTTTTAAAAAAAAATTGTTTCTTAAAAATTTATGACAAGTTTCTCATAATCAAGCACATAAAAGTAAATCAAGCTGTTCAATAAACGATACCCCACAACAAACAATACATTGCTCAATAATAAATATTTTACAGTTTCAACTGCAGCAAACGAATTTGACATACAAAAATATTTATTTACCCAATAAATATTTGAGTTGTGTATGCAGAAAACAATTATGTTTGTCATACTCATAAACTGCCAAAAATGTGTACAAAACCAAGAGAAAAAAGAAAAAAACAATTCTTCAAGAGTAGAGTAAGTTGTTCAAATTGAACAAAACAGGGAAACAAAATCAAATTAAAAAGAAATTCTTGTTTCTCAGTTGCATTCACTGTAAAAAAAATTATGCAAAGAGTTTTGTTTTAAATCTAACTTTTATCTTTTTTTTTTTTGGGGGGGGGGTGTTAAAAAAGGGGGGTTCAATTAGATTTGGAAATTTGGTTAAGGTTAGAAATTGGAGTTTTGAAATTACATGTATCACAACAATCAAGCAAACATTTTTATTGAATTTGTATAAAGTTTGATGTTAAAATGTTTGGGGAAAAAAACATTCTCAGCTTTACATAGTTGAGAAGCAAAAACAATCATGTTTCTCGAAACACCTTTTAATTTTGTTTTAACAAAGCTGAACACTTCAACAACATAAAAAAGAAGTGTATTTGTCCCTTACAG
Organism: Asterias rubens; assembly: GCF_902459465.1. NCBI lineage: Eukaryota > Metazoa > Echinodermata > Asteroidea > Forcipulatida > Asteriidae > Asterias > Asterias rubens. Next base: position 8,682,299 of record NC_047079.1, read on the forward strand.
AATAATTTCATGGTTCTAAAAATCTATTATTTTAAACTTCAGTGGAAAAAGTTACGTTTCTCAAAACACCTATAAAAAATAAGCAATGTTTCTTAAAATATCATGTTTCTCGAAACACCTTTCAACAATTTTTACAAAAGTTGAAGACAGCACTTCAACAACATAAAATAAGGACTGGTAAAAAAGGAAATGTTTCTCATCCTTTCAGAATAATTTCTGTAAATTGTTTTTACACTTCACTGGAAAAATTTGTTTTTCTCAAAACACCTTTTTCACGCCATTTTAGTAGAGCGCCCTCTATAGAGGTCAAACACTCGTTGCTCATCATGACATTGGACCGTGGCCTGTGTACTAAAACAGCTGTTTGTGTTTCTAATATTAAATAATCATGGGGCATAAAATTAAAAAGCACCGTATGTACAATAAGGCAAGAATCCAGGGAACAAATTCTTGCTTGGATCAATTTAAGAAGTTCCGCAGACAAGTAGAGAGGAAAATCAGGAAGGCTTTTAAGTATGACGTCACATTGGTGATAGTCTCAGGTCAAACAACACGTAACCATTCTGGAACTTTATCAAGGCTAACAAACGGGAATCGAACGGGGTCTCCCCTCTTCAAGTCAACAACAAAATGTTATTAAGAGCTCAAGAAAATGCAGAGCCACTTAACAAACAATTTATGTCAATCTCCGCAAATGAAAATATTCATAACATCCCACATCTTGGCAGAAGTGTAGGCCTACCAGTCAATCCTGAGTTAGTCATATCCACATAAGGAGTAGAGAATTTTATCAAAGACCTGAAGAGCCACAAAGCTACTGGCCCTGACCATGGAGATAGAAGTGCTCCATCCCATGGCCATGCCCTGAAGAACTGCCAGCCCAGCTCGTGTACTGATGCTGTAGGAATGTGCCAGCAGCTTCACCTTCTTTATTGAGTTTATTATAAGGGATATAGTTAATTACATCGGTTACCTTACCTTTACTTTAGTTCCAATAACAATGGTTGTATCATGGAGAGGATCATCCATAGACATCTACATCTATTCAGCTACTTGTCAAAGCCTGTCAATGATGAAGCTGCCAGTGCCACCAAACCATCGTCGTCCTGCCTGTCGTCCATCCACAACATTCACTGCTGGCAGCAGTAGGCTACAGTAATGACACATGCAATGTCACATGTGTACGACGAAGGATAACACTCAGAATGTAGTCTTTCAGTTTTCACTACCTACCAGTCACCAAGGAGTGTATGCATGATTCTTAGATTTGGAGTAATCCTCAAGACTTATGAAAAGCCGCATTTTATAAGAAGAGTCCTTGAATTACTCAGCTGTCATCGCTCGTCGAACGTAAACATTGCATCCATTGACAGCATGATGCATTGCGTCATAGTTACCTAAAATTGAACTACAGAGGGCGCACTCCATTAAACAAACCGGAAAGACGGATTATTAACTTAACGCGTAAAATAATGGATATGATTCTTTTTACAATAATTATTGGTTGTTTCTTTAAAACACCAAACTGCGTTGACCCACATTGTCCTCCAATTAGGAGACAGCTCGTCTTGTCAAACGACTTTAATATCAAAAACATTATGTCTGTACGTTTAGAACTTGGCACTAGGGGGGAGTGACAAAGTTCGTATCCCTGAAGGGTGATGCGACGTTAGCCAACTTTTGTTCAAATGAACGGGGGTTATTTTCTGTATTTTAAGAGAAAGTCATGTTTACCCACATTTCGCTAAAATTTACAAAGTTACAGTTCGTAAATATGCATGTGTCCAATACTAGTTATACTTGATGAATAAGTTGTGTATGCCTACGTTATGTACGAAGATGATGTTGCAGACGGACCCTTTCATAACTCAGACCAATCAGCCCCAGGACTGTTTGACCAAGTTAGGTTAGCGTCACGGGAACTCAATGCTTTGGCTTCGACAGTGATGGGCTCTGTTAGAGCAGGATTTGAACCAAAGACCTATGTAAGGGGGTGACTTGGTAAGGGGGTAGCTTTGTAAGGGGGTTATTTGTAGGGGGTGACTTTGTAAGGGGGTGACTTTGTAAGGGGGATAACTTTGTAAGGGGGTTATTTGTAGGGGGTGACTTTGTAAGGGGGTGACTTTGTAAGGGGGTGACTTTGTTAAGGGGGTGACTTTGTAAGGGGGTGACTTTGTAAGGGGGTGACTTTGTAAGGGGGTAACTTTGTAAGGGGGTTATTTGTAGGGGGTGACTTTGTAAGGGGGTGACTTTGTACGGGGGTGACTTTGTAGGGGTGACTTTGTAAGGGAGTGACTTTGTAAGGGGGTGACTTTGTAAGGGGGTAACTTTGTAAGGGGGTGACTTTGTAAGAGGGTGAGTTTGTAAGGGGGTGACTTTGTAAGGGGGTGACTTTGTACGGGGGTGACTTTGTAAGGGGGTAACTTTATAAGGGGGTGACTTTGTAGAGGGGTGACTTTGTAGGGGGTGACTTTGCAGGGTTTTTTTTTTGTAGGGGGTGACTTTGTAAGGGGCGACTTTGTATAAGGGGGACTTTGAAAGGGGTAACTTTGTCAGAGGGCGAGATTTGTAAGGAGTGACTTTGTAAGGCTCTCTATTGCTCGTCACCAAGTAAGGTTTTATGCTAATAACTATTTTGAGTAAGATACAATAGTGTCCACTGCCTTTAACATAAGTCAGCGTTCCCAAAGCGTGCTTGAGCCCCCCCCCCCCCCCCCCCAACAACCCCAAAATGCGATCAAAGAATGTTAAATGGCACTGGACACCGTGAATAAATCATTGGTAATTACTTAATAACATTTGGCAGCATTTCGTGCCAGTCCATTAATGGCATTACTCACATCATTTCACATGGCCTTGGTGGTTCTGCAGATTCACAGTAAATAATATAAAAACCAATCTGCAAGGACATGCGTGTTTATCAAGCTTTGATCTAAAATTGCCCAAAATGCACAAGGTGTTTTTATCAAACTTTGCCTGAAAATACAACAAGAGTTATTATATGCCTTGGGTATTAATTTTTTATAATATCCAACTATTTTGCTCAAATTTTGCCTGAAATGTTGCCTCGTGTCTTTATCAAGATTGTGAGTGCTTTCATGTGCACAAGAATAAAGGCTGATGCTAACGGGCAAGTCAACCATTGGTTGATTTGTCAGAACTCTGAACTGTTATCTCACTATTTGAATAATCTACTTGGCCGCCATGTTTTCCCATCATACAATACAATAAATTGGGTGTTCATTAATTTGATGCGAGTTCTTTACGCAAAACTTGCTAAAAGCGACTTGTATACGCACCCAATTGCATTGTGGGCAAAAATGACGGCCTGAGGGGTCCCACCGGGATAAGATGCGCCCTCAATGTTAACATTGGGGGTGTGTGTGTGTGTGGGGGGGGGGGGGGGGTAGGGTTGAGGCAAACAAAACACAAGTTACAAGACGAGTCAATTTCAATTTTTTATTTAATTGTTTTATTTTAAACATTTTGGTCAAAAAACAGCAGAGTTGTGCAGGCACCTGTGCCTGTCGGTGAACTTCCCTCGGCCACCGGGAACTTGTGATGACCTAAAGGCCCAATGTACAATGGTTGAGTTCTCTGTTCAGTGAAATTCAATTAGATGTCAGCTTACTATCTACTTCAATGTTGTAATGTCTTACAAAATATAGACGAGCTATAACCGCAATTTTGTGCTTTGTTTTAGACGCAAGCGTTGAGCAGAAGGTAGTTGTTTCTTGCTTAAAGGGTCAATAATATACAAAATTGTGTGCTGTGTTTTTAAAATGATCAATGGTTAAGCAAACCAAAACCATAACAAGATGCAATAGATATTGCATGCTTGCTAATTGCTGATGTCTGTATGCAATTTGGGATTGAGTCCTTTGGATAGTGAATTGGTTCACTTTTGGGCAATCCCTAGGCTTATGTTTGCTTTTTTGTTGTTGCTTTCTTTCTCTAAGTGTTTTCCTATTGTTTCTCAATCATAAATTTCTTGTTATTAAATAAATAAATAAATAAGTGATCAACAACTCCTTTTGAGATCAAACACTCTGTCTGGATTCTGATCTGTAGAAGACACAAAAAGAACAAGACAAGATTTAACACCCTCATTGATATCATGGGCAATACAAAAAGTTACCAACGTTTGTCAGATTCATAAAAGCATTTCCCTGTTTTATCACAGCCTGTAATCGATTCTATGGACACGTATGTACATCTTTGAGTGGAGCTTGAAAGCAAGCCAATAATATTTTATGAATTGGTCTCTAAATTTTTTGGAGACAACATAATTATGGGGGTAAATTTTCATCAAAGTTCATTTTCAGATCACCTGATCCACAAGGAAAAATCCAAGGTCAAAGTTTGAGGTCAAAAGGTTCTTTTAAGACACTGAACACTATTGGTAATTGTCAAAGATCAGTCTTCTCACTTGGTGTATCTCAACATATACATAAAATAACAAACGAAGTTGTGTGCTTTCAGATGCTTGATTTCGAGACATCCAATTCTAATTCTGAGGTTTCAAAATCAAATTCATGGAAAATTACTTCTTTCTCGAAAACTACGTCACTTCAGAGGCAGTTTCTCACAATGTGTTATACCACCAACCTCTCACATTTACTCGTTACCAAGTAAGATTTTATGCAAATAAATATTTTGAGTATAATTACCAATAGTGTCCACTGCCTTTAAAGGATTCGGGTACTTTTTAAAAATGTCCACAGATTTACATAAAACTTACAGGGTTTGAAGATCATGACAGTGGAAAGCTTCCCTTCAAATATTACTAACTAAGGTTGGGTAGTTTTTGTGAAATGAGTAAAACAAGTCACAAAATAATTTTGGTATCACAAGACCATTTATTTTAGCATGTAAAATCCCCTTAAAGCCATTATACACTTTCGGTACAGAAAAATAAGTAAAAGTTCACAGATTTACAAATAATTTACAAAAAAAAAAAAAAGTAATCGGTTATTTACAAATCTGTAAAGAAAAAGATAAAACCTGCAAAAAAAATAATCAGTTATTTACAAATCTGTAAAGAAAAAGATAAAACCTGAACAAAAAATAATCAGTTATTTACAAATCTGTAAAGAGAAACATCAAACCTGCAAAGAAAATAATCAGTTATTTACAAATCTGTAAAGAAAATGATAAAACCTGCAAAAAAAAATAATCAGTTATTTACAAATCTGTAAAAAAAAAAAGATAAAACCTGCAAAAAAAAAATCAGTTATTAACAAATCTGTAAAGAAAAAGATAAAACCTGCAAACAAAAATAATGTTATTTACAAATCTGTAAAGAAAAAGATAAAACCTGCAAAAAAAATAATCAGTTATTTACAAATCTGTTAAGAGAAACAAAAACCTGCAAAAAAAAAATCAGTTATTTACAAATCTGTAAAGAAAAAGATAAAACCTGCAAAAAAAATCATCAGTTATTTACAAATCTGTAAAGAAAAAGAAAAAACCTGAAAACAAAAATAATCAGTTATTTACAAATCTGTAAAGAGAAACAAAAACCTGCAAAAAAAAAATGAGTTATTTACAAATCAGTAAGAAAAAGATAAAACCTGAAAACAAAAATAATGAGTTATTTACAAATCTGTAAAGAGAAACATAAAACCTGCAAAATAAAAATAATAAGTTATTTACAAATCTGTAAAGAGAAACAAAAACCTGCAAAAAAATAATCAGTTATTTACAAATCTGTAAAGAAAAAGATAAAACCTGCAAAAAAAACTCAGTTATTTACAAATCTGTAAGAAAAAGATAAAACCTGAAAAAAATAATAGGTTATTTACAAATCTGTAAAGAGAAACAAAAACCTGCAAAAAAATAATCAGTTATTTACAAATCTGTAAAGAAAAAGATAAAACCTGCAAACAAAAATAATGTTATTTACAAATCTGTAAAGAAAAAAAAGATAAAACCTGCCAAAAAAATCATAAGTTATTTACAAATCTGTAAAGAGAAACAAAAACCTGCAAAAAAAATAATCAGTTATTTACAAATCTGTAAGAAAAAGATAAAACCTGAAGAAAAAAAAATAAGTTATTTACAAATCAGTAAAAAAAACATAAAACCTGCAAAAAAAATAATAAGTTATTTACAAATCTGTAAGAAAAAGAAAAAACCTGCAAAAAAATAATCATTATTTACAAATCTGTAAAGAAAAAGATAAAACCTGCAAAAAAAATAATCAGTTATTTACAAATCTGTAAAAAAAAAGATAAAACCTGCAAAAAAAAAATCAGTTATTTACAAATCTGTAAAGAAAAACAAAAACCTGCAAAAATATTAATCAGTTATTTACAAATCTGTAAGAAAAAGATAAAACCTGAAAACAAAAATAATCAGTTATTTACAATCTGTACAGAAAAAGATAAAACCTGCAAAAAAAGTAATCGGTTATTTACAAATCTGTAAAGAAAAAGATAAAACCTGAAAACAAAAATAATCAGTTATTTACAATCTGTACAGAAAAAGATAAAACATACAAAAAAAGTAATCGGTTATTTACAAATCTGTAAACAAAAAGATAAAACCTGCAAAAAAATAATCATTATTTACAAATCTGTAAAGAAAAAGATAAAACCTGCAAAAAAAATAATAAGTTATTTACAAATCTGTAAAGAAAAAGATAAAACCTGCAAAAAAAAAAATCAGTTATTTACAAATCTGTAAAGAGAAACAAAAACCTGCAAAAAAAATTGATCAGTTATTTACAAATCTGTAAGAAAAAGATAAAACCTGCAAAAAAATAATCATTATTTACAAATCTGTAAAGAAAAAGACAAAACCTGCAAAAAAAATAATCAGTTATTTACAAATCTGTAAAGAAAAAGATAAAACCTGCAAAAAAAATAATCAGTTATTTATAAATCTGTAAAGAGAAACAAAAACCTGCAAAAAAAAACTCGGTTATTTACAAATCTGTAAGAAAAAGATAAAACCTGAAAAAAAATAATAGGTTATTTACAAATCTGTAAAGAGAAACAAAAACCTGCAAAAAATAATCAGTTATTTACAAATCTGTAAAGAAAAAAAAGATAAAACCTGCAAAAAAAGTAATCGGTTATTTACAAATCTGTAAAGAAAAAGATAAAACCTGCAAACAAAATAATCAGTTATTTACAAATCTGTAAAAAAAAGATAAAACCTGCAAAAAATATAATCAGTTATTTACAAATCTGTAAAGAGAAACAAAAACCTGCAAAAAAAATAATCAGTTATTTACAAATCTGTAAGAAAAAGATAAAACCTGAAAACAAAAATAATCAGTTATTTACAAATCTGTAAAGAAAAAGACAAAACCTGCAAAAAAAATAATCAGTTATTTACAAATCTGTAAAGAGAAACAAAAACCTGCAAAAAAAACTCGGTTATTTACAAATCTGTAAGAAAAAGATAAAACCTGAAAAAAAATAATAGGTTATTTACAAATCTGTAAAGAAAAAACAGATAAAACCTGCAAAAAAAGTAATCGGTTATTTACAAATCTGTAAAGAAAAAGATAAAACCTGCAAACAAAATAATCAGTTATTTACAAATCTGTAAAGAAAAAGATAAAACCTGCAAAAAAAAACAATCAGTTATTTACAAATCTGTAAAGAGAAACAAAAACCTGCAAAAAAATTAATCAGTTATTTACAAATCTGTAAGAAAAAGATAAAACCTGAAAACAAAAATAATCAGTTATTTACAATCTGTACAGAAAAAGATAAAACCTGCAAAAAAAGTAATCGGTTATTTACAAATCTGTAAAGAAAAAGATAAAACCTGCAAAGAAATAATCATTATTTACAAATCTGTAAAGAAAAAGACAAAACCTGCAAAAAAAATAATCAGTTATTTACAAATCTGTAAAGAAAAAGATAAAACCTGCAAAAAAAATAATCAGTTATTTATAAATCTGTAAAGAGAAACAAAAACCTGCAAAAAAAAACTCGGTTATTTACAAATCTGTAAGAAAAAGATAAAACCTGAAAAAAAATAATAGGTTATTTACAAATCTGTAAAGAGAAACAAAAACCTGCAAAAAAATAATCAGTTATTTACAAATCTGTAAAGAAAAAGATAAAACCTGCAACAAAAATAATGAGTTATTTACAAATCTGTAAAGAAAAAAAAGATAAAACCTGCAAAAAAAGTAATCGGTTATTTACAAATCTGTAAAGAAAAAGATAAAACCTGCAAACAAAATAATCAGTTATTTACAAATCTGTAAAAAAAAGATAAAACCTGCAAAAAATATAATCAGTTATTTACAAATCTGTAAAGAGAAACAAAAACCTGCAAAAAAAATAATCAGTTATTTACAAATCTGTAAGAAAAAGATAAAACCTGAAAACAAAAATAATCAGTTATTTACAAATCTGTAAAGAAAAAGATAAAACCTGCAAAAAAATAATCAGTTATTTACAAATCTGTAAAGAAAAAGACAAAACCTGCAAAAAAAATAATCAGTTATTTACAAATCTGTAAAGAGAAACAAAAACCTGCAAAAAAAACTCGGTTATTTACAAATCTGTAAGAAAAAGATAAAACCTGAAAAAAAATAATAGGTTATTTACAAATCTGTAAAGAAAAAAAAGATAAAACCTGCAAAAAAAGTAATCGGTTATTTACAAATCTGTAAAGAAAAAGATAAAACCTGCAAACAAAATAATCAGTTATTTACAAATCTGTAAAAAAAAAAGATAAAACCTGCAAAAAAAAACAATCAGTTATTTACAAATCTGTAAAAAAAAACATAAAACCTGCCAAAAAAATAATCAGTTATTTAGAAAAATAAAACCTGAAAACAGAAAAATAAAACACTGACAAAAATTAATGAGTTATTTACAAACCTGTAAAAGAAGAAAAAAATAATTGGTTATAAAACTGTTTTTGCCAAATTACCATGCACAATACTTTCAAGTGTGCTGAACAGAACTGCTCTAGAATTGCAAAGGTCGAGGGTTTGAATCCCACCGGGTGATTTGTTCCCATGGAAACTGGAACTGTACTGAGTATACAGTGCTAACATACACTGGAGTAAGTGTAACATTCTGACAAATTATATTCTTTACCCGCCATGCAAATTCAACATTTTATTTTTAATGATCACACCACGCAGCCAACCTGAGCAAGCCTCCATCATAAATGAGGGGTCGTTTAATTAGTACATGTTTTCAGAATTAAAAATGCATGTTTTTTATGTGAACATTAAAAGCATCATTCATCAATGTTAATTTTTATTTTGTTTTCTCACCTTTAAAATGTGAAGTTGCTCGAGTTGTCAGAGCAGATTGCTTGAAACTCCCTGAGGCTTCATCATTGATATATTGAGACATCTCTGCTCAGAGTGACAGCCATCCATGAAGATCGGACAGCTCTGCAGTCTTCATTATCTGTACAAGTTGACAAAATACACGGAATGCTCATTTTTGTTGTTTTACTAATTTTATATACACCAATGTTGTTTGCACTGTATTTAGTACTTACCCGAGTTCTGTGAAAACAACATCACAGGCACTATTACTCGGGTGGGATTCGAACCCACGACCTTTGCAATTCTAGAGCAGTGTCGTCATACCATGCAATCATTGACTATTCATTGATTAGGTCTACTCATTTTCTATTTAGTTTATGTAGTTGCTGGGCACCTCTGGAAAACAGTGTTTCACTGAGAGGTTTCCCCAGGGTGAAGAATAAATAAATAAATAAATAAATTTAGGATAGTATTCATATTTTGTAGTATTTTTATGTATGTCAGATGCTGAGCATTTTGACGTTTATAGTGCGTGAGGTGCTGGCAACCTCCTCAAGTATGTTTTCCTGTTATTCCTTTAATTTAGTTAATTTCGTAAGAGTATCTGATGTTTGCACCCGGCCCTTCCGACGCGCCCGTCATGCTGTCGCCCCTGGCCTTCCGGCCCCTACCCACTGGCTACCGGCCGGCCGTGGTTCAATGCATTTTAGGAAAATTAATGCCCACTCGACGTCGAAAAACACAATTCTTTTTGCATTTTCAAGTTCAAAGAGCAAAAGTTACTTACCAAAATGTTCCACAATTCTTGTGGAACTTGCCAACTTGTCCAAGTGCATCAAAAACATTTAATTTGGGGACATTTTCCCGTCGCCTGAAAGACTTGAAAACGTTCTCACGTGTGCTGCACAACAAGCGCCATTTTCTTTTGTAGTCTGGTCCCCTGACCAAAGAATCCTTGACGTCTCTTTTTAAAAATTCGACAGAGCCTAGGGTCTGGGAACCAGACTATTTCACCGAGTGCGCATGTCATTCGCATTAGACTTGGTTCCAAGTCTGTCATCGTGGCTTTTAATCTACCCGCCGATTACTGCTTGAAACAGCGCCCTCCTGCAGATTAACCTATTCTGCGTGGCTGATGCAGAGAAACAACTGCAGTCTTGGTCCACCTCCGCATATCAAACGCACTGCATCATAGTACCCACATTTTTATAAATCAAATATTTGTAACAAATTGTGTTACAAAGTAGAGTAGTATTGAATTATCTGACTTGACAGTGTTTAACATCATAATGTAAAGCCCCCACCCCTCCCCCCTCATTTTTAGACCAAGACACGACCCTTTCCCTCTCTAACTGTTGGTCGCATCACTCATAGACTCGTTCAAGCCAGGAGTTATTCTTTAGAGTTCAGACTCATAGCCATGCGTCTTTGCACCGACTGTCTATGTTGTAATCTGGTCTAAATCATAACCACCAATAATATGCATACAATATTTTGTAATCACTTCCTATTCGTAAAAAAATGTTCAAGATTAGACTCATTCAAGTCCCTGGGTCCATTGTGTACACATCTTACCCGGTTGAGTGAGAAAACACCCCCGACTAACGGCAATACCGCCTCAGTCTTTATTAGGCACATGGACACGACAGACAGAGTCAAGTCCCTAATCACAACTCTCACTCACCCTCGTCATTACAGCCCTAGACTTGATGACAAGTCGTTAGTGCTGCCTGTAGAAACACACATTCTCTTGTTCATGCAACAGTCACAGTGCAATTATCGTTCATGCAACGGTCGTAGGTAGCGCGTGGACTGACTCACACACATACTGAGATCGAGGATGTGTGTACCGTCCCCGTAACTACACCGCGCTTAACAATTACCGACTTGATTTCAAGACTATTACAGCCCAAGAAGTCAAACCCTTATCGTGTCCACATCTCCCCAAACCATACCCCCTTCTTCAATTATAGAGGGACATGAGTGGTGCCAGGCGGTCCCATCCTTCTCTGTCTCAGCCCCTCATCCCCAGAGATAACAACACCGTGGGGTGAAGTGATTGAGCATCATCTTGAAAGGGAGGAGACGTGTTAATCCAGGATGTTGTCATTTATCCCTAGAGGTCTGACCTTAGTGACGTGTCAAGGTCACGGAGATTCCTTATCACCCCTCTCTATTCTCTGTGTGTGCGTGTGTGTGTGTGTGTGTGTGAGACTCGTTTGGTCCCGTTGGATAGACAAGTCTTCTTCTGATTTGTTGTATGTTGTTTTATAACTTGATTCTTTCCTTTTTATGGTAAGGGGCAACTCCATGTGGAGAATGATATTAGTGCAAACTATAAGAAACATGATCAAAGGTTTTAGATAGAGCAAACAAATTCTTACTCACATTAAGTGGTTTGATGTATCACGATGACCATGAGTGTAAGATTTGAAACTGTGCATGGTGGAGATACAACATTAATGCTTGCGGTAAACACCACATGTGATATCTGAGTATGATTTAATGGTTTGCAGTAAACAACATGTGCATGGGGGATTTGAAACTGTGTGTGGTGGTCACAATTGGCAATGATTGTGGAACAACGTGAAACCTTTTAAAGACACTGGCCACTATTGGTGATTGTCAAAGACCATGTTTTCTCATATGGTGTATCTCAACTTACTACGCATAAAATAACAAACCTGTGAAAATTTGAGCTCAATTGGTCGTCGAAGTTGCGAGATAATAATGAAAGAAAAAGCACGCTTTTCACGCGAAGTTGTGTGCTTCAGATGCTTGATTTCGAGACCTCAAATTCTAAATCTGAGGTCTCGAAATCAAATTCGTGGAAAATTACTTCTTTCTCGCAAACTACGTTGATTCAGAGGGAGCTGTTTCTCACAATGTTTTATACTATCAACCTCTCCCCATTACTCGTAATCCAGAAAGGTTTTAAGCTAATAATTATTTTGAGCATTAATTACCAATAGTGTCCACTGCCTTTAAGGCTAAAATCTCTTAGAATCCCTTCCTATGAATTGCGGCGTTTCTGAGGAGTACATTATAGTGTATGAACTCGACGTTTCAATTAGTGTGTTCTGATCGTCTTCACGAGAAAAATTCAAAGCGTATAATGGGAATTTATAACAAGTAGACGATTGACTAGTAGTGAGGATTTCTTTGAAAGACTGTGTCTAATTTTCTTGTTCACTTAATAAAGATCTTTTAACTCTGTTTATTTATGGGCGGAGAGAAGCAATTATGTTAAATATCATTGAGGCGTTGATGTATTTGCGAGCTAAGTTGCTCCAAAGTGGAATTGATTCCCACCCAACTGTAAAACGATGTCAAATGCTGCAAAACAGGAAACACGTTGTGTACCTAACTCGGAACAAATTTCATTTAAAACTGCGACCAATCATGACTCTCAGACAAACGTAAACTTTCTGCTTTTACCTTGGGACATAATATCAGTCTGTAATTCTCAAGAGATAACGCCCAAATTGTAAAAAGTTTCAGCAGTCAGCTCAGTGCGATGGTATCCACTAAAAAACATTGATCATCATCTAGTGGAAGATACGATTGTTAAAGGCACTGGGCACCGAAGTAATATTGATAAAGACCAGTTTACTCACTTTATGTATTCCTACTATGCATAAAATAACAAATCTGTGAAAGTTTGGTCTCAATAATGGTCATCAAAGTTGCAATAGAATATTGCACGTTTGTGTGCTTTCACGTGCCTAAAAAAGGCTTCGGCATGAAGTCTTTTAATATTCGAGTAAGAAATTACCTCTTTCTCAAAAACTACGAAACTCGAGAGGGAGCCGTTTCTCCGTCATAGCGATAGAGCACTCCCATCCTTTCTCTACACCGAACACTTTACATCTCCAATAAATCGGGCACCCTCTCCCTCGCACACCCCCCTCTCCAAGTTCAGTGCGCCTCATTTTAGGCATCTGAACACACAACTGTGTGACAAGAGTGTTTTCATACTATTGCGTTTTTAAAATTGTTTATTCGTCCGAATAAAGCCATACGGCCATGATACATACATTTTATGCAGTAATTTACAGAACTTCGACCAATAAGTCGAGTGCAAAGTTCCCACATTTGTTATGTAGTGCCCTGTGCTGGGATACACCATGTGTTCATCCTTTCGGACTTTGGATAATGAATCGTAGATGTATTTAATATGTGGTTAATTTTTGAACGTTTCTCTTACGTTTATCAGTAACTATTTGCATAATGTCAGAGTTCAGTTACCTCAACCAATCCCCTGCTGGCATCTAAGGAATAGAGCACTCCCATTCTCTATTCTCTACACCCCACACTTACATCTCCAGTAAATTGGGCACCCCTAGCCAACCCCTCTCCAAGTTGGGTGCGCCTCATCCTCACAAATGACCCAATTCGCCACACCTTCTCTAACAGAATGCACTCATGTTATAAGAACACGATCCATGTGCAAAACCCCTAACCACTCACCTTGCCATTGCACTGACATTAATTAAGAAGAACCTTGATGACAACGTGTTATTCAGCTCAAAAGACCGGCCAAACTAATTGAAAGGAAATCCACAGTTGTCACTGCAAGTTTTGTTTTTTATCAACCACGTAAACTAAAGTAGACAGTTACTGATTGCGTCTAATTCGTATCCCCCCATCCAACAAAGAAGGTGCCTATCGGGATACTTTAAGGACCCTTTTCGAAACCACGGCTTCAGATTCAGATTCGGCTCAGGCTAGCTTGGCCCGCGGTTGTTTGAACAATATTGCGCGTGCTTTGCGTACGCGCGCAGGGCTTCAGACGAGAGGACGGAGCCCGAAGCCGAATCCAAAACCTTACTTGGTATCAAGTAATGGGGAGAGGTTGATAGTATAAAACATTGTGAGAAACGACTCCCTCTGAAGTGGAGTAGTTTTCGAGAAAGAAGTAATTTTCCACGAATTTGATTTCGAGACCTCAAGTTCTTGAGGTCTCGAAATCAAGCATCTGAAAGCACAAAACTTCGTGTGACAAGGGTGTTTTTTCTTTCATAGTTATCTCGCAACTCCGACGACCGATCGAGCTCAAATTTTCACACAGGTTTGTTATTTTATGCATTATGTTGAGATGAACCAAGTGAGAAAACTGGTCTTTGACAATAATTTTCAATAGTGTACACTGTCTTAAAAAGATCTCAGACTTGAAACCCTTTTTGGGCCTCTGAACACACAGCTGTGCGACAAGAGTTTTTTTCTTACTCTTGCAAAACTTAAACCAATAATTGAGTGCAAAGTTCACAGATTTTAAATGCCCTGTGTTGGAATACACCTAGAGAAAATCCTGAGATTTACCTAAGGTGTTCGTCTTTTTAGAGTTGGGTATATATTAGGGTTTGGTTTAAACCACTATCAAGCCGTGTCATCTCCCACCGTAGATGTATTTAATATGTGGCACATTTTTGAACGTTTCTCTTACGTTTATTGGTAATCTATTTGCATAATGTCAGAGTTCAGTGACCTCAACCAATCCCCAGCTGGTATCTAAGGAATTTCGTTTAAGGTGTGGCAGACCCATATCCCCATACGCATCATCACGTTAGGTACCTGGGTGCAGGAATGTTTAAGTAATTTCTGTTTCTCCGTTTGGTTCAGTTCTCCGTATTCAACTCAAGCTATTTTCCATTGCCGATTTCGTAAGTAGAATATTAATTTCCTCAATAGAAAGGTTGTAATATGATTTACTTTCTGTTCTATACATGCATTGGTTACTGTAAAGTCATTTCCTTTGTTACTTTGACGAGTTATGGCTTTTGGGGTTGTTTTCTGGTCAAAAAGCTGATGTGTATTTCTGTAGAATCCCAAAATAGATCCGATAATATTTGTTGGGCACGCAAAGGTTTTATGGTGCCACTAGCAAAGTTGTTTTATTCTAAGTCCTATTTTTGACCCACTGATTTTGTTTCTTAAATTGCTTTGATGTCCTGTGTGAAATTCCCCAAAGTATTTGATTTGTTCAATCAGTATGCCGCCAAACCACCGCAAATGTGTGTACATCACACATGGCTTCGTTGCGTTTCACCGAGTTGAGTGATTGTCCCCCGGTAACAATTTGTAAATGTTAATTTTGTAAGGACGATAATTATTAAAACTGAACACCGTTTATTATTGAATTGGTGCAAACAAAATTTGTTCAAGCCTTTAATTGTCTTCTTTGAATCTTTCTGGAAACCATTGATTGCTTATTTTCTTTAATCTTTCCGGAAACCTTTGATTGTATTTTCTTTTAAACCTTCCCGACCTCTGATTACTTGTTTTATTTCAATACCCCACTTGTATTTTTTATTTGATTATTGAGTAAATTATGTTTTCACATTATTATTTTATCTATTCATTATCTGATATTTTAGTTCACCTGCTCCTTGCCGAGTTATTAAATAAACTTCCAGGGTTCCCATACGACTTGTCTACCGACTGTTCACTGTTGCATCAGCACGGTGACAAGCCGTATTGTAACATTGAGCTTTATCCACGGAGATATTGTATCATCATATTACCGCCACCCTAACCAACGGTTCTTTTCAGAACCACACCCCAACTCATTTAGAGATGGTAATTACATGGTGTTACCGCAAACCTTTTCATATCATATTTTCACGATGCAAAGTTTCAAATCCTACTTATTAGACCTATAATAGCATAAAGTTCTTTAATTCAAGCTGTTTTTCAGTGGGTGCGTTCGTTTAGCTTCCCTGGGTCAACCTCGGTGTGTGGTGTTTTTTTCCCAGGACGAACGTGGGTAATTATATGCACACGTTCGTCCTGGAAAAAGAAATCGCCACACACCGGGGTCGACCCAGGGAAGCTAAACGAACGCACCCAGTATTGATACGCGTCTATACGTGTCATCAGTTCACTGAGCATCTTTTTCAATGGGTGCATGAAACCTTTTATTAACCAATGTTCTTGTTTCATGCCACCACGTATATATCAGTCATTTCTCTATGCACGTATATAGCTGTTGTTGTAAAACATCTTCGCAAAGCACTTTCACCTCGCACATAGCTCATAGAACAACCATAGAATGTGACTGTTTAATTTCATTCCAATAATTATGATCAAGTGCAAATTGTCAACAACGCATCGAATGAAACGGGATGGGAAGTGTCGTTAATTGAGAGTGCGTGCGACTAAGCCAGTTTATACTTTAAGTCAATTACCAAAAGGGGTACAATTTTGACAAAACAGCATGTGTGGTTTGGTGACTGAGTTTCTCATGATGTGCTCGCAGGGTGTTTTGAGTAATGAGGGACGGAAACACACTGTGAGTTGTACTTGTGGAACTGATAAACCAAGAGAGCCTCGTTTACCTCGAATAACGGTGAAGATAACACTAAAAAGGTTCTCGAGGCCAACTCAACCTCATGCTGGCTGACCCCATTGGAAGACTTTACATCGACTTAAAAGTTGAGTAAGTAATCCTTCCGTTCCTGACCCCCCCCCCCAAAAAAAAAAAAAAAAAAAAAAAAAAATAACCCCCCCCCCCCAAAAAAAAACTTCCAGCACCACCAACTATGTTGAAGTCAAGTAGGCCTACATCTGATTTGTGTTATATTTTTTTTGTTCTATATACCTAGAAACTTATTTTTTTGTCGACTTGTAAGGAAGCTTGTGCGTCTTGGATTATTGTAAGATACATGGGTTGGTTGGAACGAAGACACTCCTTTTCAAAGCATATTGTGGTAGAACATTTCCCATAAAAACAATCATTGTTCACTTTTCAAATTGATTGAAAGCACGTTAGCACGATCGTGTAAATATATGATCGTGCTTTGATCGCAAAGTACAATTTTGTACAATATACCTTTTCAAACGTCGTTACCAATACACTTTCAGAGCCAACACTCCCCAACCGTTGAATTTCATTATTATAGGCAGTGGACACTATTGGTAATTAAACTCAAAATAATTATTTTCATAAAATCTTACTTGGTAACGAGTAATGTGGAGCTGTTGATAGAATAAAACATTATGAGAAACGGCTCCCTCTGAAGTAACGTAGTTTTCGAGAAAGAAGTAATTTTCCACACATTTTATTTCGAGACCTCAGATTTAGATTTTGAGGTCTCGAAATCAAGCATCTGAAAGCACATAACTTCGTGCGACACAGGGTTGTTTTGTCTTTCATTATTATAATTTTATGTCAACTTCAATGACCGATTGAGCTCAAATGTTCACAGGTTTGTTATTTTTAATGCCTATTTTGGGATACACCAAGTGAGAAGACTGGTCTTTGACAATCACCAATAGTGTCCACTATCTGAATAACAGTCACTTCCCATCATGTCAGATTTTATTTCAAAGTGACCCCCCCCCCCCCCTTCTTTCTACTTTAAACTCTCCCGGATGTCAACATCTTTTTATAATACTCCATTAGTAACTCCATTATCATTGCCACCCTATAACCACACCCGCTCACTTAAAACAAATCCACTTCCTATGATCAAGAGAGGGCGGGCTTTTTAGTCACGTTCATTTCCTCCGTGCCAGGTGCGATCAACTAGTAATCGTGACACGTCTTCGGTGTAAAACGTGAAAATAAAATCCAGATAGTTCGTCACGATTCTGGATTGGGATCTCATTTTTAATTGGACGGAAAACCTTTCTTAACATCAAGTCGTGATGGCACGATGTGCTGGATGATTCCAAAAACGCTAAGCACATGTTGGACACACGTGTACGCACAATACTTTTTGCATTAGTTCCCTTCGAGGGCTAGGGCGCGACATCAAGTGACTCGGAGAGACTGGGCAAGTTTAAGAATCTGGATCAAAACTTGTTGATTCAGATGTTTATTTGACACTGATATCTCTTCTCTAACAAATCGATATCGGTGACTACGTTAACAAAACGATTGGCACCAATCAATGCTAGTTTGATGTCGCCACAGTACAGACAGTTACTCAAATCACTATTATAATCATAGGATTTGAGGCAAATAATTATTGTTAACATCAAAACTTACGAACGAGCAATGGAGAGCTGCTGATATTGTTATACAACATTGTGAGAAACGGCTCCCTCTGAAGTAACTTTTTTTTTTTTAGAAAAAAGGGAATTTCTCACTCGACTAATAAAATACTTCTTGAAGCCTTTTAATTAGGCATCTGAAACCACGCAAAGTATTAATGCAACAAGGGTATTTTTCTTCATTATCTCTTGAAAATTCGAAGACAAAATTTCTTGAGCCAAACTGCAATCTACTGACATTTTGTATCACGTTATAATCCTACGTAAGAATAGGGTCTTTACTCTTACCAAGGTGTATAGGCGGGAAATGGTATCAATTAATGGACCATTAAAAGGGAAACACATTAGTCTCCACTCGAGCAGTTACGTGTAATTTTCAGGGCAATTACACAATGGTAATGACCGATGACGACCATTATGAATCGGTATGTTTATCCTTGATTTATAGACTACATTCTCTCTGGGGGGGGGGGGGGGCTTATCATTGAAATCTTATAGGATGTTTTCCTCTTACTCATCGACGAAGAGCTCCCTCGACCCCTTCAATATCCTTCGCTCATATCCACACACCCCCTCCTCTTTCTTATTCATTCATTTCTTCATTGCTCCTGTTTTTCATTTCTTGTTTCCACTTTAGTTCTTCCACTTTAGTTCTTCAAACGAATACACTGACCGAGTCGACTTTGAAAGAAGGCATGTTTTTATGATGTTAAAGGCAGTGGACACTATTGGTAGTTACTCAAAATAATTATCATCAAAAAAACCTTTCTTGATTACACGTAATGGGGAGAAGTTAAAAGTATAAAACATTGTGAGAAACAGCTCCCTCTGAAGTGACGTAGTTTACGAGAAAGAAGTAATTTTACACGAATTTGATTTCGAGACCTCAAGTTTAGAATTTGAGGTCTCGAAATCAAGCATCAGAAAGCACACAACTTCGCATGACAAGGGTGTTGTTTCTTTCATTACTATCCGCAACTTCGACGACCGATTGAGCTCAAATTTTCACAGGTTTGTTATTTTATGCATATGTTGAAATACAGCAACTGTGAAGACAAGTCTTGGACAATTACCAATATTGCCCAGTGTCTTTAAAGATGATGTCATAATGTTTCTCTCTAAGATTACTAGTGTTGGTGCCGTGTGGTGGCCGAGCGGTTAAATGCACACTGGTAATTTATTGTCAAAGAGCAGGTTGTTCCCACTTGGTATATCCCAACAATAGTGTATAGTGCCTTGGCCCCCTTTAGATCCAGAAAGGTGGATCAGACCCGTATCTGCTCCTATAACGGTGTAAACGCAAACAAGCAGGATCAGATCCAGTTCAAGAGCCTGCATTGTTTATGGCAACATGTTGAGAGGATGAGCTCGAACCCTGGTGGGTTCAAGATTTAGATTTGATTGTCGATTGTTACTGTTTTTCATTTCTTGTTTCCACTTTACGTCTCCAAACAAGATAGGAGTTGGTATAGTCTTCGAATACCGTCCTCGACTTTGAAATAAGGCATGTTTGTATGGAATGCCATAATCTAGGCTGGTTTGCTGGTCGAGGCACTTGTGTCCATCAGCAAGATACCTGTACATGTATATCTTTTATACCATAATTACTTTGTCCTTGTGCCCGTCTGTCCCGTACAATCACGGGAGGACGGAATAGCCAGCCTAAAGACAAAGCTTCCTGTAAAAGAACATAACAGAACCACAGATAGACTTGACTTCATTCGGGCATGTATTGTGTACACAGCTCAATGTAAGAAAATAATCAATCTTTCATTTCGTTGAGTTTACGCTGTCTGAGGGGACAAATCTCAAATCTTGTTCAACTGGGGTACTTTTCGCAACTTTTGAGTTCATGTGGAATTGCGTCCCCTGTTAACGCAGTGTGTAGTATCCTTCCTGCCAGAAAATGTCATGGAATGTACATGGATACTATTTTGTGTGAAATAGAGAGTACATGCATGGTCTACACATGTTTCCTTTTGCAATCCCCAACTTGAGCTTTAACACTGTGACGCCCTTCCACGCCATTATTTCTCACCCGTCAAATCTCTTTCTTTCAATTCAAATCAGTGTCGTTCCCCAAGGGAAATTCCCATCCCTTCTTCCAGTCGATAACCAGAGTCGATAACCAGATTATTTCTATTACCGTTTCCCCTACAAATCAGATAAAACAATCGTCAATCCTCACAATCCCTCTCCCCTCTTCACATTATTTGGACAATCTTCCCCAATCTCGAGTCAATTTGCCAACAGTGCAACCAGCGATTCTTCGGTGTCGCTCATATTATACCTTAATTCACATCGGCAGACAACCTCGTCCAAACCGGTAATTCCATTCGGTAATCTTCCACACAGATGCCAATCTGGGTATGAGCAACTGTTCATACACATGGGTTCAATGTTGTATTGTTGACACTGGTTTAACTTTCACCTTAACGCGAATGAGGGGGGGGGGGGTGGGGGCAGGTCGGCCACCATCATCACCGGTGGCCTGTAGTTAAGGGCGCTGTGGACACCTTTGGTAACTGTCAAATACCAGTATTCTCACACCGTGTGCATACAATTGTAGAAAAGCTTCCAAGCACCCATTGTAAAAAAAAAAATGCTCAGTGTAGAATGACATGTATTTAGACGCGTATGGTGCTAAAAAACAGGTTGCTGTTGAACCGCTTGATGTTATACCCTGTCTCCTTAAAGACACTGTACACCTTAGTAATTGTCAAAGACCAGTCTTTTCACTTGGCGTATCTCAACATTTACATCAAATAACAATCCTGATGGGAAAATGTTTGGCTCAATTGGTCATCGAAGTTACGAGAGAATAATGAAAGAAAAAACACCCTTGCTGCACAAATTTCGGTACTTTCAGGCATGAAGTATTTTAATACTTAACTGGGAAAGACCTCTTGCTCTTTCGCAAAAACTATGTTACTTCAGAGGGAGGCGTTTCTCACAATGTTTTATACTACCATCAGCTCTCCATTGCTTGTACTAAGTAAGCTTTTATGCTAAAAATTATTCTGATTCATTACCGCTAGTGTCCAGTGCCTTTAAACCATGGAGATAGAAAACATTAACCAGTCACATTGAGTATTATTGATTGTATCATGTTGCATCACAAAAGTAACGCCATAAGAATCCGAAATCCCATTACAGAACCTATATTCTTAGGCTATCCAATCTGCACAAAAAAAGAAAACACTAATCGTACAGTGTCCGGTCGCTGCAGCCAGGGCACTGACCTGCCCCCATTTACCAAAAGTACACCGCAGGGGCTGATGGCTCGTGATGTCACCAGCCGATGAAGGCTGAAAACACGCGAGAACTCGGTCAATGCCGATGGTCACGAGGATAGCGAGACGGGGCCGCAACCAGATTACCAGACACTCAAATCCCCGCCTCGAGATTTTCGTGTGCATGGTAATTATTTAATGGACTGATGACAGTGGGGGTAGTCACTTACTTTAATTAAAGCGGTTGTGTATAGGCCTGTGGTCGCCATTGTCTGACCCTCAATATTATATTCGATTTCAAAGAAAACTGTTATATACATTTTGTAAGCTACTGTTGTTGTCTGCTATATCATTTATTGATTCATGGTTATGGACAGTGTTTTGATATTGGTGGGGTTTTGTTTGTTAAAATAATATTGTTCATAATTATGCCGATTCGCGTATTCACATCATCTTCAACTTAGTTTTCTATTAAAAAAATGCCTCAACAAAAAACTCGTAAATAACTCATTAAAAAACTAGTATATTTGAGAGTTTGTTGCTATAATTATGTTGAAAACAACTATTTCTAACGTTTCCAGCAGCAACTTTATTTCTGTACATCAAAATTGCCATTGTCGTATAGTGCTTTTCCAATGAGGAAATAACGTTCTTCCAAATCGATTAAAAAAACTTCAGTGAATCCTTAAAAAAAAACTTTTTTTTGAACGTCAATTTTATACTAGATAAATAAAATTTCTTTCTGGCGTTGCTTTGTGTGATGCAATTAAATGGTTAATATCAAAAAATATACACCACTCTATGATTTAAGCAACCTCATGCATAAAACAGTCGTTGTGTTTCAACAACATCTCGCCGCCCTACCTCCTAGCGGCGAGCCAGCAGACCATAGCCTCCAATAATACAATCAATATATAATGATATTCATAATAGGTTTACAGAGTGGCACACCACTACAGACGGGAGGTCGGTGGCCAATGGACGTCAGATTCCTTGGTCAGCTCTTCCGAGAACCACCCTCTGCGCAATATATCCGATGTTTCGGTCTAGACGAACCGATGGGGTCTAGACGCGATCCCGTCCTGCCGTGCCCGCGGCTCGAATTACCCGGTGCCGTTGTGCTTCGTAAATCATATTTCACTTCACTCGCTGGCCGGAACTACACATTGATAAAAACGTTTTCCTTTTCTTTTCTTTTGCTTGAGTCCCCCCCCCCATCATTTTTTCTTCTTCATCTTTTTTTTCATTGGACTGTGATCATAGAGATAATTCCAAGACCGGTCGATTCCTTTCGACAAATCAATGGAACTGTCTTTCCCTTTGTGATTACATCTTTAAAAAATTATTTTTCTTTCTTCTCCTTTTTCTTGTGCGCGGTTATTTTCTTTCTAGAATAGATCTTAAGGGAAATGGTTATTTTAAGAGCCCAATGCGGTTGGCGGGAAGATGTTTGTCGTCTTCTTCTTGGCTGCCGTGCGCCGCTTTGCATACTCCCCCGCTGTAATGAAAACGAAGAAAACAACTCCATATTTGTGAAATTTTGATTTGGTGTGAAAAGCATTTTCTCTCAAGAAGAAATATGAATAATGAATATCTCATAAATGTTTGCATAAGCACGATATGAAAATTCGTTTGAGGTGGTAAGGGTGCGCCTTTTAGTCATTACTAAAAAAAAAAAAACATGTGTGAGTTTGAACACCCCAATTTTTTCAGTAGTTCTTTAGTATACAGTGCTGACGCACATCGGTGCATGGGTAAAACCCAAAAATTAAAATTCTTTATCCCCGATGCAAATTGTTTCACATTTGTATTTGTTTCGGTAATTTCACAGACTATACATCATAAAATTCACAAGCGTCGACGCTTGTGAATTTTATGATGTATAGTCTGTGAAATTACCGAAACAAATACAAATGTGAAACAATTTGCATCGGGGATAAAGAATTTTAATTTTTGGGTCTACTTACCATTGTGAACGAAATCGCAGACTTCTAAAAATGTGTGTTAACTATTTCGAAATGATCGTGTAATTATGACAACGGGAAACGAACTTCAGTCACGCACGTCATGACGTAGAGAGATTGTATACAAAGTTATAGTCATGTGACCTTGTACGGTCGAGTTGACCTGACCTTCGAGAGGAAACTACCCCACAATACCAGTTCATGTAATAAATCCACTGGAGTGCGGACCATTCTTTCCTGATTGAACTCTCTCAATATAACAGAGTGGGAATTTCACTCTCGTTCGAGTGGTGTAAGTTTTGCTCGTTTGAGAGTGAAAGTCAATCTGCGTCACTTTGTTTCAAATTCAAAAAGAACTTCACTCTAAATCGAGTTGAAAGGACCCTTTTTCACCCTAAAAACAAGCTGTCCGCCATTATGGCTCTTTGTGCAAAAAAAAGTATCGCAGACAAAAGTTATATTTTTTTTTAACTCTTGGCTATAATTGGCTTGAACTTATCGCAAGATTTCGAGGGAAAGAAAACAACTTGTCGAACTAGAAAGAAAAAAAAACGAAAACTGAACGCAGCACGCAAAAACAGTACATTCTAAACCGAAAACTGAACGCAGCACGCAAAAACAGTACAATCTTAAAATTGTTAAAGGGGGCACGTTTAAAAAAAAAATTATAGTAAATTTACGGCCGCCCGTGTTTGTTCGCAAAGTAAATGAAAAAACACAGACCAACTCGGCCGTTAAAGGCAACGTGTCTTTTCAAGACTCGGGTCTTTCTCGAGTTATAGGACGGGTCACTCGTCTTAAACTTAGGACTAGCTGAAGCTTGCCATAAGTTTATAATAACTTCTAAATGACTAGTCATAAATAGGACTATCTTTGTGATGTAGGAGAGTTTTTTAGCAGCCTTTGACGTCAAGTTAGACTGCCCTCTATTGACTTGACGAGCAGTTCCTGTTACGTAACAATAAGCTTCGTGACGCATACTCGTTTCAAAGTAGGTTGAGGCATAAACCTCCATGGTAAATGAACGTGTAGATTCTTGATTTAGTAACAGGTTCAAGGAATTGAATTTCTTCATTGATAATAATGGAAAATTCAAAACCAAGAACCAGAGGTTGTTCCGGTGGAGTTTGATTTAGCAACCATCGACTCAAGAATATCGCTGCGGATGCTCTGTACATTCATGTAGGTAGAACTACCTTCATGGTACATTACTGGAAAAATCTACAGCCTTGTGGAGCGTAGATTCGTAACAACAAATAATCCGCACTTTCATTTATAGAGTGACGTCACAGAAATAGTCTTTAAACAATGTGAAGGGGCGGGAGGAATGGCATCAATCTTGTCTTTCATAATTTCCGTTTTTCGTGATTTGAAAGTTTCGCCATGGAAATATTACTCCCTCACAAAGTAAGAATGAGGCTCGATCAATCTTTGTCAACCATGTCTGGTGAAGCTCATCGCATGGTTTCCTATACCTCGTCTTTGCCCCTTATGAAATATTATAGAACTAATTGATCCATACGCAGGAATGATGGTTTGAGAACGATGAGTTCATTTTAATTAAAGTTGGTTTTCACTGCGGCTTGTACTATTTGAAGGGCAATATTGCAATTACGGAGGGTGGGAGGGCATCAAATTATGGATGAAGGATCGGTATGGCGACTGAACGTATCATGAAGAAAAATCATGGATACATAATGGATTTGTAGACTTAAAGGCAGTGGACACTATTGGTAATTACTCAACATAATTATTCGCATGAAACCTTACTTGGTAACGAGCAATGGAGAGAGGTTGATAGTATAAACATTGTGAGAAACGGCTACCTCTGAAGTGACGTAGTTTTCGAGAAAGAAGTAATTTTCCACGAATTTGATTTCAAGACCTCAGATTTAGAACTTGAGGTCTCAAAATCAAGCATCTGATGGCACACAACTTTGTGTGACAAGGGTGTTTTTTCTTTCATTATTATCTCGCAACCTCGATGACCGATTGAGCTCAAATTTTCACAGGTTTGTTATTTTATGCATATGTTGAGATACACCAAGTGAGAAGACTGGTCTTAGACAATTACCAATAGTGTCACTGTCTCGTGGGTTGCTGTTTATTTATGTTTATGACACGATCTCATGTTGTGAGCGAGGTTTGCGGCTTGCACCATTTTGCAGAGCAATTGCAATTTAGGATGGGCATCAGTTTAAAAGGTTTGGCGACTGATTGTAGTTTATTTTGAAGAAAAATCATGAATACAATGTAGGCACCCTATTTGTAGACGTAGTGATGATGGTTGGAGCATGGGTCATGGGACGTTGTTAGGAATGCCCTCATGTTGGAGGTGGGGTTTGCACTATTTTATGCAGGGCAACTGCAATAGGGCGGGCAACAGTTTATGTATGTAGAAAAGGTTTGCCGACTGAATATATCTTTTGAAGACAAAAAACATGGATCGCTTGTACGGATGATGATAGCTCATGGTTGTTGTAATGAAAGTGCTAACTACATGATCTCACGGTTGAGAGAGGGGTTTGCAACGAGTGCAGCTTGTACTATTTTGTAGGGCAATTGCAATTACGGAGGAGGGGTGGGCATCAGTTTGTGTATGTAGGATATGGGGGACGCCATGGCGACTGAATTGTGTCTTTTTTTAGTAAAAATATGGATAGACCTGCTACGTGAATGGACGGATAGTTATGAAGACCCGATTTTGATTAAATTCCGGCCCGAGCAGCGACTCAAGCAATGATAGAAGCCACACGGTCTAGCTCAGCACGTCTCCACACACGCACTAGCTGTATAACTGTCCCAATTGCAGACTTCGCAAGTAATAAAGACCACATTTTCACCGGTTGTCTAAACTGACTCATATCCGACGAGGGGTTTATTCTGTCATAAAATTATCTCTATTTTATATACCCAGGCTTGATAACACACGGTAGTATCGGTGAGGGTTTGAGGTTTGACCAGCGCACTGTCGTCACCTTGTCCCCGGTGATTCGCGATGAGTAGACGGCAGTGGTCCCCGTCGGCTACCTCGCTTCGATGCAGGCAGGAAAGCATACGTCTATGAGGTCAGCGCTGTTGATTTGTTTCGTAATTGACTTCTTGCTGACAATTCCCGATGAAAGAGACATCCCAATAAATGTTCAAGATCAACCATGGACCAACTTTGGCAATAATATTTAGGGTTCACATTATTATTCCCTTCACAGGCAGGATAGGTTAACCAATTTTGGTTCCAAATATTAGTGACCATAACAAAACTTTGGTAAACGAGCACTGGGAAGCTGTTGTTATTACAAACCCAGTTATAGAAACGTCACCATTTGAAGTAATGTATACAGTTTTAGAGGCTGAGGGGTAATTTCTTCAAACAAAATCGAATAAACGATGAGAAAGGCCGCATATGGCCTGAAGTATTTCCCAGGCATCTGAAAGCACACAGTTTTAAGCAACAAGGGTGTTTTTCTTACAATTATTTTCATGAAACTTCGATAACCATTTGAGTCTAAACCATGGAGGTAGAACCTAGTAAATTGTCGATAACCATTTGAGTCTAAACCATGGAGGTAGAACCTAGTAAATTTGTATTGCCATTCGTTTTAGGAGTTTTAACGTCCACTCACTCCCCTTTAAGAAACCAATATTATTGTCAACACTGGTTATTACGTAACAGTACGCTACTTCGGGGAAAATTATTAGTACCCTGTTGTTTATAAAAGAGAGCAATTTTATGTAACCTTCAAAACCCAAGAAACAGCCACTGAAAGCAGCTCTTGCGTTGAACTAGGAAGTGCCTGGTTTTGGCAAGGAGCCAAATTTGTTATTATAACTGCTAATTTGAACTGTCCATACTGCCATGTTCAGCGCCCTAGAGGGGGTGTCCATACTGCCATGTTCAGCGCCCTAGAGGGGGTGTTAACATGATAGGGCGCTATTTAAGTTTTGGTAGGCCTATTTTTGTTATTATTATATCATTATCAAAAATAGACATCATTAAAAAGTCTCGAAATAGTGGGAGTTGTCTATGGTTTCCTTCTTTTTTCCAAACACCTCTTTCGAAACTGATTACCAATTAAAACCGTAGTTAGATCATAGCCAAAGGTGATTAGACCCAAACCAATGTCAAGAACATCCCTCACAAACCAATAAGGAAATTACACAACGGTGCTACCCTCTGGGAATAGAATGCTGTGATGACGCATTTTCCACGAAAATGAACTACATCAATATTACGTAACGACTTATACTGGCCACTATGAGTGAATATTGAGCTTGAAGCTAAGCTAATCGAATCAGCGTGGACATGGAGGGGTCTTCTACATCCATGCATGGATTGATCAAATAAATTAGGGGATGTTGAGTTGCGTACAACGTATGCATGAGGTTTAATTAATGTGCGCTTAAAAAGCCATAAATTAACATCTGTGATTTACTGCAGCAACCCACGAAGGCAATGGGCCTTTGTTGCCCCCTGGTCTTGGCCTTGGTGCCTTTTCATAAGTTTCTTTAAAGGTTTTAAAATGGAAGTGCCCTCATCAAAAGAGGCTATGACCTAGCCCTCTCAAAGATGAAAATACAAGACCGAACTTACATTTCCGTTTATAATTTGGTACCAAATTATAATCTTATAGGCCTATTTCCCTAAAAATGTATTTATTAGTTTGTTTGTTGATTTATCTGTTTGGTTATTTTTTTTTTAATTAATTATCTCGTTGAACATAATTTTGTTTTTCTCTAGTTTGCCAAAGCTTACTGAAAAAAAAAAACCTTGTTGCACAATTAATTCAAATTAATTGTATGCTTTCAGATGCCCGATAAAAGGCTTCAGGCCTGAAGTGTTTTATTATGATTGAGAAATTACCTCTTTCTCTAAAACTACATTCCAGCAGAGGGAGCCGTTTTTCTCACAATGTTTTCTACTATCAACCGCTCGTTACCAAGTAAGCTTTTATGCTAAACATTATTTTGAGTAATGTCCAGTTCTTTAATAGTTCAGAAAATTTGATTCCTCACGATGATTTATTTCAGTTGACAGATCAATGACAAGATTTTATTAAACGGATCCGTGGCATTGATCGATGAAACCTTTAATGTATACAACATGCAACAAAAAGGCGGGTCGTACTCTGATTTAAATGACTATGACCAGTTCAGAAACATGATATCCGGCCCAACGAATGGTATAGCAGTAGGATTGGTACAGCTGACAAAATAAACCCCTTTCACACGACAGTAATTTAGCAAGGGTCCCTTGTGAAAGGACAACAATTTGCATTCAGATTAAAATTAAACTAGATGTTTGTTTTTTATTCTTACCGATCCCGTGTATACTAAAATACCTTTAACACTCACTGAGACGTTTGGTTGCCCCCTTTCGCTTGAATTTAAGTAATATTATATTATACCCAGGAAATTGCGAAAGGTAGTGCCGAGTGACTCTTGGGCACTTGGGAATACTTGATATTAAAAGTTCTATGCAGACGATCAGAGATTGTGAATAAGCAATGGAGGAACAAAATCCACTCCATGTGAAGTAAGTCAGATTATAGCATTCACTGTACAAACCTACGTGAATGTCCATTATCCAATACCAATGCAACATTCACTGTATACAAGCCTATACGTGAATGTCAATTATTATAATATCCAATATTGATGTACTCTAAAAGGTACATTCAATGTACAAACTATACGTGAATGTCCATTATCCATTATCGATGTATAATGTTGACATTCACTGTACAAACTTATGTCGAACTTGTTTATCCAAAATCGATACAAGGTAGACATTCACTGTAGTACAAACCTACATGAATGTCAGTTATCCAATATCGATGTACATGGTATCTGTGCAAACCTATGTGAATGTACAATGTCTAATATCTGCAAAGCAAAATTGATATTCGCTTTCAAACTTACGGGAATGTCCTATACCCAATTGATGTACGTAATAAAAATTAGACATTCACTACAGAAACCTATACGTGACTTGTCAAAAGTCCAATATCGGAATGCAAAAACCTATACATGTACGTGAATGCCCAATAGTCCCAAACTACCTTCACTTCCAACTTATATAGCAAATTAATTGTCTAGAACCACTGTCAAATACATCATTGAGCTTCAAAATATTGAAACTTCAAACGTTGCATTCCGCAAGCATCCATCCGTGAAAACTAGGTAATCCTGTCTATAGCAAACCAACATTTCAATTTTGTTCGGTATGATGAAATTTTCTTGTGACCTTCCACTCCAGATGACGAATTCGTCTCAAGGACATTTCGCCCCAATGGGTTACTAAACTTTCGCGAGGCTCGTTTCTGAGAATTTGCTTTACACTGTCATGGACCTTTTGTGGACAATCTTTTAGATTTGTTGAGGTGTAACAGTGGAGCAGTTTATTGCCTCATGTTGTAACTATGGTGTAATGTTTTAATGGCGGTTGTCTGCACTGGTTGTCTGCATCAACGATCGCATACCTGTGGTTTATGTTTTTTTAATTTTAAGTTCACTACTGTCAAAAGGTGAACTTCATGCTTTGCCGACCATGCGTAACCCATTGGATTGCTTGGCCAGCTAGCATTCAAAATGGGGTTATATTGTGACCATGCGTAACCCATTGGATTGCTTGGCCAGCTTGCATTCAAAATGGGGTTATATTGTGACCTTCGTACCACCGATACCACATCGGGTTAATTCTTAGATTTTACCTTTTGCGGGTTTGTCGACTGGGGATTCACGCCATCAGGAATGTCGTTTAGACCTGTGAAAACAAGGAAGGAAATGTATTCACGCTGTTGAAGGAAAAACATCTCTTTTGCCTTGATGAAGGTCATTTTTCCTTTACGTACCGGTATCATAATACGTGATACATCTTCTATTTGTGTCATTTTGTAATTGTAGAAAACAATTATTGACTCATTGTTCATCGGAGTTGCAAGATAATGATTTTACAACATTTTTGTACAAACGCTTTCAGATGCCTAAAGAGTTCAGTCTTGAGGCCTTTTAACAATTTCATAATCAAAAGCTCTCCATATAACTCGTCGTTGTACCAAGTAAGTTTTTATGCCAACAATTATTCCGAGAATTTACCAATGCCGGCCAGTGCCTTTATTAAACCAAACAGTAATAGCCAACACACCGTCAACCACGTTAAAATACTCCGCAGCCTTTACGACTCCATCATAGCAACGGGAAAAAAAAGTTGCCATTGAATTCGTGATGTAAGCTCATTAATCCGCTGATGACGTCACCGTTGGCGATAGCAGACAAAACGTGCGCTGTCACAGACGACCGATTCGATTTATCGCGCTGGCGGGAAAAGTGTCTTTATGTCATTAATAAAAAGTTCAAGGAGAGACTGAAATTAAAAGCCTCCACGTTTGTAGAACGCATTGTGTATGATTATGAATATTTTATATAGGCTATAGCAGAAGAAAAAATATCATCAAATTGCCGAATAATTAAACAACGTCTGGAAAAGATGAGATTGTCACTTTGAGGGTAATATCAATGTTGAAAAAAAAAAAACGGGGTATCGATTTTGTTCTTTTAAATATTTATTACACACATGTTTGATGCATAAAGCCCTATGATCATGCAGGTTTTATTAACGAGTAAATTCATGTAATCAATACCGGTATAGGCTTCACTGTTAAACATTTCGTAAATTTACGAACTCCGTAGATACACAATTTAGCAGTTACTTTACGGACGTTAATGCAAATATAAGTTATGCTAATTAGCGTAATTATAATCAACCACATTGCCCAAAACTCCTACACATTATAAAGTACATGTAAGTTCATAATTGTTGTTATTTCAGACTTTATATCTTACGGAAATCGAATGAAACAACCTCTCGAGTCATTTTGCTGCCCGCCGAAATTCACGTTCCGTAACCCTACAGGTTGATATATATTTCGATTCTTTTCTCTTTGTAAATGTACACAGCCTTCGTAATGTTTATAAGCGTAATATGCTTGTCCATTACAATACAAGCTTGTTGTGATAAGTTGAATGTGCGCGTATTGCAGAATGAAAACATGTGTTTGAGACGCGCAACTGTGGCTTGTGATTGGTTGATAGTAACACATTGAGACGCGCGAACGTGGCTTGTGATTGGTTGATAGAAACACTCGGCCAAAAATAGCATTGGACGAGTGAATTTGTTTGTTTCGCACCTTGGTATGATTAGGATGGAGAAAGTGCGCGTATAGTTTTACGGAATGTCAACAGGTGTTTAGGCGCGCAACTATGGCTTGTGATTGGTTGATAGTAAAACAAACAGGTGTTTGAGACGCGCAACTTTGGCTCGTGATGATATAATGTGTGATGAAGAGGTCTCGACCTCAGGCTCTTTCAACATGATAACGGTTTTAAGAAAAGTTGGCTAAAATATCATTAACCCCCCCCCCCCCAAGGTTTTGATTGTATTCATGTTGTGACAGCAATACGCTTCCGAGAGCAACTCTCGTTGTCGACACTCTCGTTGCCGAGAGCTTGGTTGCGTTTTTACTGAAAATAAGAGGATTGATTCTGGGAAATAATATTATTGTGCTGAAATGTTTCATAGTCATTGTTTTAAGTTCAATGTTGTCTGTCACCCAGATGCAGGCCCTACCGGGCATAAGGATGTCCGTTGTACAGTCATGTTTACATCGATTCTTGGTAACATGATCACCCATTACACTGAAGAAAAATTAGCAATTATTCGAATTTTCCCGTGGTAAATAAAGGATATAATGGCCCCTTTTCACTTTGTCGCCACCCTCCTCAGTATGCACTTTCTGCATTGAACTCGCCCCGTAATAGGGAAACCCATTGTGAACATCTTAATAACATTACAATGCAAAAGTGCATCTCCGTGAAGATGACCAGAGAAAGTCTCAACAAATACCTCCTACATTTAGGGAGTACAATGTATTACGTCTTGGATTGTTCAATTTCATCTATTAATAATTTTGTTTTGTATGTTGCATGATTAAATAATCTTCATTTCCACCGATGCAATAATACTGCATGGACAATGTAAGAAAAGACCGCCAAGGGCTGGACTTCCTGTTTGCGCACTTTGTACACAGCAATGGAATAAAACATAAAATCGTATGTTTTATTGAGATTGCACTGTCTGCTTTTATCAAACCTTTGATATTAAAGGCAGTGGACACTATTGGTTAGTTACTCAAAATAATTATTAGCATAAATCCTTTCTTGGTGTCGAGTAATGGGGAGAGGTTGATAGTATAAAAAATTGTGAGAAACGGCTCCATCTGATGTGCCATAGTTTTCGAGAAGGAAGTAATTTTCCACGAATTTGATTTCAAGACCTCAGATTTAGAAATTGAGGTCTCGAAATCGACCATCTTAACGCACACAGCTTCGTGTGACGGTGTTTTTTTCTTTCATTATTATTTCGCAAGTTCGATGACCGTTTGAGCTCAAATTTTCACAGGTTTGTTGTTTTATGCATGTGTTGAGATACACCAACTGTGAAGGCTAGTCTTTGACAATTACCAAAGGTGTCCACTGCCTTTAAGTAAAGAAGGGATATAACATCTAAAAAAATTCATGTAAGCTGCTATTTGTTTACAATTAATGTGGAAGTTATGACACAGCATGTATAATTTCCCACGTGAATGTATGGTGTAGTATCTTGCCGAAAAGAAAGGCTCAGGGGCCGATTTCACTAACGTCTACGATCATCGCTAACACACAAACCTCAAATCCATCGCAATTGCGATGTCGCTAATTCTGCGTTTCACTAAAGTCATCGCAATTGCGATGACGTTAAAAGGGAAATAAAGTTTTTGTACGAGGCTAAAAGTAGTGACCTTTGACATCCCGCAACAAAATCGTCGGTCGTCGCTCGAAATGAAATGGCATTGTGCAGTTTATATGTAAATCGTTGTCATGTTGGTGCACACGAACTATTGTGGACGATGTTTAGGCACTCATTTACAAAGGGTTAACGCATTTATAGGCCTATGGCCTCTATTATAATTTTAGATTTTAATAAACAGTTTTCGTAAATCTGTTGTAACGGTGGGATTGATGAAAATTCTGACATATCTGTCTAATAAAACCATGGAGGAAGAAATAATACCAAGCTTCACACTGTCAATTTGCCAATACATTACACATTATTTTTTTCTAAAAATATAGGTTAAAATAATCGAACCCATATAGTATCTCCTTTTTACCGATATTAAGGGGCTCTTTGCTGCAGTTGCGTCGCTGATAGTTGTCATCGGCAATCTGAGTCTACCAGGTAAAAGACCGCAAGACTAAAATAATGTAGTGCACTCATTTTACTCTAAATCACGGGCAATTTATACGTCAAAACGTACACCGCTATAACTCTAAGCACATAATGGCGCAATGTATCATAAGTTTGCGATGAACTTTTACTTTGCGACCACTAACATGTCATCGCAAGATTGTCATCGCTAAATAACACTTTGCGACGAGTATATTCATCGTTAAGTTTTAGTGAAATCGTCGGCTAAAAATCCATCGCTAAGTTGCGATGGATTTTAGATTTAGCGATCGATTTCGGCGTTTGCGATGACCAAAACGCGTTAGTGAAATCGACCCCAGGTATTTTCCTTATATTTATTTTATTTTAATTTAATTTAATTTATTTATTTATTTATTATTAACCCTGGGGAGACATCTGTTTTTCAGAGGTGCACAGCAACTACAAACAAACATCAACATTTTAAGAGTGGATTAATATCAAATTAAAATTGTAAAATAATTGTTAAAATTGTAATGTATTCATACTGAAATATTGTATACATCATTCTCATTAACTTCAATTGTTTCCAATTGATTTAATCAATTGATGTCCAAGGATTAACAAAACAAAACTTTATTTTTCTCTTACAACGCAAAAAAGGCATGTAGCGTATATAGTTTGCCAATTTTTGCAAAAATAATTTAATTTTTAGTTTAACATAATTAACTACCAATTATCATTTGCAATTAATATTTGTGCAGTATCATTACTGAAAACTTAAAATCTCTAAAAAAAAGCTATTCATAATACCAAAGACAGTGTCGCTATTCCTATTGGCGGAGAGTACGTCACAAGACCGGCTGGAGCAGCATAAACCAATCAGCGATAAAAATGGCCCCTGGACATGGACAAATTTCTGCTTATGCTTTTCTCACATTTTGACAGTGTGACGTCAAAACATTCGTCTTTGCACTTTACTTTCTACAAAATAAGCCTAATTTTACCTCGAAAGAAAGTGGGTTTTGAAGATTATGAAAATTTAGGGTACAATAATATTTATTTGTTTAAATAATTTTCAAATTGTAATTTTAAACTATGTATAAAAGGAGTTAAAAATAATCTTACTGACAAAGGTTGAAAAGTTGTGCAAATTTACTAAGTAAAATGTCGTCTGCTATTTTGCCATATTTTACACTAAACAATTTTTTACACGATGAACAATTTTCAATAAAAATTTTCGCTAGGGAGTCAAGATTTACTTTGTTAAAATTAATCTACAAAGAATACCATTAAAATTGATGCCACACGACAGAAGACGGGGTCAAAAATTTTAAATACAAAAAATCACAGAAGAAGTCTCTTGCCTGGGCTCAAAATGGATTATTTATAGTGATCAACTTCAAGTACAAGTAATACTGGCCAAATAAAGCACAGACAAATCTGAGTGAGTAAGGGCCGTTTTATTCTTTGATGGTTATTCAAATCAAACTATTCTGTGTACGTAATTTACTTACAGATTGGTGCAAGAAAGTGTGGTTTAAAATCCATGCTTTGAGAATTTGGAAGTCCATCTGGCGTCGCTCCTGGCATGCGACGATTTTATGAAGGCACTAAAAGACAGGTTTTCGAGCTTTCCATCGAGTTGTGCGAACGGTCGGGTTGCCAGACGGACGAGTTGTCCGACGGACGAGTTGTCTTGCACTGACAGCCAAAAACAACGCCGTGTGGCCGTCAAGATCACAGCAACCAGTCACAATCCGTCTCCACAAGCTGCCCGTTCCAAGGCATTGTTGTTGTCAACATGATGCCAGCTTAATCTTTGCCATCAGAATACAACATTGTCATATTTCCAGCGAAATATTTGTGACATTTTGGGAAATTCTGTCACAATTTCGTTCAGCATCACGGCCGTATTTCCTCTCTTACCTACTCGCCTCGTGTGTATACATATCAAACGGACATGAAACGGACGCACGTGTGTGTGCAAAGTATAAACACCGCTGATGAAGAAGCTGTTTAATTTCCAGAGAGTGAAAAACACTGAACTGCCACTACAACAATTTGAAAGGTCGTAACTAGTTTATTTATGTGGCAAATAAACATGTAGTTTTCTTGTTGTGTTAAAATAAAATGACGGAATCATTTGCTCAGGTCTTAAAAAATAATATTTGAACATTGTAATTTATTGATCATGCTTCTAAAAACACCCTGTGGATTTTCACGGTAAAAGGTTATCCTTTAGTTTGGTTTCGTAAGTTATCTTATACAGTAACACTGTTTAGAGGCCGGAACAAGACAATTTCATTTGCAGCAGACTGCAGGGCCCCTGAACATGGGCAGCAACAAACCAGACTAGACAGCAAAACTAGAAATCATGTTTGTTCAAAACATCTGTGTTGTATGTATTTTGTTTGTTTTTACACTGAGCGAAATATTGAAATCACCTTTGCTAGTTATTAGTTTTAATTGCTATGCGTAAGAACATGGTACTCTAACCTCTAACTTACTCGCAGCAGTTAAAACCTTTTACTGCGGGCTTAGGTGGGCGTTTGTTTACGCCGCATGGCGGTGATGAACACCCCCTTTTACTGCGGGCTTAGGTGGGCGTTTGTTTACGCCGCATGGCGGTGATGAACACCCCCTTTTTTGAAGTGCTCTCTCCGTCTTTATGTTAATTAGCTGAACCTTCGCATGTGTTTGTGTGTGGCAGCACCGACTTCGTGATTTCATGGGGGTGGGGGTCCTTTACACGGCAAAGAAAATACAGTTTGCGAATACTTTGGTTTTTTTAAAGGTTATTTTCAACCTAAATATTTGTGAACAGTTCAACATTCATAGTTTAAATAAAAAAAACAAATTCAGTCACAATTACAGTTCTGAACTAATGACTGTTCAGTATAAATACATTACAACGGGTCTAAAAAATAATATATCCTTTTTGGTTATTAAAAATATGTTTCTTTATAATTAGGTTCTGTTTACAATAACTTCTTCATTCGTTTTTTTCTGAGAATATAAAAACAATAAGAAACACAACAGCAACTATGGTTTCGTATAATATATTTATTTTTTATTGCTGTTTTTATATTATTATTTTTTTGCAATTGATACAATGGCCATTCATCATTTTTAGTTATATTCCTAACTTGACTGACCACAAAATTGCTTTACTCATTTTACAACGTAAATTGTTTCCTATGACATGTTGTTTACGATTTCAGGTAATTTTGATGTAATTGAGTAAGGAGTAACATCATTTCCGTTTTGTATGGCCATCTCTGTATGATGAGGTATGTAAACAGCCGTTATATGCATGCAGTCGACAGTACAGACAGGGATTTTTTTATATATCTAATTTGCATAATTGTCAACAGCGCCATGCCGGCTGTCTGGCTGCGGGCTTATTCGCATAGTACTGCTATTTCTATAGCCACGGCCAATGTGTAAAGGCATTGTACGTTGGGCGCTTCTCTCCAGCCTTTTGTCGCGTGCTGCTCAATGTGATTGGGCTACACGTGTGTTATGACTGACGGATTGGGGAGACGACGTACTCTAACAGCACAGACACGCCGCACGACCGAACCAGACTTAGCAATGTTATTGGACAGTACGCACGCGGATATCTGAATGGGAACTGCAGTGAATATTTATCATTTTCAGTTGGACACTTTCTACGGACAAAATGGAGCAAATACAGCCCCAACCTTTTAACCATAATCTGGACAAAGTATTGAAGAGTTATCAAACAGTAGCGATGTCTAGTTTAGGTGGACCTAGCAGTTTCAACGCCCGGTGGGCAGCAAGCTCCGAAGCCATGGCGATTGCACGCAAGCTCGTTGGACTGGAATCAGCGGCCCCAATGACGGCCGTGCCAGGAGCAGCAACAACCACAGACGGCCACATGACCGGGCTCAATGTGGCGCTTATCAAACCATCGGAAAATATCATGGCAGCCTCGCCGCAGGGACAGCCAGCCAAGAAATCAGCCGCCAAATACCTTGATTTCGACCCTTTGCTGCACCCACCGCCATTCCCCATCCAGCAAATGCCCGTCTTCACACCCATCGACCAGTCGTCCGGTGAGAAATGTGAAACTGTTCTTGAGAATGAGACTATCTCTTGCTTTATTGTGGGCGGGGAAAAGCGGCTTTGCCTCCCCCAGATTCTAAACAGCGTCCTTCGCGACTTCAGCTTGCAGCAGATAAACGCTATCTGCGAGGACTTACATATTTACTGCTCGCGATGCAGTCCTGACCAATTGGAGATTCTGAAATTTACGGGAATCCTGCCGGCAAGTGCCCCATCCTGTGGCTTGATCACGAAAACCGACGCAGAGAGACTTTGTAACATGCTGTTATACGGCCTTTTGGACACTAAGCAGTATATGCTTCCGTCACCACGATCGCACGGCAAACACGGAAATATGCTCCGTGAAAACTGCATCCCGGTCTATCACGAGTGTTTTGGGAAATGCAGAGGTGTCGTCATCTCGGAACTTTACATCAGTCCCCACTCCCCCTGCATCGAGTGTTCAGAATGCAAATGTATCTTCTCCCCGCAGAAGTTTGTGATGCACTCCCACAAGGGGAAAGAGAATCGCACTTGTCATTGGGGGTTCGATTCCGCTAATTGGAGAAGTTACGTCCTCGTGTCCAGACAGCAAGAGACCGATGAAAAGTACCAAGCGGCACTGGCAGACATGAAGGCCAAGTTTGACTTTATGAGTCGCTTCAAGAGAAAGCATGTAAGTAGCGAGCACCAGTCAGTAACTCACTGTTTTTTATTCCAGAGATCAGCATAAGGACAACAATAAGAAGAACAACGTAAACGTACCTCTACCTCGTCCCCCCTAATCTCTAGCACTATGAGGTTCGTTCCGCTACCGTCACCACGATATAGCGGAACCAACCTCAAAGTTCTACTGAGAGACCTCTTGCCTTTTGAGTTTCTGTCTGCGAATGTTTTGTTTTTATTTATCCTGTGATTGTTGTTGGAGCCCCTGAACATGCATTTTATAATGAGCATTTCACACTTTTGGGAAAAGTTGCTGAGTCCGACTGGCACTTTTCATTCAGTTTTATGACCCTAAACAGTAACTCTCATTGAGAGTCGTAACATGTGGAGATAGGACCAGTTATAAAAGGGCCTGACCTTTCAACTCCACTAAGCAGAGTATTTCTTGAAGGCTAAACAAAAAGAGTTGAAAAGGTGCTTACAGGTCAAATTTTGCATCTTTTTTTTGTTTGTTTTGTACTGCTGTATAACTCCAGATTTACTGAGAAAAAAACAAAATTTTCCAACTGCCAACTTAATTCACAGGCCTGGAATTCCATCTTTGACTTTGAGTGGGCAAGGCCAATTTTATTTTCAGATATAATGCTGTCATAGAACTGCAGTGACAAGCATTGCTGTGCTTACATATTCCTGGTCAATGAGTATTGTGAAATTTGATCCTTTTTTGTCGAGTGAAATGATGGACTTGCTCCAGCGGAGATATAAATGCCATAGGACTCTATCGTTAAGTCTCCAATTAGGAAAGTGGGGGCGGAGATCTCCTAACAAAAAATACAACAAAAAATGTATGACTTTTTGCTTTAGGGAATCCAAAATAAGTGATCGGAATTAAGATATGAATTAAGATAAATGCGCAATTAACTTTGATAAAAAGCAGTATTTAATACTTGCACTACATGTCTGTGGCAAAAACTTTGTATGTTTTGTTTAATATTGGAGATAAAATGCTAATAATAGGTTTAAGTTCAAAGGCTTGAGACTGTACTGTTTAGGTTTTCCCATATCTGGAACCAAGGGGCTTGTTTGTTTTGAAATTAAAAATTTTTTCTGTGCAAATAATTGAACTTTTTTTTACAAAATGACAACAGCTGATTTTTAGTCAGACTGCTGAATGCTGACTCTGTTTTTGTTTCAACATCTTCATAGTAAGTCAGTCTTACATGATTTTTGTTGTACCAATCGGTGTCAAATTGTCAGAATAACCACTTCCCCCAAGGTAAAAAATTCCACACAAACTCATTCTAGGTTCTCAAGTGAAAAAAAGTTATCTTAAATGTCCGGGTAGGATTTTATAAAAAATAAAATCCATGCAGCCACCAACAACAAGAAGGTGGGTAGGATGCTAAACAGAGTAAAAACAATGATATTACACAATTAACTGACATTATTTGTTTATGCCATACAACAGCTTTCCTGATCAGTATTACATTGACAAAAACTAATCGATGACCCTACCTTTAAAGTCTGGATACTGGTCTTCTACTCAATGTTGGCCACATGGTTAATGGGTATCATATGAAAGTATTAACGGCATCTCTAGCCCTTTAAAACTTTAAAGAGCAAGAAGAAAATGATCAACTTCCGTCTAAATGTCAGAGTGTTCGTACATCCTAACATCAACAATTCCTGGCACGCAAACATGGGAACCTTTTTTTCCCACCGTTCTGAAAACAATGCCCAATGTTTGCTTTCTTTATCGGCCCGAGTTTTGACTGATAACTTTAACCTAGTGGCTGAGTGGTAGTTAAGGTCGCATACAAAATGCCTTAATTATGAAGTATCAGTTGCAATTTTTAGTCCGACAACAGAAACATGCCCAGTTTCATCGTAATCTGCCAAATGCATTTAATTTGTAACTAATAGTACATGTCAGCACATGTTCTAACCTTTATAATGATGGTGTACTACATGTTTGTACTACAAGTACAAAGTACAGGAAACCCAATTTACATAAAACACAATTAAGTTTAAAGACTGCGAAGGTGGATTTCTCGTTAAATCCGTTCTCCGTGTCTTTTTAGTTTCAATGTAATGCGAAATGACAGATAGTTGGCTGTGGAATGGCATGGAGCAATAAGTAAGCAGTATTTTTGTAGATGGAAAAAAGGGTCCAGTTCTGTATCTAATTCAGTCCAATTCAGTCAGAAATTTTTCGGCTCTCCTTTAGAAACCAGAAAGAATGGCCTGGATTTACGATTCCAAATCATCTTTTTGAATCGTTCTCTCAGGAGAACTGTCAGTCAGTTCTGTCAAACGGTGCCAATGAGTAGACATTTGGTGCAAGATTGCAAAATCAATATGAAAATGTTTTCAAAAAAGGCAACGTTAATCAGTGGGGGGTCCTCTCTGGCAGGAAGGTTACTCATGAAAGATCTGTCCAGGAAGTGTTGGTTTATCGCGGCTGGCGGGGAGAGGAGGGGTTTCTAAGGTCTACTTCTTGATAACACAACGTTATTTAAGGTCTGCCCATTTCTCTTTTTACAAAAAAAAAACAATTCAGAAGCAGAAAGAAGAAAAAAAATTGCTAAAAGCACTAAGCACCCCCTATTAATCCGTGCGCCATTTAAATTGTCCTCTTCCTGCGTTTCTTTGAAGATTGTTTATCTTAATCATCTTTAACTGGGTGTTCCCTCGAGGACATGGGGGGCATTTTTCTGGAGTTGGCTCGCGATGCGAGACGATCTTCTCATGTCTCTTGACTCTCTCTCCAGTCCTGCGATCTGGTTAGTGAATCCTGATGCTCCTTGTGGCATTACAGTGCTAAAACGGCCAGGAAGTCCATTATTGGAAAAGCAAACGGTAGAACGGAATTTGTGACAAATAAAAGAAACAACTCCACAAATCATTATCTTCCTTTCTTCTGGCGCTGATAACCCCCTATTGCTTAGAATACAAATATCTGAAGAGAAATCAGATTCATGAGTTGTCCTGATTTTAGGACTTTTCTCAAGAGTCAAAACCTCCTTGAGCCTTAAGAAGTATTTTTAAAAGCAATCGCCAAATGGAGAAAGATTAGACAAAATAAAGTCCAAACTTTGCTTATTTCTTGTGATGTGGATTATAACAAATTAACATCTGAGTGGTTCTGGGTCAAGAAAGACGCTGAATCTTGTAGCCATTTTCCCATGAGTTTTTTAATTATTAAATAACCTCCCTGCATCTGAAAAAGCACATTTTCGTAACCTTTTGGACTGATTGATTGTCTGAATGATTATTTGTCTCGCTTCTTGCTACATCTCGTCAAGGAATACTAAAATCCAACTTCTATTCAATATTTATTAGAGAACCATTCAAATATACGAGAATGAGTTTCAGTTTTCAGTTTATAAATTTGTTTTTCAAAATTCCAAAACTAATGATGCAGAATGTAAAAGATTACAACATGATGTGAAATGGCTGAGCATAACTGAATGGTTTATTTATATCAAAAGAAAAAAATGAGCATAATTGGAGATTGTATGTTAATTATTCACATCTTCATTGGGGAGGCACGTCCGAACATGCCTTTGTGTTTACCCTGCATGCATTTCCTATCAAATAACACGGTACCCTTTGGAGGACTGCAGTAAAATTGCGTGCGTGTTGAAAACCCTTTGGGCATCATGCCAATTAAGTCTTTTTACATTACATGACAATGTTTGTGCTAAATATAACAAAGCAAAGCGTGTTAAAAAATTTGAGTTAATGCCGTTTTTCCCTCTAACAAAAATAAGCTCTTAAAGGGTTTGGGTACTTTTTGTTTACAAAACACAAACTTTCACAGATTTACATAACAAACAGTTTTATGATAATGATGGCAGAAAGCTTCCCTTAAAAAATTAGGTGCTGTTGCCTGTAGTTTTTGAGAAATGAGTCAAGTCAAAAATAGTTTTCTTCTCAGTGAGACGAAAATCATTTTATTTACCATGCACAATGGATTTACCGGTGCATAATCTGGGTGACTCTCCTGAAAACATTGATCTGTGATTTTCACTTTTTTTCTTCAAAACTTGACTATTGAAGCTGAAATTTCTACAGGTAACTTATTCACAGTGAGGTCTTTGCCACTGTGCCCTTTTCCCTATAATATCAGGGATTTGTATCATTGTGTTGGTACTATTTCCCAGAAATTTGAAGAGAGACGTCTAGACCATTCTACAGCCTCTCTCTCTTCCATTTCCTTTATCCTTGACTGAAACACCTGCCTGTTGACCTGAATGACCCCAGGACGTTGTGTACATGTACTCAACACTTCCTATTGGATAGTGAATTTTAAGACTAAAAGGCAAAATTGACTGAGTTTATCCCGAAACTATGTAGGTGTGTGATCCCGGATGGTTGTTGTTTTTTTCAATCAGGTGATTTTTGGGAGTGTTCCCTGGCCAATGAAGTTAGGGAGTGGGTAAAAAATGTAAAGTGCTGGTTGCAGAAAACAGTTTACTCTTTCAGTGCCGTAGTCGATCGTGTACGATGCATTCAAAATTATGACTTCTGAAGTATTTTTTGGTTTTAGTTGTTAAAAAGTTGAAATAATCGTACGTAGGCCTCTATGTGATATCACAAGAGGGCATAATTACTCAGTTAGCTTTGAAATGGAACGTAACACAAATTGTACGGGATACATTTTGTTTGATGGGAAAAAAACTTGTTTTGTTACAAATCTTCTTTTCTAAAAAATTTTAAAAGCTGGGCAAAGACTCACCAACAAGTTCAAAGCAGCAAAGAGTTTAGCAGCATGCAAACTCACAAGAATAATGCAGCTAAAGAATACATTTTACACTTTGTGCGTTCGCAATTCCATTTCTTTCATTTACTTTGTGAGGTTCTTACACAGTTGAGGGCAAGGACGAATTTCACAAATGGCCAAATTGAAAACACAAAATTGACTGACCAGTGTTTAAAGCATTCATGGTAAACTTAACTGCATCTGTTTTAGACATTAAGACTGGCATTTTAAGCCTCTGGTGTAATAAGAAAAATAATTATCAGTGATTATCACACATAGGGCATTGCCCTGGTTTAATCGCCCCGATGTCAAATCCCTCTTGGAACGCAATGTAGCAACGGTTGCTATCAAAAGACAAGTTGCTTTTCAAATTGGTTGCTTCTGCAAAGTTAACAGCTTCCCCCAGGATGTTTTTTTTTACAACTCCAGTTAAAAGGAACGTACTCCTTTGATTTTCTTTAACCGTTTGATTGTTTTAATCCTATAAATGTGTAAAACAAAACTCAACTGTGAAAGTTTCATTTCAAAAGATGATAGCGTTTTTGAGAATTGCAAATTCGGAGCAGTTAAGTACACTCAGTGTAAAGAGTAATTGGTAATTGGAATACACAATCTTTCAAATTTTTTGAAAAAAATTCTAAATTTTTCTCCATAACCGCATTACTTCAAAGTGAAATGCTTCTCAAAATGCTATTCGCTATCGAAGAAAACTACTCTCCTGGTTCATTCCAAATTCCAATCTATTCTTTTTTATTTACAGGATGTTAATAAACCCTTTTTCTCAGAAACTCTGCACTACTCTGCCTGCAGCCGTTGTCGAACCTGCAGTTTTGTCACATCACATTTTGTCGGACCCAATTATAAACAAATGAACCTACAAAAGGTATATTCTGCCATACATGCAAACAAGGTTTCAGTTGATGTAATGGGTGTTGAAGTGGAACAAGAAAACTTGATGCAATTAAAATTCAGCACATACCTTCACAAGTCACTCCATGGGTTTTCCTGGAATAAATCTTTCAAAGGATTCTCATGACCCCCCCCCCCCAGTCCCCTCCCCACACTTCTGCTGGTT
Organism: Asterias rubens; assembly: GCF_902459465.1. Taxonomy (NCBI): domain Eukaryota; kingdom Metazoa; phylum Echinodermata; class Asteroidea; order Forcipulatida; family Asteriidae; genus Asterias; species Asterias rubens. The sequence continues at coordinate 8,726,566 of NC_047079.1, forward strand.
ACCACCCACCACTTTTTTTTTCCCCTAAAAAATTCAATGAGGAATTTTTCTTAAGGTTTTTTAACACGTTTAACCATGTATGGACCGCTCACCGAAAACTTTCATTTTGAGTTCCATTCAATCAGTTTGGGGAGGTGGGGTGGGGTACAAAACTCCAGACTTTCAAAAAAGGACCTAAAACATTACAGATCATGGACTAAAATACATGCATTTTTTGTTTTACTTGGCTACATGAAAAAACCTTATTGAAATTCTTACTTACAAATTAAAACTGAGAAAATAGGAAGTTTTTAGCGGAATGCTAAAAGCTTACAGACCAGAAGGACCTGTGGTAATGCCCGAAGTATTTCATCTACTGACCACGTGGCATGGTCCTAGAGCACAGTATCCATAAAACCATTAACATGTAGCCCCACATGTAGGTCTATGGTCTAAGGTAACCCACACTGGATCAGTGTGGCCATTAACCTGGCCACAAACTGAAAATCCACAATCCACAATGACCACAAGTAAAGTGACCCATGTGAAAAGATTTGACCCTGTGTCCGACCCTGACCCTGTGGTCTACCATAGAGTAATGGGTCTAGCAATTGTGCATTGGACCAAGGGTTAAAGGCAATGGACACCTTTGATAAGACCAGTATTCTCACTTGGTATCCTAGAAAAGCCATAAAATAACAAATCTGTGAAAATCTGCACTCAATTGATCATCGAAGTTGCAAGAAACTAATGAAAGAAAAAATAACACTCTTGTTGCAAAAACGTGTGTGCTTTCAGATGCCGAACCAAAGGCTCCCTGCCCAAGTCTTTTATTTTTAAGTCTAAGACCCTTCTATATCGATGTCCAAGCGAGGATTCAGAAGGATTGAAGATCTTACTGTTGATAAGGGCAGAGGGCAATTAAGGGGCACCAATGCAGCATACCCATGTTTAGGCAGTGTTAGTAGGCCTGCAGATTTCAATTGCAGGCCTGGAATTTTTTTTCTTTCTGAAATGGCATGGCCATTTTCATTTTGGAAAGGGCACTTCCATTGGAAACTCTGAAATTCAATGGGAAACTTTCGAGGCACCAAGACTAGGGGCAACGGAGACCATGGTCTTGATGGCCTGCTTGTATTTGCAGGCCTGATAGTGTCAAGGCCTAGATGGTAGGACTTGCAACTCTAGTCTGATGTTGTTTGGGGGAACCTTGCCACTGTGGCAGTGGGAGGGACTTAGAAGAACACGTTGCCTTGGATCAGACGAGTTGGTCTATAAAAAGGGTTTGTAACCTTTTTTTATAAAATGCATTTGGTTGGAAAGATGTTTTAAAAGTTAAATACAATGATCCACACAAATTTGCCTCGAAATTGCGTGGTTTTCCTTTTACTTTGCAAACTAACACGGTCGGCCATTTAAATAGGAGTCAAAACATCCATAAATGGCTGACTGTGTTAGGCTACGAGGTAGAAGGAAAACCGTGCAATTTCGAGGCATGTTTGTGTGGATCATTGTATTCTACTTTTAAAGCATCTTTCTACCCATTATTTAATATATGCATTTTATAATAAGCGGTTACAAATGCTTTTCAAAGACTAACTCGACCAATCCAAGGCATTGTGTTCCTTTAAGGTAACATTGCCACATAACATCTGGAGATCTGCCAAGAATGTCATGATCTACCAGGCTGCCTGGATCCAAGGATCTCTTAATAAATAACATTGTGGAGCCAGCCCAGGGACTGGTTCTATGCTCCCTGCCATGGAGGTCATGTAAACAACATTCTCAACTGGATTATGGGTGCAAATGTGAGCCATGTTTCGATTTGGTACCCACCAAAAAAAACAGGGCATTGTTTGGGAAGTATTTTTGCTGCAGTTGTGTTTTGGTTAGTGCAGTTTGTTTGTGTTGGAATAACTTTTTTGTTTGGACTGGACAGTTCAAGAAACTTCAGGCTTGAAATCTTGAGTGTGCATTGGGGGTGATTACTTTGTAAAATTAAGTTGTAGTTTTAGAAATTGTAGGTCTGACAGATTTGAGCAGTTTTAGTTTTTTATAATCATGCCACCAGAGTTAATCAGTGTCCAATGTTGTGGTAATTGTTTGTTATCACCGGCAGGGTTTATCTGTGTAGGTATGTATCCACCATTTACATAATGGTAATATCAGCTATCAGAAGATCATGTTTTTTTGTACATGTTTTTACAGCTAGGCAAAGACATGTTTTTGCTCTTTGTTCAATCGCAGTCTGTGCCACACACAGGGATATTGGATTCAGCGTGTAGTCAACACACAGCAATCATCCCTGCAAATATTACCTTTGACCTTGGTCCAGCTCTGCCTCAGACTTTGTCTTATTTGCATGGTGCCGTAAAGTCTATACTGAAGTGGGGCGGCTTGTAGTGGTGTCTAAAGGCCAGTAGGCAAGTACTGTGTATGGGTCTGGGATCCAGTGGCAGGCACTGGCAGGCGAGGCACTGGCAGGCGAGGGGCTCAGACTGATGGTGGGTAGATGGGGAGAAATATACATCCCATGGCATGCTGCTTCGCATGGGCATTCTTGCCTTAATAAAATATGCATGGTGGAGAATGATGATGATGGTGTAGATGGGCCGACTAGACTTACATGCTTGGCTGGTGATAGAGTGCAAAGTCTGGAGGTCATTGTGGTTGAAATGTCTGTTGGGGCTGGCACAAAGAACTTTAAATAATAACCACAACTCTGCAGATTCTATATTTTTCAGGGCTAGGTCTGGGTCATGTTTACACACAGAAATATCAGCACCCACTTCATCAAACATGGCAGGTTTTGGGACAATTTTGGTTGGGAATATTTCCCCACATTGGCAACACTGCATCAATGCCAATCAATTCCCATACCGTTAGTACCCTTTTTAGTAAACACAATTTGTTTCGAAAATCCGGTCAACAGATGCTGGTATTTTTCGTATAATTTTTATTGTAATGTCAGGTAGAACCAAAGTTGACTGGCTTTGTGCCAGAAATAACATCAAATTCTATTTACAAACAACTTCAAGCAAGATTTCATTTCAGACATGAAGGGGACTAACACTTTGTACTTTGTACCAAGTAAATAAATAGGCCTATCAGCCAAGTTTGACTACATGTATACTCCTTTGGAGGGATGTACTAATTGGAAGTTAGATTAAACAGTAATTTATTATAACATTGACTATTTACTGACATTGTTGTAAGTGTAGACCTATGTGACGTCCCTTTCTTGGTACCACCCAGAGACAATCAGTGGTGATTTTAAAAAAGTATTAAAAAATATATTTTTGATTTAGTAAAGCAATGACTCAAACTTTGATATTCTAAGTAAGATCCGACATTGGTTTCTTCATCCTTTCATATTGATTTACAAACGGTACGGAACCCCCAATCTACCCCGAGGGAGGATTTGGGATGGGGGGGGGGGTTGTTGGGTCTACTTGAAGATACCTAACATCCCTCTTCCTCTAAACCATGTGACTCAAGTATGGCTGGGTGGGGGGTTGGGGGGGGGGGGGTTGGCAGATAAACCTGACGCCAGTTAAATAATGAAGGCAAAGGTGGCTTCCGAGCTTGAGTCACGTATCTTCCCTTAGCTCTGTTAATTTCAAAGGTCTTGTAGGTCAGATCATACTAGAAGTGTTTAGTGTCAGTACTGAACGTTAATGGACAGCACATTTTTATGGGGGGATGTAGGGGGCCTTTTCCCAACTAGAATTTCATGGAACCGAGCCAATACCGTTTACATGTGTAGAAATCAAACCCAGTTTCGTGTGATTTTTGTTAAATACTTTTTGTATTGGCAGCCTTACCATATCCCTGCTTTACAGCAAAATACACCACAAGGTAACAGTTGTTGGATGATATTTGGGCAATTGGTAGCCATTTTTACTCCCATTAGCTTGTTGTCGTACTTGCGCTACTGTATATGGTTGTACTGTACTGCGTTATAGTTTTTTTTGCTAGATGGCCTTGACATCAATGTCAATGTACAATCCCAGTCCCCAGCAAACTGCAATGATGGTGCATTTAAATGCCCAGTGTAAAACCAGAAAATAATCCTCGATTTCATTTGACTGCATAGCAGGGTTGTCACTTCAACTGTGATGCATTTTGATGGATTATTAGCATGGATGGTGCGTAATAGAACTTGAGGCTGGTTGTGGTTAACGTAAGGCTTGGTATTTGGTTGGCATTTAATTCCCAGTCATTCTAAACCCAGCAGAATCCAACGGCAGGATTTTGTTTCATTCTGTTTGGAACATGAACACTAAACCCTAACCCCAACTCTTCATGCTGGTTTGGGGCAACTCATATCACCATATATTAGGGTCCATAGGTTTTAAGTGTTTGGTTACCCTTTTGACATGTGTGGGAGAGTTGCCAGCCAATTGCAAATAATTTTGTTCACATGCGTTTTCTTTTTTAAACATGTATGGTTTTTTTTACTAAATCTCGGATGCCTATAGCATTTTAAGCACATCCTAGCTTTGCTTCCAAATGTCTTAGAATCGCTTCAGAGACTGCATTTGAAAGTACTGCATTAAATTTAAAAAACACAAGGCTGGCACCTTGTAGAAATCACTTAGAGACTTGCTGTTAATTTTTACTTTTTTTGCTGTTATTATAATAGATTGGTATTATTGGATTCCTTGTGCAAGATTCACTTTGTTCTTTGTATGTTTTTTTAGTCCAGCTGTATGTAATGTAGTGCGTAACATAATGAAATGCTTGCGACAAAACTACAAGATAAACAATGTGAAAAGGCAGCCATAACATAGCGGTGTTGAGATTGGAATTGAAACTGAAAGTGTAAGTCAGTCTTCGGCGAAGCTTTCTAATAAAAAAAACTTAATCGGTGGGTAGAATAAAATGTAAAGGACTACATGTCATACAGAGTTTTCCCACGATTGGTTTGTATACTTTCTATTGTAAATCATCAAATGACATTATTTCAGTTTAGTTTTGATTATTTATTAAACAAAATAAACAAATTATGACGGTCATGTGTGGTGCTGAAGAGAGACTCTATAAAAATCCAATCCAATCGCTACACGAGCAAAAAAAACACACCAGATCAAGTTGCAGGACTAATCTTTGTTTTCTTTTTCTGCATTCCCTTTAAGTTCCCTTTTTATTTGGGGGGGGGGGGGGATATTGGTCCGTCTTCAGGAGATTTTTGAAGTTTAAATCGTAGTTTGAAATCAATCTCAAAGTTTGTTATATTATCCGTTACTTTGAAGGTTTATACCTTTCCCCACTGTTTGTGGGGGAAGCTCTGCATTGCAATAGATATTGCTCAAAGTAAAACCGCCAGACTTAAATCACGAAAAACCAACTAGGCCAGGCTGTAAATCAGAGGGGACAATAGCAGGGTATCCACTCTGAATTACTGACATGCCAGACACCTTGGCCTAGATTAACTTGAGCCTCCCTTTTCGGTATTATTTGTCATGGTTTGGTTGATGGTCACCCAATACCCCTGACCACAGTGGCTGGGAATTACAGGCAGGCGGTGAGAGAGAGAGTCTGGCCACAGCAGATAAAAAAATCCAGCCAGCTAGCCAGGCTGAAACTCAAGAAGAAGGGCCGAGTGTGGAGCATTGATAATATTCCAGTAAAGACTTTGAATTGGAAATTGATCCAAGGCGAGGGAATGAGACTATGGATGACCTGTCCAGTGAATGAATCATGCGGGATTTTATATTAAATGCATCTTGTCACGGCTTATACAAGATGGAGGTTTTATCGTTTCACTTTTAATAATTCTTATAAAAGAGAAGTAAAATGCGGCAACCAACAAGGTCTTTTTTCCTTCTCATTATTCTCTTGCAACTCTGATGAGGAATTGAGTAAAAAATTTCACAAATAAATTGCTATTATGCATTAGGGATTCACCAATTTATGAACTGGTCTTTGACGATTCTGGTCTTTGACAATTATGGAAGGTGTCCTGTGCCTATTAAATCCGACACCATATGTGTAAAATGTTAAAAATAAATTCCCTGCATTTTCCAAGGGTCAAAACTTGTATACTGTCTGTGTTAGCATCAATTTGAGATCCATTGAGTTTTGTAGTGTGAAGGTTCCAAAGAATTGTTTTGTTTTTTAATGGCCTAGAAATTGTTTATATTTGCAAAATAATATTTAATGGACTGGAAACGTTCGTTGAATATTTGATTGCTTTTGTGGCTTTGAATTGGTGACGAATATTTTTATTTTTATTTTTTTTCTGATTGAGTTAAGGATTTGATTGCTTTACATCATCAAGACGCTTTTTGCCTCATTATGTTTTTTCCTCCCTTCTTCAGCTCGCCTCTATTTATTTGTCCAATCTGTCTGTTTATTTAGCATCTCCCAAGCAAATGATGCACACTTCAATCTCGTTGGCATAGCGGACGAGTTATGCCACCCTCTCCCTTTTTATTTCATTCAACACGCTGCTTCGGCGTGAACAGCCGGCTAGCCATGCTCATGATGCCCCTTAGCGTGTGACATCAGCAGCGTACATATTCTATTCTGGAAAGGTTGCCCTGTCTCTGACCGTTGCCTAGGCAACTGAAGGACTGACCGACCGCACTGCAGACGGAGATGCGTGGTGGTCATTGAATGTTGCCACAGGAAGCAGTATTTTATGTGAAGTGATATTTGGGTGTGGCCAGTTTAATTTTTTTTTAAAGCCTACATATATTGGATTCAGGTGCGGATATTTTATCATAGGAGGTATAAATTGATTAAGATTTGGGTGATTAAATAAAACCAAACTCTTCAATTGAATAAGAAGGCTGTTGGCGGCTACAGCTACGGTTGGATTGACATGTCATCATGCGTTGAAGTATAGGATGTCCTTAGCAACAGCCTTTAGCAACAGCTGTAGCCAGAGCCGTTAATCTAGATGTAAATTTAAATTTGATAGAGTTTTGAGTAGTAGGCACTAGAGGCCCTAATATCCCCGCAGTTTATTACCTTAAAACAAATCATAGCCAATATTATTTCCGTATGAATTATTTCTTTATGAATTACGTAGTGTTTCTTAATTATTTAATTATTTGTTTAATATATTTTTTTTAAATTCTAAATACAAGTTACCCTTCTTTATTCATATATTGAGCCATGTTGCCTTTTTTTCCCACCTGGCAAGTAATTTTTACTCTCTCCTACATTCAGCTTGTACCCTGTTTTCGTTTGATGTCAGTTTGTTTTTATATATAGCCCAGGTAACGATATCGTCCAGCAGTTTTTGCACAGCGAAATAATTAGACTGGACATGCTTTATGCACACTGATTGATGATGTTGAATAACAAATAATCATATTTTTATTTGTAAGCGATACAATTTGTGTAGCATTTTACTGTGCTATTAAAAGGTTGCTTTTTGTTTTTTCGCAGCGAACTTGCAATTAACGACAAACTAATAAATTATAAGCATCAGACAAGTCTGGCTCTCATACAGTGTGCGAACTTTCACCAATTTCCTTGTTTCTTTTTGTGGCACTTTCGTTGAATGACATGAATTACTTTCAACGTGGCATTGCGTGACAGGATACTCATTGTTAATCCTGAGGGCATTTTGAGACAGGCCTCGAATTGAAAGAAACACAAACGTGGCAGAAATGTTTCTGTTATAAATGGCTATGTTCTGCTTTCAGTAGCTAATAATGGGATTACTAATTCCCAAACAGAATGCGACTTAATTTCATGGATAAATAAAAGCTGTTAAATAAATTTCATTCCCACAAGCCAATAAGTGAATTGTATGAATGTTGATGATTCGACAACATCTGTCAAAGTTCCCTTGAGAAAAATTGTTATTTTGAGTGGTGTTATACCCAATTAATATTGATAAATCCATTGACAAAAAGTACAGGGACATTAGCAAGCAACTGTGAAGACCTGTTTTGTCCGACATCATTTTGGTGGTGATCAAAGTACAGTACAGTACTCTATACACTATTACCAAGTCTGCTGCACTGTTGATGTGGGCGCTGTCTTTTAATTGGCAGCTTTTTAAAACCCCTTGGGGAGGAGCCCTCACCCCCCCCCCCCTTCCATCAGACTAAATAAATTACAGTGCAGTCCGTTCCGGGGTCGGGTAATCCCTACTGATGCGTAAGACCAAAGAGTCTCGCCCGTCCCCCGACATCGACGCGGACACTTGCATATAAAAAAAAGGGGGGAGAGATTGAAATATTATAAGAAAAATGCGAGCATTGATGGAATAACCAGTCGGCTGGACGTGACCCTAACGGCTGAAAGATATGCTTCTATGGCCCGGGGGGGCACTTTCTATGCCTTATTTGCGTATAGCTAGTCTGCTGTGCAGTGTGGTATGGTTTACACCTTTTTTTTCTAATGTTATTTATTTCCCCGTGGCCAACACGCTTCTCTTTATGCGACCGTAGCTGTCGGGGGGGGGGGGGGGTAGGTGTCGGCATTCAACCTCTATGCAGCCAGCGGTCTGTAGACAGGGATGGCGGGGGATGCTGTTTGTGAATAAGGCAGGATTGCTCAAGCCAGGTCAATCATATGATAGGTGTGGTGTGGAAATATTACTTGCCGGCAACGTGCAGATGTGTTTGCATTGAGCCTATATGGAGACTGTTGTACAGTCTCGTGACTGCATGCGAAGTGTTAGAATCTGAAGGACGAATATCGTTTTAGGGCTGCCTACATTTGTTTAAATCCATCCAAGTAAACATTTTTATCAACCTAATCTTGTAGATTAACATTTTTATTATTTAAAGTAATAATATAGTAAAGATGTTATCCAGAAACAAAGAAAGAAAACAAACATAATTTAATTGGTCCTTGAAAACCTGCGACATTTAAGATATGTTTTGAGAAGTGAATTTGGGGTACAAAGATGAGATCTTCTAAGATTAAGTGGTATAGAATTCCAGATACATGGCACAACTGAAAAAAAGACCTGTCACCCTGTTTACACATGTTACAAAGCCTCTATCTAGTTATTTTTATATTTTATTATTTTTACATATTTTTTCACTGACATGAATTTTGTACTTTGAAGCTTACAAAATAATATTTTACTTCAAATGGAAAAGGTTACAATCGTGCAGATGATTGACACTAAAGCTTAATTTGCTATTAACATTTTATGTAGTCCATCCACTAAAGAATAACCTCACCCATCAAATAAACACACGCACCCTACACAAGCACAGAACAAGTTAGTGAAAGTGTCTGAGGGATTCTATTAATAAGCAGTAGGTTATTGTTTAATAGACTGTACAATTATTCATAAATTTATTCGGAAATCTGTTTACTTATACCAGCAAAATTAACTAGGTCGCTTTTTCCCTTGTGCTCTGGCCCTGGGGAGCTTGTAAACATTAATAGGCCTAACCCATACCTACATCAGCATACATTGAGTTGAGTTTGTAAACAACATGGTTTGTAAACTGTGACCCTGTATGCTTTTTAAAGGGGCAAGGGCATCAAGGTATTTTCTCCTTGGTTAATGGTTCCCTTATGAGGAAAATTGTAAATTTCTACTGGAGTTTTTACAAGGGCACTAAGGCATGATGCAATTGCCTTCTTTTTCTCTGTGAAGTATCAGTCGATTTACCCAAGGACTGTACTGAGACAAACCGAGGCAATTGTCCTCATGCCCCTGGTTATTGCCCTGGTGCCCTTGAGTTTTTCCAAGAGTAGACGTTTTCCTTCCTCCAAGAGGCGCCCCTAGGTACTGAAGACAGTCAGACTGGCTGATATCTCAAGTACATTGCAGTAATTTGTTAAGTGATTTTGTTATGAAACGTTTTTGATTGATAAGCACTTCATCCCCCCCCCCCCCACCCCACCCCATCCAAGGCAACTTCAAGAATGATGAATTCCAAACTCATAAAACTTGGCGCAGGCAACTTCAAGAATGATTAATTCCAAACTCATAAAACTTGGCAAAAATTTGACCAGTGGGTTTGTGCAGGCCTACAAATGAACAACTTGAACGCCCAGCATCAATCATGGTCGTTGTGTACTGTATGTAAATTGTATAAACCAACTGTGCACACATTGCCATAAAACTGAACTGCCTATCTGATAATAGGGGCGGATAGCTGTCCAGCACTGACCATCCCAAGTCAATTAACCCGGCTAGCCAGCCAGTCACAGCACCAGAACAAACAGTTCCATGGCTGTACAAAGTGCTGCAAAGCAGAGTCAGTTGTTTGCTTCATACACACATAAAAGCTATTCTTCATGTTGTCAACCTTTCTCTATGCTCCAACTGATCATGGATAGTGATAGCTCAATGCTACAACCATGAGGCAGGGAATGACCAGGCGTCTGTCTGTACATTGTATGTATGGAAGGCACACCCTAGACCTATCTACAAATCATATAAACGAAATTACCCACCCCTATAGAATCTGTACATCGTAGCATGATTGTAGCATAGAGACGATTGTACAGTACATGTACATGAAAGGCCAACCCTTGACCTCTATACATGTACATGTACACTGTATGAAAGGCAAAGCCTAGAACTTTATACATGTACACTGTATGAAAGGCCAACCCTAGAACTTTATACATGTACACTGTATGAAAGGCAAACCCTAGACCTATGCAACATATAAAATACTCATCCCTAGACCTACCTGAAATACCCACCCATAAATATCTACATTATATTCTGTAGACTGAAGGGCCCACCCTAGACCTATCTGTACATTGTAGACTATGGAAATAATGAATGAAAGGCCCACCCCAGACCTGCCCACCCCAGACCTCTGATCTCTTCATTGTTGAATGATAAGCCGACCCCAAACCTGTATCTCTTCATTGTTGAATGAAAAGCCCCCTAGATCTCTTGTGGTTCGTTTTTGTTTACTCGAATTCAGCTAGTGCTGGACACTGTACAATTAAGGCTTTGTATTTTTCTTGAATGAGGAATTGTGCATTGCAGTTTTACCATCAATTGGTCAGTGGTGTTTCAAAGGTAGAGATTGCCTTGCTGGTCTGGTAATAAAACAGTTGGAAATATTAACGACCTTCTGTCTTCTCAATAGACAACAGCATGGATGTCACGGAGGTAATGTCCTCTATTGTCCCTTGTGTTCGCCTTGGTGCCCCTTCAAAAGTTTCTAATAGTATTTAAGAATGTCCAATAGGAACGTGATGATTGTGCGTATGTCCATGTAATGTAACTGTACCTGAAATACAAAAACCTTCACATTGAGCCATCATTGCTGCAACTGACTTCGTCCGAAGCAATGAAGGGAGCAATTTTATTTATCAACAGACTACGAAGTTCAAGGAGGTTTCAGGTGAATGAGTCCCAATAATTAATGGTTTGAAAATATTATTGGTGTGCTGCAGGTCACGGTTCTGAGCTGGCCTTTAAAGGTAAGGACGATGTACGAGACAGTTATTGCGATGAGTGCGACATTTGCCTGTGCTACATCAGGAGTTGACCTTAACTTTTGTTGTGACTGACCAGTAGAACCAGTCGCCAAATTCGAGAAATGTTGAAGAGGATGTTTTTCATGACTGAACTAGCCAGCTGGATTTTGTTGGAGAGAACTTTGAATGGTTCTTGGCCTGATACTTCACCGAGTCAACAAATGTGATATTGCCTCTATGCCACCTAGTCATTGCCTTGGTGCCCTTGAAATACGATTTCCTCTAAGGGTGCCCTCATAAATGCCTTGGTGCTCTTGCCCTTTCAAAGAACCCATGTATTATTGTTGTATCCATGTGTCTTTCTTATCATAGTCTGTTGGGACTTGGCTTATAGAGTGATTACATCACAAGCCCAGTTGAAGGTTTTTGTAATCTTATATTACATGATAATTGTTAATCCGCCTTTATCAAAGCCAGTTGAATTAATTCTATCTCATCACCAGGTTTTCATTTTTAAAGACCACAGGGAGCAATTCATTCATCCAGGGCCAATGTCCTCGAGAACCGAAGGATACTGGAAATTATAAACAAGTATTACCCACAGCTAGCCCATGGCTAGCCAGACCCAAACTGCCCATCTAAACCAAGCTTCCTTGCTGTTTGTCATGCTAATGATTTCCAGGATTTGCGCTGCCTTAGTGGGGGCCCAGCTTGAAGCAGGGGCCCAGCTCGAAGCTTGTGTATACATCAGCTCTTGTATTGATGAGGGGGAGTCAGGGTGGGGGAAATGAGTTTTAATAATAATATACAGTAGTAGTGGACAATGGCAGTCTCTTGACAATGTGTGGTAGGGGCTAGCTGTTGTGATAACCCATGGAGGCGTACCATGGAGTAAGTCAGACATGTGACTGTTGGTCCATACTGATGAGAATGCTGGGCAGTGAGCTGGACAGAGCCACATGGGTTCATGGAGGTGGCTGAACTATTGACCCTAATTTGCATGCCAGGGGGAGATTTGGCCACAATGTGGGTAGGGGAGATGAGATGTTGTATAGTGTGGAGCAATATAGTCAGTCAAGCAGAGTGTGGAGGATCATTATGTATGCATGGTAGCATCTGTTAACTGGTACAGCAGCCAGCCAGCCTGCACTGGACAGGCTTGAGAGACTGGCTAGTTTAAGGGCATTGATGAAAATCAATTGAGGTGGTCTTGGTTTGGGGGGGGGAGCATTCCACTGAGGCTGCTTGGACAGTCTGTCCAGCATTATTGAGTCTGCTGATTGGGACATACCATTTGGGGGAATAGGGGTGCACAAAGGGTGGAAGTGGGCAATTAGGGCCAACTGAGTTGAGTTATGTACATTCCTTCATCCATGGTATAGAGATGTGCTGTTAGTGTTATTGAAAAATCAAGAGGTATTTACGTATTGTATGATGTAGGACAAAATACAGAATGAAAATTTGTAACAATTTGCTTTACAACAAGGATTTCAGTAAATAACTCTAGTATCAATTTAAGAGTGTAATTGACAATCTACAATTGGATGTTTCAACTGCAGAAATAATGTTGACTCTCAAATTCAGGACCACAGTCCTCCAGGCTTCAATATCTTGGTAAAAAAGTGTGAAATTTGATTTGGGGGAATTTCGAGTCTGATTGTAGCGTTTGACATCATTGTTTTCACTTGCTTTACTAACAATACAAGAGAGGGAAATACAGATCACCACAAATTGTTCATATTCTGGTCTCCTACATGGGGCACTCATGCTTTAAAGACAGGGTATAATTTTAGGCATTACAGCCTTCATGTTCTCCACATTTATGATGACCATAAAAACCATACTCAGTACAGTCTACAGAGCTCTAGAGGGCTGTTGCTATTATCAAACATTGTTAGAAATGACACCCTATGAAGTATGCTTTTATAAGAGCAAAAGGGAATTTTTCACCCAGAACTTTGAATTTTGAGAAATGCATGAAGCCTTTTTCAGTCATCTGAAAACACACAGTTCTTTGCGACAAGGGTGTTATTTCTTTCATTATATTTTCTTGCAGCTTTGTTGGCCAATTGAGCCCAAACTTTCACAGGTTAGTTATTCCACTATTTCTACCTCCATTTTTACTCCACATAGATGTACATGCATGATTATGACATTTACCAAAAGTAGGATACCCTGCCTTTAATATCCGAATGATTGTTATTGCTGAAAAATATTTGTCCACGCTCGTGAGTGGTAGGATCCTGCGGTGGCTGTGATCCTCGATAACAGGAAACCCAACATTCTCATCGGCGTGGGAAAAAACAACCAGCGCATCCCTCTTAAATTCATCATCAGTGTAATGATGTTGCAAACAATATTATCTACAGATGGCGTGTACCCCGCTGTTTTTTATAGCTATGTGAATCAAACTGCCTCTTCCTCATTCCTGCATACCTTCCAGGTAATTTTTGTTGTGCGACTGCAAAGTTCAATTACCTAGCATTAGAGTAAAATTACAGGCAAGCTTCTCCCAAGAATTTTTTCAAAGGCATTCTTAAGTTCTGAACCCAAAGAAGCGAAACAAGGTCTTCGGAATGTTTTCTATTTGGTGTTTATTTATTTATTTTATTTTGAAAAAAAAATATCTACTGTGCGTTCTGTGGAGCATTCTTTATGGTTTCTCTCGATTATTTTTGTGAATTCGTTTGCAGATGTAAGTAGGCCTATATAAACAGAGCACTGTTTATTCCTATTTAGGCAAAAATCCTTGGCGACTAGTGAAATCATTACCCCCTGCCCTACAAGTTTTTATTCAGTAATTGGGGATACTGAATGGCTTACTCCTCTTCTCACAGATGGAATTCAAAATAAGACTTGAGGATTGGAGAAGGAAAAAAGGTCCGGGGGGGGTAGAAACAAATACAAGGTAGAATGTTCAAGTCAATGATGACTTTGATTGGCTGCTCTGTTTGTGTCTTGGTTAAGACATCCATTGATCGTAAATCAAGACTGACTATGCTTTCCTGCTGCTAGTCATTGAAAAAGCCGAAAAGAAAAAGAAAAAAAACCTGAAATCGGTCCAAAAGAAAAAAACTATGAGCCAGGAAGACATGGCCGCATTACAGTTCATGTCCCGGTTCTCTCTCCCTCCCTTCAGAATAAATGATGAACATTTGAAATAAATTGTCCTACTTCTTGAGGTTGCTTGCTCCATTTATTGAACATGAGTCATCACTCACAGGTGCCCGGTAACAAGTTCGTCCCGTTCTCTCTTGCGCTCTCGCTTTATCCAATGTACTGCTATGCTCCGCAAAATTTTTTTTAACCCTCGATTGAATTTTTGTACCTGTTCCTTATTGAACATGCAATGTTTCCTTTGAAATTGAGAGAAGTAGCTACGCAAAGATTTTTGAATAAGTAGCCGGAAAAAAACTCCTCTGTGTTAAAAAAACAGGGTTTTGTTTTTTTCAGTTTGTCAAAGTCAAGGGGAAAAGATGAAGGAGGACATATTTTATCCTTAACACTCTTTTAAAGTATTTAGGTTTCTTCCGGTTTTTGTTTGTTTTTTAACTATGTTTTCTTCTCAGTTGAAACAAATCCAATACATAAAAAATCTGGACTGATTTTTTTTTCTTCAGCTCTAAGCATTTTGTGGAAATCACTTCAATATCTGATGGGGCTCTGAGGTTGAAACTAACCCACAAATCACCAGTGCCATCTAGACCCTAGAAGCCCATTAATCTTAGGGACATTCCATGACAAAAATAGAAAAAACATATGTCTAATATAATCTCAGGGGTGGGGGTTCAGTTTGGTATGCAGGTTTATGTCCAAGAGTTGGCTTACAAAATGTTTTTCACCAAATTGACCCCAATCTTTTTTGAATTTCATGTAAGGGGCCTATAGAAACACTTAGTAATTACTTCTAAAATTAATTATGTAGCAATAACATTTTACAATTTTTGGTTTGTTATAGAGCAGGTTGTGATAGTATGTGAAGCATTTTGACAATCATTTCGCATCGAAGTGATGAGGATGGACAAAAATACAAGTTTTTATCACACAAAATTTAAATTTAAGAAACATTACTGTCAGTGTTGGATTTTCGGCGAGATCATTCAAAGGCATTTGCAAAATATTGTTTTGCCTCTGATAAGTAAAAGTTAATAAAAACCAAAAATAGAATTATTGTAGTCTCGACATTATGTCGCGTCTGTCAGCCAAGTACAAACAATTTGGCATGTCACATGTATTTGTGCCATCTGTCAAAATACGTTCAGGGAAAAACAACCATAAAATAAATACAATAAAATTCTAACGGCGACTTCTAATAAGTAGGAGCCTACATTTATTTATATACCACAGAAAAATAATAATTAGTATTCCTTTGTAGTTTTAATTAAATGCCTTTTCTCGAGCGTTAACACGGCAAATATTAGGGTGGTATTGCTCAGTGTTTACAAGACAAGCTGGAAAAACTTAATTACAATGTAGTGATGACATTTTGTTTTTTGTATTTTTCCATTTTTTCATGAAGAGGGTCTCCACTCGTTCAATGATTAACTCTGTGGGTTGGATAAGTGTTAAACCTGTCCAGAGCAGGATGGTCAGATTGGATTGCCGGCACGCTCCACCGTTGACATGCACCACGGTCGTGTCTGTGAAAGCATTGGCCGCAGACACCTCGCGCAAACATGCCGAGACTAGCCAGGCGTGTTTATCTTGCCGTCAAACGGACGTGCATCCCCCTGCCGTGTTGATCTGGCGTCGGACGGGTCAGTTATATTTGGTATTACACTCGCAGACAAGAAAGGCAATTCACTGTGAGGGGAGTCATAGAGGCTGATTAAAAAAGGAACTCAGACCAGTCATTCCTGAATTTCAGAAAGGTCTGGAACGCCGCAATCGGATTTAATAAGCCATGTTGAAATTTAGTGGAGGGTGAAGTGCATGAGATTTTGAGTATCTAGTCCGTAACAGATGGCATTATTTATTAACACTGAGTGCTCTTATTAGAATGCTACTGTTCACAGTAACGAGAAGGTTTTTATTATGAGATGTCTCTGGGTTTTAAGTGTTTTGATTAAATACAAATCCCACACTTCATTACCACTCATTCAATTCCAACTGCAAATTCTGCAATGGGTTGGTGAGCACCCGTACACACTGTTATGTGAAAATGTTCAATTTCAACCAAACTTAATTTCCAACAAATAATTTTATGCGATATTTAGCGGCGAGTGAAATTCCCCCACTGGCAGAAATCCGCACTTTTCGAAAATAAATGAACTGTTAAATTTGCCTCAAAGTGTTGAAATTTTCCTTTCTGAATGCTTTTTAAATAAGAGTCCTTTCGACTCAAGGGCAGATTCTTTTTTCGTCTCGGAGATCCTCTTAATTGTAACCTGATTTGTAGGAAAGATGTGACGTCTGGGACTGGAACAAAAAGCGAAAGAGGAAATGCACAGGCCCTTTCCTTCGCAGTCTGACAAATAATTACCAAAGTGTGGGAAAGAATTCCTCTTTCAGACATTGACTTGGTGCAGCAATTCTCCAGGATCCATTAAGTTTAATATTTGTGTGTGCGACCAAGGCACTCTCTTGGTGAATTAGAGTTCAAAGCAATGACGGCCTTCACATATTTTTTAGCTCTTTGCATTGTTGAGTGGATTCTATTTTCAAGGATTGCCATGGTTATCTGTGTCAATGTCACACAGTCATTTCTGATTGCTGCTGTAACTTGAGCTGAAGTGTCAATGATATCTTTGTCAGGTTGTCACTGTCTCAGCCATTTGTCACTGCTACTGTCACTTGAAGAGCAGAAATGTCATTGCTTTATCTGTAGGGTTGTCACTGTCACAGTCATTTTTCATTGTACTGTCACTTGAGCATAATTGTCAATGTTTTCTGTGTCAGGTTGTCACTGTCTTGACCATTTTCCTTGTACTAAATGTCAACGCTATCTCTGTAGGGTTTTCACTGTCACTGTGATCTGTGATTGCAGACTGTCACTGTTGTCCATGTAACATTGTCACTGTCATTATACACTCATGGACATTTGTCATTGCTGCTGTCATTTAAACCAGTACAGTACGCTATGGTGATCATTCCTTCTCACACATTGGACCTGTTCTCAGGAATAAACTACAAAATTCCATCCAGGACATTGTTTCTCTAGAGACTTTCAAAATAGAACCAAAGACGCTGCTCTTTACACAAGCTTACTGTTTTTCGATTGTTTATTATTTGTTGTTTTATACATCTATTTTTATCTATGGCTGTTGCACCATGAATAATGTATTGTGCTTTATAAATCAAAATTATTATTACTATTATAAGTTGACGTTGGCCTAACCTCTTGCCCTGTTTTCTTGTTGTTGAGTTTCTGCCAAATGGTTTGCGGTACTGGTGGAAGTAGATATAGCATTTAAAGACAAAAGATCTCTATCAATTGTTGTCGGAGGGAAGAGTCTGTGTAGCATTGTTCTCCCTTGTGGCCAACTGCCAGTTGCATCATGGAGGAAGGTTTCATGTCACATTTTTGTGGTCAAGTTGAAATCCTGTCTAGTTGTCCAGCAACAATGGGGTTGATTCGCTGCCTTCCAAAGTTCCTTTTAAATTTGGACACCCTGTTTTAACTTTTATCTGCCATTACATGTAAATGTTTTGTAGGTGAACAACTTGGACACCCAGTTTTTAAATGTTCAGCAAATCTAAGCACCCTTTTTATCTGTAAGTTACAAGTAAATGTTTTGTAAGTGAGCAATTTGGAAACCCAGTTATTCAATTTCCAGCAAATCTGGACACCCTTTGACCAAATCCTGGCTAAAGCGTTGCTGGACTCCCGAGTCCACTTATAAGATAATTTGACTCTGTACATCACTACCTCTTATAGGGGGGAGCTGGGTGGAGGGGTTGGATCTTTTACAACCCCCACCTGTCATTAAGTAATCAGGATGTATCTGTAGCTGGTTTCTCAAGAACGGAAAGCCGCAGATTTTGCCTCCTAGTTGACGCGGGTTAAGTGGATCGCCTAGACCTAGTGTCTCTTGATGCGTCCTGTATGGAAGGAGTCTGTAATGGAGGGCCATAAAGGTGTCTCCAGGACCCCAAGACAGGCTGCGGAAGAGTTTGATTTCTTGTGCCATGGATTCCATCATGATGTCATCATCAAAGAAAAGCAAGATCTTTACACTTTTTATGTGTGGTGTTTTCTTGTAGATTGCTGCTGGGTTCTGGTATTTTCCCAGCCACGGAGACCTTTTGAAGTATTTCACTTTTGTTTATTAGTATTCTTACACATGTGTAAGTTGTGCCTTAAGTCTCAGGGGAAAGACTACAGAGGAAACTCTACGGATGCGAAGTTGTTTTACCCAAAAGCAAGATTCATTTTCTGAGGGAAAATAAGTAAGAAAGACTTAAGTGTTATTCTCTGTTTCCTTTATTTGCCACCCCCATATCCCCTGAAGACTCAATGTAGAAACAAACGGTTTTGACTTCGGTAAGAAAGCACCAACCTTGCCAATTCTGAGAAAGAAAACAACAAATAAGAATAGAAAACTAACAAACTAAGTCGCACAATAAACAGTGAAAATGGATTGCAAAGTGGCGATTCCATTTGGCAAACTTTTAATGTGGGTTTAAAAATACGGTTATTGCACTTTCAACTCGTGAGTGCTTTGTTTTGGGACATGTTCATGTTTGTTGTTTGTTTTATTTCCATTCATACAATCATACATACAGATAAATAATGAATGATGGTCAAAACAGAATGAATCATACATTAATGAACAATGCAGACAAGGCCTTCTGTAACGGAGCACCCCACAAACAATTCCTAGATTGATATTTTGATGGCTTTGGGGATTGCGTGGCACAGAGGAAACTCAGGATGCAGAGTTTCTATCCAGTAAGTCGACAAATCCTTCCAAATACTTATACTTCTTGTGAAGAACCAAGATGATATTTGTTAATAGTATAAAAATTAGAATAATAATTTGGGAGGCTAATCATCCGTACTATCAGCTGCTGAAAAGCGGAATTGTGAAAGCAAATGCTACGATGTGGTCAAACCCCTGGTTTGAAATGGCGCCTTTATGCAGCCAGACTCATCGACCCAAATAGTTGAATTAGGCCTACCACAATTGAAAACAAAAACGTTATTCTAATTTTTATCCAGTGCTAATTGATTTTCTGTTATTGACACCAATAATATTGGTGTCAATGGAAAAAATCAATTCCTTCGCTGACTGAAGCAAGGAATCATATTAGTTCAACATGCAATTATTTTTTTTTTGCAGCAACAAAGTTCAGGTCTGCTCACTGCTTACAATACATGCTTATCCTAACTCCCTTTACTGATGGCAAGAAATCTGCTGAGACTATCACAGGTAACCCAACACTTGGACTCTGATTATGTTGGTATGCTGCCACCGCCTACATTTTCCATGTAAAAGTACAGATTAAATTACATACGGGTGTAGGGTTAACTAAGGTGTTTTTAATTGAAGAAAATATTTATTTTGGGATACTGTGAAATGAAATGTGTAATTGAAATAAGGGAAGGAACTGAGGAAATTGGTGAAAACTGTCCCTGATCACTGAAGGAAACTTCCTGGCACAGTTTAGAAGAGGAAACTAATTTCTTTAGTTGTTTTTTGGTAGACGCTGAGGAGTCCGTTCAAGGGGGAAGACTTATTTTAAGGCGTCCCTTTTGATTTCCTTCTTTCATTTCTGACCTGTAACGGAAACGGGTGTCAACTTTATTCCCTTATATGGTCAGTATGTGCGTGTGCGTACCCCCAAGAGTATTACATGATAATGGTGACAAGGGGGAGAGGGGGACCGAAGGGACCGAAGGGACCGAAGGGAATGGGGGCATTCATGGTTCTTCTCTTAGGGTTTGGGTATTTTTTGTACTCGACACAAAACACAATGTCCACAGATTGAAATTAAAATGCGTTTTGCCGAGGTGCTGTAGTTTTTGAGAATTGAGCAGGCCTTCATTCTTAAAATTTTATGGCACAAAAATATCTTTATATATTATATAGATATTGCAAATTTTGTCTTGTGTTCTGGGGGATTTCTTGGGCCAAATATTTGTTTATTTCTCTTCAGGGAGCTGTCCAGCCTCAGCTGTAATTGTTGCTGACAGCAGATGAGTCGGGCAGTTGCAAGGCTCGTTAGTTTTTCTTGATCTGTACTTGACCAAAAAACAAACGCCTTTAAGAGCTGCTAATTGTTGATCCTGACATCTTGGGGTAACGGGGGGGGGGGGGGGGGGGGGGGGGTGATGGAGGATGCCTTTTGAAATTTGTTAAGTCGATGGTCTTTTGGGGTTTGGTTTCGATTCCTTGCGTGATCTGAATGATGAAGAGTATTTCCTGTACGGGCGCTGGATGCCCTTGTGTGTCCCTAGCCAGTGAAATGGTCTATGATTCATGATTGATAAGTCCAAAATGAAGGTTGGATTATAACATTGTGTGAAATCTGGCCAGTAAGACTTGTTCTTATCCTGTTGGACTGTAATAAATTTTAATGGAAGGCTTTGGGCATGGGCTGACAACGACTGATTTGTGTTTGATGACTCTTTTTGTGCAGGGAAACCTGTAGTTTTGTTTTTCCATGGTTTTTCGCATTATGGAGTAAGGATGGAATTGAAACAGGAAAGGCTCATTTAACCTGAGGATGAGTAGCATTCAGGAGTCAAAATTTGAAGAAAAATAATTCTTGCAAATTTACTTTCTTTTGTTTAATTTCTGTCTTCAAGAAGTCTTCTACATTCAAAATGCAACAGGTTTCAATCAGTGATCTATGTCAACATCTAGTTACACAGCCGTACATTGTAGTATGCGTCTTCATCCTAAACCTTGATGTGGAAATGAAATGTACAAGTTTAAATTCTTTGCGCTGGGTATTACCCTCTGAAATAAGGTTGCAAAATATTTTGAACCATCCCAAACTCGTGGAACTCCAACTCGGCATGTTTAGTTTGATTATTTTGGACTGAGGACTGCGAATTGGTATACTAATTTAAGCTGTAATGTTTGTGATCGTGCATACCACCATTCACAAGAGTCCAATGGGTTTGGGTGCCAAGTTACCAATTATGGCATTGGGTTTTGTTGGGAGTGAGGAAGGTGAATTGCTCAAGGGAATTCAGGGATTTAATCATTTGTGCGAGTTGAAAGACGGGGAATGGTCTTTGCCAAACTTTAACATGCTGCAAAGTCAACACTAAGGGTGTGTAGCAACTCATGCAATTACAGGTTACAAAGTGCGTTCAGTATTTACTGTGGAAAGTAAGTGCCACTTTATCATACATTTCTGACACTCTGGTGTTGACAAATGTTTCTGAAAATGTTGGTTTTTTTCTAAAGGGTACAAGGCTATCATCCTTTATATCAGGTGAAGTAAAAAATAGATGTTAAGTGTCCCCGCCAGCTTCCATTTGTTATATTTTTTTATAGGGGGGTTGGGGGGGGGGCACATGCACTTTATTTTTACAAATTTCTGAACTTTACTACAACCAAAAAGAAACTACAGTCAGACCCTGTGGCAACATTTAAATCACAATGCAAATAATACATCTCTGCAATATCTACATGTTATGTGGTACAACAAGCGCAGATAAAATCATCCCTGATTACTGACAAAACACAACTTGGACTTTGACAAAAACATCGAGGGCGCAGTGAATGTTTATTCTAACGCACAGAACTTGTTGACAAACCACCCTTTGGTATAATGACACCCACCCATCCTTTTAGTGATTGCCCCGTACTTGGTGCTGAAGTCCTCTATTGGAAAGCTATAACAGTTTGTAATGCATGATACATGATATCACTGTTTCAGTTGTTTAGTCACATTGTTATGTGTGTGGTTGCCTGCTTACCAGGGCAAATTTTCCTGCAGCTGTTTTAGCATGGAAGGCTTCGCTTAGGCATGGGCTTACAGAGTTCTGTAAAATGTGTTTGTGTATACCGGCTGTACTAAGGGTGGAAGCGCAGGATTGTGTGGTTTTTGGCGATATAAAATTTGGCCCGGGTCTTTGTCATTTGTAGCATTCACTTTACCCCCATGGAATAAGTAGCAAAGTCCTCTTGTCTACTGAGTGAAAAGCAACACTCTTTGAACTCCTAGTATCCATTTCACTCCTGGTAGCAGAGAAGCAAGTAATGTTCAATGGCATCAGACACATTCAGATGCCTTAAACAGACACTCTGACAAGAACTTTAAATTCAAACCTATAAATACATTCAGTTTAGAAATAGAAATAATCAAGAAGGTATTATCAGTAAAGGTCATCGGCATTGGATTATTGCAGTTACTGTATCCACATTCTTTCCGCTTACTGAACAGTCCCAGTGTGGTTCATGCTGCAACCATAGAGGTTGGTCTGCTCTATGTTAATTCCACATGAAAAGGTCTCATTGACTGTTGTACTCCAATACAACTATATAGAGAAAGGCAATACAACAAAAGTAAATAGCTATTACATAACACCATCCCCCATAACACCCCTGAAAGAATCCAGTCAGGCTTGCTGAGAATGTAGACTGTAAAATTGGCTCTAAGCCAAGGTACATACACCCCCCCCCCCACCCACAACAAGATTGGATCAGAGCCCCCTATAATCATGCCCCCAGACAAACTAATCCTTGCCAGTAAGCTGAAAAGACAACATCAATTGATGCAACCTACTACTCCCTGTTGCTGATAATCTATCCCCTTCTCACACCACAGAGCCTCCATGCTCACACCAATCATTGATCTCCTATACCATTCATACTGAGATAGTTAATGCTTTTTGTTACCCCTGAACGCATCAGTGCACCCCTCTGAATGATGAGAGAACCAGTATAGGCCTTTTCAAAACAATGGCTTTGGGCTCCATCCTCTCGTCTGAAGCCCTGAGCGTGTACGCAAAGCACCCTCAATATTGTCCAATCAACTGCGGGGCCTAGCTAGCCAGAGCCGAATCCAAAGCAGAAGCCGTGGTTTGCAGGCCCTCAAAATTATTACATCAGACAGATTTGAGAGACCAAATTATAAAGGTACAGTGTTAAAAATTGTTACCCCATTGTTACCCCATTGTGACCCCGGGTATTTTGGGCGCCTAGGCCCTTTTAATGCATTTATACCATAGGTCTTTTTGGTTGGTACTACATGGAAAAGAGTATGCGTGTCTGTGCTGTGCACAATGGTAGCCTTTCACCTTTCATGCATTCATGTTTGACCAGCTTTTGATTGTGGCACTGATCAAATGAAAATCAGTTGAATGTCAATGTAAGGCCCTTGCCACATTGGTAAACAAAATTAGCCGCTTTGGTAAATCCGGAAGTAAACAAACCAGTTTCAGGGCATTATTTCAAAAGCAGAAAATACTGCTCAACAAATTTCTTAGCTAAGCAAAAATTTAGTTGGGCACCAGCCACATCAATGTAAACTTAATTTTATTTTTAGCGGCCAATCTTTTTCTGCTAACAATACTAATCTGTGCCTATCAAGGTTTTTTGCTTACAAGCATGTCAGGAAAGTTTCATTTTAAACAGAAATCGCACCCCCCCCCCCTTCTACTATACAGCCCTAAAGCTGCTAAACTGATATTAAGTCAAACTTGTCCACACCCATAACCACAGTGCCTCTGATGTATTGTGCCTGACCTCCATTAGCAGTTTCCTTTCTTAAATAACCTTCAATATAATTAACCACAGGCTACAAATCATAATCCTTATTCCATAACTTCCTCTCCACCCCCCCCCCCCCCCCCCCCCAACACCACCCTCCCTTCCAACTTCAAACCAAGCACAATACACTTTTAATAACAAAACCCAGAAGCTGACTACTGGTAAATGAGTAAACACCCATTTCCCCCCAATTGAGCTCCTTTGGATTCTGCAAACCCTCTGCCATGCCCTGTGGTCGGAGACCCATAACTAGATAATCCTAGGCAATGTTTGTCAGCCAATTACTCAGTCCAGACATAGCTCAGACCCCTTTATTGAAGCTCACTGAGCTGAGACAAGTCATCAAGGACCAGACAACAAGATTGAAGAAAAGTAAGATTCTTGACAGACAAAACTCCAGATGGTTATGAAGTTAGTTTAATTCATTTCAGGTAGACTTCATTCTGGAAGATGAACCCACCACTACCCCATGGTCCTTTCACACTTGATGCAATTTACCGGGGTTAACCCTGGGTAGACCCTGGGTATAACCCTACTCCCAAGTAGAGGGAGCTATTTCCTTGGAGTTTGCTACGAGTAGGATTTGAAACTTTGCATGGTAAAAGTATAACTTAAAGAGGTTTGCACAGTTGCACTCTGTCCTTACTCTATGGTTGCACCATGTAAATATCTCTCATTGAGTCGTTAACCCAGGTTGTTTTCATTTTCAGAACCAACACTACTCAAAAAGAGGCATTCACATGGTGTGACTGCAAACCTGTCTCACTGTTTGCTTCAGTTAGGTAAATGCCAGCAAAATGTTTCCTACGAATGTCCTGGGATATCACTTAGTGTGGAGGGGTGGGGTGGGCTTTTGTGAAAAAGCAGCTAAATTGGGGGGGGGGGACACATTATTGCCTCTTCAAGGGTTTGTGGGTACATATTATTGCCATGGTGATTGGTGAGGATTAAGTAAACTGATGTTGGTGATTGTTGTTGCCTTCTGACATGACGTGACACTCGGCCTGGTCTCATTTTTTCTTGCTTATCGCTCAGAGGAAATGACGGAGATCAAAGTTCAAACTGGCACGAGAAGATAAACTTATCGTTTTAAAACGAGATGTGATCTTTCTGTGTTAAGTAGAGAGACAAATCAGATTGCTTCACTAGCCTGGTTTTTCAGGACATGGGGTGGAATTTACATTAGGACTTATCCTAAAGTATTCAATAACTCATAAAGAGTCCTACGACTACATGTACATTGTTGCCCAAAGTTAGGACTACATCTAATGAAAAGGGCATGTACAAGTATATTGCAGAATAAGTTATTTACAAAACCAAGATGCTTTCAGAGCCAGGCAAATCCCCCAAAAAATATTGAATAAAAATTGAAAAAAAAACCCCAATAATGTCGATGACTTGATGTGAATATAACGGTACTCGTGAGAATGGGTCGATATAGCTTTTCTGCAGTCAAGGAGAGGTGATCTAGACTTATTGTGTACATTCATCTCCACATATAATCTCGGAAATATGTAAACAATAGAAAGTCTTTTTCTGTCTTTGGCTCTCAACTGCAAACTGAAGTAGTCCTTTGGCCTGGTTTTGGGCGATTTATTTTTCGTTCATAAAAAAAAAACACTAACCAATGGACTTGGCTGGAGGTAGAAAACAGGCCTGATGCATGACAGACCCTCAAGGATCTGATCAAGTTGGATTACCAGCTAGTGTCAACCCTAAAAAGCAGGATCAGATCTGATTCAAGATCCAGCAATTTTAATCCATCTTTTACAGAGGGTTGATCCACACGTCTGTTTTAGACTGGCATTTGTAATCTGTGGTTCAAGAATAAAGTCCAGTAGTCGTGGGTTGAGGTATACTCCCATGACTTGACATGGATCTTACAGAGGGCATTGCCCTATCAATGCCTAAAAGGCCTTGTTCTTTTTTTTCTTATTTTAATCTTGTGGGGCTTTATGTTGTTTACAATGATGTTCGTTTATTTGTTTGTTATTTTGGGAATGCTCATTACTGAGGGAGTATCACAATTAAGTCGTCCCCGCTTCACAAAAAGAGGGAATGTTGAGCTTCTTTGTCGTTGATAACTGCTTTTTCAAAGTGTGTACAGGCATGGATTCATTGATAATGCGTTTTATTTAAGTGTGTGCAGCTTGTGATTGTGAGCAGGGGAGCGTGCAGCTTGTGATTGTGAGCAGGGGAGCGTGCAGTTATCTTCCATTCTGCCCAGTTTCGTGTGTTATAGGCCAAGTAAAAAAAAAAAACATGTTTAGCATCCGCGACCCCGCTTCCTTTTTAGAGACCGTGTCCTCTTTTTTGTCTTTCAGATGAAACAAATAAATTTGTGGGGGAAAAAAAAAAAAAAAAAAAAACAGCCGCTTAACTTAAAAAATGTGGGCAGCCATTTTAAAAAGGTTCTCCTCCTTTTTTTAAAGAGGTAGTACGTTAAACAATTTTATTTTCTGCCCTTTTCAGTACAATTGGAATTAACCAGGAGCCCTCTATTCACCAATGTTGTGGTAATAGCCGGGCTATAGTGCACTAACCAGGAGCCCTCTTTTCACCAATGTTGTGGTAGTAGCCGGGCTATAGTGCACTAACCATCAAGGCAACAAAAACCCTCTCCCTAGTGGCTTGCCATTCTGCAATGCTTCCTTTCTCTTCCTTTCTCTTCTTTTCTCTTCTTTTCTCTTCTTTTCTCTTCTTTTCTCCTCTTTTCTCTTCTTTTCTCTTCTTTTCTCTTCTTTTCTCTTCTTTTCTCTTCTTTTCTCTTCTTTTCTCTTCTTTTCTCGGTAGCTGATCGTAGAATCAGTCACTCGTGTGCGCTCTATTCAGTCACTGTATGACAAAGGACAATAGTGGATGCATAATTCAGTGTGATGTTAGAAGGCGTATCTATTCTTGGCCATTCGCTTGTTGTTGTTTTTTTTGTAGTCCGCAGTTTTATGGAACGATGGGGTTATATATTTCTGCGGAGAGATGTTTGGGGAGAGTTTCTTGGGTAATCTTGAGAGTTTACCAGACGTCTGATTTCTAATTATTCTAACCTGACGTAAGAATTTTTCTTAAAACGTTGTCGAGACTTCAAAGTTCCTTGATTGAAAGAAGTAAAGCACTTAGCTCAATGAGGTGCCTTACTTCTGGTTGTTTGTTGCTTTCAGAGTTTGTTCTTTTGTGGCGGGCAAATTATACCTTGGCTTGGAGCCAACCCTGGTCCCACTGTTGCCTATCCCTGCTGTGAGTTTAGCAGCGTGCTTGGCACAGGTTTGTTTAGATGTAAACACCACATGGAACATTCAAGGCCCCAACACCTCTTAAAGGGAAGATTGCATAATAGATAATTCAACCTTTTGCATAATTTTGTGCTGTATTTAAAGAGGGCGAGTGAATAGGTAATAGCCTGTAGCCTTTGAGAAAGACTCTGCTTGGGTCGAAGCGTCTCGGGCCATTAACTATTTTTTGCCATTATATGTCCTCTGGTTGGTAAGTACTTTGCAGGAGCTAGTTCTATTTTCTAGGGAGAAGGTATAACTTTGGTGATCAGGGTGAATTTTCGTGTACAATTATCATAAATGATAGTCTGGGATACAGGGAATGTGACACAGATTGGAAAAGAAAATGTATTGTTGTATTACTAATGGTTTTGCCTGCTTTTTTCTGTTGTTTCTTTTGCCAGTGTGTGTGTGTGCACAATCTGTGAGCGTGGCATGTCTTGCCTGGAGTGTTGTAGCTTTAATTGGCCCCTATGCAGGGTACCAACCAGAGAGAGGTCAGAGACCCTAGCAGGGTTTCTCTTTGCTCTTCTTAATCCAGCGGGAAAATATTTAGGTGTTTCAGCAACAGCCCAGACATCAACACCACTAGCAAGGATGTGATTTTCTGATGATTTTTACAAGAAATCCAGTTTTTGTTGACACCCCCTTAACCACCTCCATTTGTATAAAATTTATAATAACATGAAGATGAAACCATATAATGCCCCAGATTGCAGAGTAGCGCTTCGGAAACCATAGATAAATAAGCTGGAGCGCTTTCATGCTTTTGAGTTTACAGTTGAGATTGGTTTTTAACAGCCCATAACATCCCTGTTCTAGTCCAACCACTTATTGGTATGTAGAATGGATCCTATGGGAGAGAATGTTGCTTTCCTTAAAAAAGATAAATTGGGAACAGATGGTAGTTGGCAATTTGATTGCTCAACTCCCACCCCCCCCCCATCCCTATTTTATGATGAAAAGAAAATAGAGCCAGAGTTAATGTGGTAAGCTGAGGAAAATGGTGACAGTGAATCGACCTAGAATAATATGTGTCAATAGTAAATATTATGGTCTGCGTTTTTAGATAGTGTTGACTGTAGGGTCTTCACCTATTGATCGAGTTTTTTGGGAGATAAGTTATAAAAGAGGTTGAGGCCACAGCCATGCTTTATAGTAACCCACATCAAACGGATTGTGGTGATTATGTTTTTTTGTCATATTGCCAAGTTTTTGTGCGTAGGGTTTTATAAGATCCGCCTACACTGTACTTGTACAATTATTTACTTGGCCAGCTGTAATTCCATGAATCCAGGCACCTGCAGTTTATTAGGGACCGGGAGTCAGCTGAATGCAGTGTAGAGAGCAGATGCTGCTTTTGAAGTCAAGGGAAAGTCATTGTTGGTCTTTTGAACTGAGAGTTTATTTGTTCCGGGTCGCTGGGTTTTTAGAAGCATGCTCTTAGTTTAAATTTAGCTGTTGTACTATTTTGGAGGGTTCCTCAAGTTCAACATTTCTAGTCAATGAAATTGGGGCATGGAGGGAAATAGCATGGTGCCTTGATTATAACATGAGAATCCTGACTGTATTTGTTAGTGTGGGTTGAGGGAACCAGACAAACATGGCCGCCGCGTGACGTAGGCTTGCCGTGTTTATTTTGTTCACTTTGATCAATCGTTACGAATTGAGATCCATTGGATATAAACATTGGATGAAGTCAAGCAATAACATTACTGCGTTATTGCAGAACGCCTGACATAACCAGCTCTTGAAATTGGCCACTGGAATGTGTTTACTACTGAAGCCTGTGCTGCTGTCTTTTTTCAATTTTGATCTGACATGTCATTAATAACTATTACATATCTAGGCCATCCAGGCTAGCTTGGGTAGCACAGTGACTATCCCTGGTGTTGCCACTGCCTCCCCCCCCCCTCTTCAAATTTATTAAACCCTTTAGAAAGGACCTTGAGATAAAGTAGAGGACAATAGATGGTGGAAATAAAGAGAAATGGTTCAAATAGCAGAAGGAAATTGGCGCTGGCCTTGACGAGATGAGTTTAGTGATGGTTATAAAATAGGTTTGGCAGAAGAGGTATATTATTTGCAGGAAGGGTCCAAAGATTCTGCCTTTAGAGGGTTTCAAGGTTACTTTTTGTCTGATACAAAACACATTAAACTGAGGCCTACATGATGTAATATAATGACGGTAAAAAAAGCTTCCCTTAATATATAACTCGCTGAGGTGTTGTAGTTTTTGAAAAATTAGTAAAACGTTTTTTTGCAGCTCTGCTAAAAAAACATTGCCCTGTGTTTTTTTTTTTTTTTTTCGAAAACTTTGACGACTAATGAAGCTGAAACTTTAACATGTAAATTACATTACAAACATCTTTATTCACAGTGAGTAGGGATTCGTACATGGCCAAAAACCTTACCTACAAAAGATATCAAAACCCTTTAGTTGTACAGCCAAACATTGAGATATTAATTTTTAATTTTGTATTTATTTTTTCTTCGTTCATTCCAGGCTATCGATGAAAACAGCAACCCGAAGAAGATCAAATTGGAAGATGAACATCTTATGTCCAAAGACGCCATTGTCACGTCAGCGTGGTCAGCGGATGGGCTGTCCCTGCAACGACCGTCTGCATTCCGGCCATGGTCACCATCGGCATTGGGCAAGGACAACAAGGGGCTACCCGAGCATGGAACGGTCCTGGTCAGAGATAGGTGGGTATTGCGCACACCCCTGTGTCAGCGTGCTTAAAACAGCTCCCTCTTGTGATCATGTCTGTCCTGTTGAATAATGCATAAACTCAGCCCCGCTTAACTTTCATAGTCCACCTCTAGGTGTTGTTGAGTTATGGATTCATCACTTTATTATCAGGATAGGTTTATCTTGCCTGGAATTGAATCTTTGAGGAGAGAGCAAGGGCGTTTTTATTTTGCCAGCGGCACTTCTACTTGAAAATCTTATAGGCTGTGGGAAACTTTTGAAGGGGCACCAAGACTGAATATGCCCATATAGGGGCCACCTCGGAAGAATAGTCCCAGATAGGAATGCACAATCTGAAAAGTGTTACAGCGGGAATGCTTCTCAGATGCAAATACGTCCAAAGCGGTAATGCTTCTCAGATGCAAATACGTCCATGGTCCATGCAAACAAAATAATCCCACAGAGGATAACCTTTTCTTAATAGCTGTAATGCTTTCCAGTATCAACTTTGGGCACATACAAACCGATATGTTTTAACATGATAGCTGCACTACTTCGAAGTGAAATGTTTCTCAAAAATGCTTTTACTTTCTGAAGCTGCGTTAGGCTTCTAACCAATAGTTTCTAAACTTATAGGGTCTACCTTCCCTTTAAGAACAAACTCCTTTCCCATCATGCTGTGAAGTCCTCACACACATTGAGTGTCAAGAGCGCATACTGTACATAGATAAAGGCCAACGAACTAGTTCAAGAAAAAAATTTCTTCACCTCTTTATTGATCAAGGACATAATAAATGTTACATCTGATTTACCCCCTCGAGAATCTTGGACTGGCGCCAAAATGGATGGTGGATAAGGAACATTGGTTAATTGTCACGTTTGCCAGCGGCGCTGAAAATGTCAAAAGCAGATGACTGAAGTGGAACACTCATGTAACCTCAAAATGAAGAAGCTTAGATAATAATGTTGTGCAGGGTTTGTGGTACATGTTTCTCAGCGGTGTTCCAATTCTTTACATCTGTTGAGACCGCTGAAGGTCATAGGCTTCTAGGGCCTATGACCCCCCCCATGCACGCCCACGCACAGGATGTAAAATGAACCATCAGGAGTACAACATTGTACACGAACAGTGCTATCAAAATCGCACATTATTTTGAGGTAAACTCAATTTTTATTTGTTAGAGCAGGCCTGGAAATTACCCGCAGGCCCTGGTGGCTACGGCCTACATTTGTGATTGGCCTTGGCCTTGGTGCCCCATCAAAAGTTTCCCGAAGATTGTAAGATTGTGTAATGGAAGTGCCCTTTGCAAAATGAAAACAGTCTTGCCCTATCAAAGATGAAACTTCATGTCGATAGGAGTTTCAACAAATATTTATTTTGAAGTAAATTCCTTTAGGTGAGGACAATCATGTGAACTCACATGTTTGTACGCGCTAATGTACAGCTAGCAGCTGAGAGGTCTTGCGTTGACCAAACTTTTCATAAAAAGAGATCACATTTTTAAACCATCATTTATTCTGCATGGCCCCTTATTATAATTGTGGATTTGAGCATTCTCTTCAACAATAATTGGATTTCAGAGTTCAGTGGCAATTGCCAATAGTGTCCAGTGCCTTAAAATAATGAAATACTGAACTGAGCGAATCAACCCATCATTGACCCCCAAGAGTTGAAGTTTAGCTGACACTGCACCTATTGACACAGAAACCTAGAGGTTTATTGTTACTGGCCATGCTAGCATCAGTAGTGGGAGATCCCATCGCTGGTTCAGTTTAGTCCAGACGAAGCAGATCATAGATAATTGGTCCCACAGACATCTGACCCCTACAAATATGTGACCACAAAGATTTTTTTCTTCACTGTTTTTTTCCCTTTTTTTTTTTTTCTTTTTTTCCCTTCACATGATGTGTTATTCAAGTAGGCCACTGCGGTTTTCCTGTCTTGGTTTATTGGGTGGGCAAAAAATATAATCTTTTGTCTTTGGTTGCTTTCATTTTTATTGTTTTATATCTATCAGCTGTAAGGCCAAATAAAAAAGAAAACTTGTTTAGCATCCTGGCTTTTTGAAAAAATATAAGGTTTTCTTTTTGTGTCTTCTTTTTTGTTTCAAAAATGGCCACTTGACACATTTTTAAGACAAAAGCTGAGCTCATTTTTGATTTTTTTTGTTTTCCCCTTTTTTTTCCTTCCAGATTGTTAAAATGTAATTTTTGTTTGTGGCCTCTCTAAAGGAAGTGGGTGGGGACATGAAACATCATTTTTTATTTGTTCGGCCAGAGGGAATATCTTTTCTGGAAATGATAATAGGGAAGTTCTCACGCTAAATGAAAGTAAAATAGCGATCTGTCGGCCCACTGAGGGATTTTTTATGAGACATATTTCTTGACATAACAAAATGCTAGTTTTACATTGTTGGTTTCAAGTACCGCTGACTGAAGGAAAGGAAACTTATCTATCATTCTTTACTCATTAAAGGGTCTGTTTGTAACGACCCAGAAAATGAATGGCAATCAAATCAATGGAAATTTTTGATTTTATATGAACCCTGATTTGTTGCAAGCCAAATCAAAAATGAAAGTTCAACATCTTGCTTTGTTTTGTGATAAGAACAAAATGGAGTAAGAATCAAAGACATTAAAGAGAAGAAAAGCATAGCTTTATAAACATACACTGTAGACAAATTTAATGAGCACTTCTTTGACACGCCCTTCTGGTGTGTGAGTAGTGCTATAATATAAGAATGGATTATTGTTATTGTGGGCAATTTATTGCATTAGATTAGACTTTTTTATTTGTAATGCCCAGCATGAAAATCACTTTCTCGATTTGCACATTAAATACAGACACAGCACAGTGCATGTAGGCACAGTACACTGATTAAATGCACTGTACATAATATGTGTGTATAAAATGCATAATGTTAATTAGGCATTGTAGAAGTATAATAATAATAATAATAATAATAATGCATTTATAATGCGCCATCTATCTAGTGTACAAGACCCTATTCCCAGGTTCAGAACTAAAAAACAATACATACAACAGAAAAGAAATGTAGAACATAATACAAAATTATATAATGAATAATCTACTGTCAAGACATGTAATGAGCTAAGTGTAAGAGGATTTAAATAAATGAGTTTTAAGCAAGTTTTTAAACAATGGAAGAGAACTACAGCGCCTGATGTTATTAGGTAAAGCGTTCCAAAGGCTTATACCAGGTATTTGTTTTACATGATTTATGTATGTACTTGTACATGTCATGCTCATGTATGTGCACATACTTACTATAAGCATGCACGGGCCATTTAGAATAGTGGATATTAAAATTATGTTTTTGAAATTGGTTTTCACCAGACAGTATTGAAATCTATAACCAGCAAATCACCACTTGAAGTCCGGCTATTTTTAACCAAAAACCTACATGTAGCCCCATGCCAAAGGTTTGATTTATTTACACTCTTCCAAAGGGCTGTGACTAGAATCCATTTAATGTGACTTTAGATAGACTCGGCTGTAGACAAACTGGACTTTGCAAATATTGACTTCCAATGTCTAAGGTCAGAGAAGTTATTGCTGGTACTTGTTGTCTGCTTCCCATGAACTGATTGGCTTTTAGCATGGAGGTAGATTTCTATCATAGACATGACCTCAGAGGTGGTACAGGTCAAACAAGGTCAAATTGCCATTGGGAGACCATAGATTGAACTTTTAAGTACTAAAGTTTAAAGTTGCCCTGTGAAATGTTCTAGTAGAAATTAATATCTTCTCAATAATGTGTCTTTTACAAAAGGAATAACTGCCTTGCCCTACAATGAATCATGAAGTATAGGGGTTACTTGTACATTACTGTGTTGCCCGTTGTGAAATGTTCTAGTGGAAACTTAAATTTGTCCCTGGTTGAGGTGATTTTATTGAAAGGAAAGGTGGTCTTTCCCAACAAGGGGTTATTAAGTATTGGGCCTTCATTGCCCTGGTGCCCTTTGAAATGTCCTAGTAGAAATGGAAATATCTGTTATTTAGGTGCCTTTTACATTTATAAGGAAAAAACTGCCATGCCCTACAAGGAATTATAAAGTATTGGGCCTTTATTTCCTTGGTATCCTTTGAAATGTTCTAGTAGAAACGGAAAGTTCAGTTATTTAGGTGTCTTTTACCATACTCTATGCTTTTACCAAAGTAAAAACTGTGATGCCCTCACATGTACAGTGCACTATGAAGTATCAGGGCTGCATATGTCTTGGTGCCATTTGAAAACGTTCTAGCAGAAATACAATTTGTCCCTGATAAAATGTCTCGCCTAGGGAACAACACTGCTCTGCCCTTAACAACTAATGTAACGGCCGCCTTGTTTACATAACTAGATATTTACTCTGCGCTCAAACGATGACCCATACCTCTTGTCTGGCACTCGTGTCCTTGATCGTGACCCAGACCATCTGTTCAGCAAGCTTTAACCATTGACGTACATCACTGTAGACCAGACTAATCCAACACCTTAACTCAACCCAATGGTTGGCTGTGCTCTTGTCATGCAAATTTCCTCTCGGACTCGCTTGTGTCAATACCATTTTGTTGGACTCAGCCCTGCAGGCAAGCTGTTGCAGTTTATTTCCCACCACATGGTGGCTGACTTTGCGTGTCTGCATGGTTAGGGAAATATGTAGAGAATATATTCAACAAATATAGTGTACATGTATGCAATATGAATTATATGGGTTAAGTTTACAACAATATTTGTTAAACATGTTGTATACTTATATTTGCTCTTTGTATAAAGGTTAAGTACATACCAATATTAGACAGCGCTGCCATCCAGGTCAAATTTCATGAAGCCCAAGTAAAAAACCTTGCTAAGCACTGACATGTTTTGCTTAACAGAAACAGGTTATCAGCCAAAATTACATTAAGTTAACGTTGTTGTGACTGGTGGTTCACTTAATTTTTGTTGGGTAAAGAAATAAGCAGTGTTTGAAGGCACTGGACACCTTTGGTAATTATCAAAGACCAGTCTTCGCACTTGGTGTATCCCAAAATATGCATAAAATAACAAACCTGTGAAAATTTGAACTCAATTGGTCATCAAAGTTGGAAGTAGAATAATGAAGAAAAATCCTTGTTTCACAAACTTGTGTGTTTTTAGATGCATATTAAATATCTTCAACTCCAAATAATAGTACAAGCTTTGTGCTAGATTTTACTGCGTTTTCGCAGTTAGTGATCAGTTCTTTATGAAATTGCAATGAATTATACAAATTAATTGAATTGTTTTCCTTTTTCTTGTCTTTCTTTCTTGTAGTCGTGGGATCCCGACCTACCTCAGTATGGGTCCACCTGTCTTGCTGAATCCAGAACGGGTTGTGCCTCACACTGCCGCCTCCAAGTAAGTCAAACCACACCCTTCTTTAAACTCCCAATTTCGCCATTCCAACCTCCTCACAGCAATACTCAGAATTTAAACCAGTAGCACTGGTGACATTATTCACCTACTGTATACTAGGCCTGGGCAACTAGTGAAACTTATTACTCGACCAGTCGCACCTCACAGAGTTGTGACTAAAACACTAGTTGCGACTTTTTGATTCTCAAGACGCATTGTACAAATGTTTGCCGCAGGCCCAGTAAAATTCATGCTGAAAAGATTGAAGGATGTGTCACTGATGTCTGATTGTTTTTCAGAAGTAAATTATATTGTCGTAAAAGTTTCAAGGACACATCAAACTATTGAAACCAGGTCCGTGTGCAGTCACTTTAACAAAAGCTTGGTCACTTTTTCCTCATGATATGAGGCAAACTTGGTCCATCCAGTGCAATTTAAGCAAAGCTAAAACTGTCTCAAGAATTGGTTCCCACATTGGACGCCCAATTTTAAACCTATTTGTTGTTTTGTGTTGTAGTTTCGACAGTCACTACGCCCCCAATGTTACGTTGGCACCTCCAAGCAAGCCAGAAACCCCACTGAAGAGCGATGGAACTGATTCCAAAGATTCAAGCTCGGAATCCAGAGATAGGTCACCAGGTAAGCGCTTAGTCTACCCCTCAACATCCCCTTAGTCTTCCCCCAACATTCCTGTTAGTCTACCCTAAAATCCCCTTAGTCTACCCCCAACATCCCCTTAGTCTACCCCCAACATCCCCTTAGTCTACCCCCAACATCCCCTGTTTCAAAACCTGACTGTCACTCTGGCAAGGTCATTTATGTTGCATTTTCCCCCAAATCATACTAAATGAACTTTGCTCTTGAAGCCGCACAGCAATTTTCCTTTGGTGAGGGGCAATTCTATGAGGAAAACATCAGTTTGTTTTGGAACTTTTCAAAGGAAAGCAAAAGCACAGGGTGCCCACGTCTGGGTTTCGTGGGTTATTCAAGGCCTGTACATGGCAACTCAGAAACCTGAAAGTCACATCTCTACCAAGCAAAGTATCAAACGATTCCCGATCTTTTATTTGTGTGTTAAGAATCGCCAGACAGTCCGACAAACAAGAGACGGCGAGATGAAGACGTGACCATAGACACCTCGATAGAGCAAGAGATTGAGATGGTGCGCTCGATGCTAGAGGGTGACGTTGTGGAGACGAGAGCCGGCCGCGAGAAGCTTCTCCACGAGCTGGCCAGGATCCGTATGAGACAGGAGGAGAGACTCCAGAATGCATTGGTGGCCAAGAAAGACTTGCAGCAGGTATGTAGTTAGAGTTCATATAGCACTTATATACAGCTACAGTACTTTCCTGCAAGGTATGTGGGGCTACATTGGAATCATGAGACCTGCTCAATTTATGCTGCGGTGCAATATGGCAGCGCTAATATAAATACGCTTATTTTAAGTGCGTTACACAGCACACTGGACCAACTGCTTTACATGTACTTCCCATCCAAAGGACGAACTATCATGGCTAATACATGTAAACTTAAGGGATTCTTTAGATCATATCATCACAACCTGCTTCGTTTAAACCTCCAAATTGTATCCCTTGGCTGATGGAAGTGGATTAGACCTCTAGAGAATGGCTGATTCACAGTAGGCCCTACTCTGGAAATTTGGTAACTTTTGTTCTCGAGAGATGCAAGAAGAAAATGATAACTAGAATAACAATAATTAAATATTTATTTTGTTATCTCATCAACAGGAATTAGAGTTTGTCCGAACCACTAAGAAAGAGAAGTTGCGAGAAGCAGCTGAGACCAAACGCAACCTGAGGAAGGAGAACGAGCGACTGCGCACAGACTACGAACGCAAACTGCGGGAGCTCAACGACTCTAAACAGCACCTCAAGAACGAGGTAGAGATGCTTCGGAATCGCAAAGGTCCCCAGGACGCCGGTAAGGAGCGGGCTCGGCTCAGGGCCGAGAACGATTACATGAGGGAGAGGCTGGATGCTGTTGAAGGTGAGAAGGAGCAACTGATGAAATGTCTGGCGGAGAGGAATGCTGGAGAGGCGGGACAAAAGAGGGTCGAGGGTACCGGGAAAGTTAAAGTAGAGAAAGATTCTACAGAGGGTGGTCTCGAACCAGGAAATTGTCTCGGAAGTCCGAAAACACCTGTCCATACTTAAAGAAATAAAAGATAAACAAAATTTAATGATGAAAATACATTGGCAAAGGCTAAGAATATTTGTTAGACAACACACTCGATCATTGTGGCGATTTCAATGGCTGTTCTGCTACCAGTGGTGGGAAACTTCAGCTGAAGTGGGGTTCGGGATCAGATGTAGATATTAAATCAAACAAAAACAAAAGTAACAAAAATTTACCTGCAGTGTTTCCTTATAAATATGCAGAAAGATGGCTGTTGTGGAAACTTAAAAATGGTTTAAAGGCAAAAGAGGGAAATGTGGCTCTGTGGGGTACAAATGTGCAAAGTAACGGGACGCATCTGTGTCGTGGATTCAAAATAATTAAAATAGGAATCGTAAAAAAAAAATGTAATACAACTATCATTGTGTGCCGAGTTAAAGATTCTGTGTGCACAATTAATGGAGCAAACGTTTCGTAGCATGTAGCAAATTTCTTAGCCTTACGGACAGTGTGTAAATTTTTTGTCGAACCGATTGCTAACTTCCGAAAAATTAAAACTACCTCATTTTGCATATTGAATAAAAAGAAAAAAGAAGATGCTTGTTTGAAATGAAGAAATGCTTTATATTGTTATACCACGGTTGAGATTGCATTTCTGCCATTTAAAGAGTGCTGCGTTTCTGTATTGTAATAAAACAAACTGGTGTGAAAAGAGTTGATATATTTTTTTGCTCGGCGGAAGCGAAGTGTTGTTGGGTTTTTACTTTGTACAAGGGTGAAACCTGTTCAGTTGGTGTTTTGGTGTTCGGGGTTTTTCCCTTTCTTGTGATGGATTGCGAACTTGCCCACACTATGGGTGGTGAAAATCCACAGAAAAAGGCAGATGTGGTCACGTGAAACATATGTATAATCTGAACTACACGATCCTAAGTAATGTGTTGCTTTAAATTGGACCGACCCCCCCTTTGTCAGTGAACACGTAGATGATGTCGTTAAACTTGTAAATTGGCCAGTAAGTATTGTTCGTATAATGAGATGGTTGCGTAATGCTAGTTGTTGATATAAGATAAAAATAACGTATTTTAATGTAAGTGTACATGTGTAAATTACCCTTAGTTGACGCTTGAAAGACTGCGGGTAAGGTTGTGACCTTTGACCTGGCTGGTGGCTAGTTTTTAATTTGAAAGTTTCGCTATTAACAAAACAGCGTGTATATTCAAATAGTGTGGTGCCTTCAATGTGTATTAGGGATTGGAATTGAAAAAAAGATGCTGCATTCGGCAAAACTTACAATGCTTACCTTTTTTTATTAAGCATTAACATGTATATTTGCTTACTAATAATAACTTTTGACTTTCTTTGTACAGCTTTAATTACCTTCTGAACATAATGGTATGTTCCAGTTTATCTATAATGACATGCAAACAGTAGGACACTGTATTCCGTTTTCAGGGGTGTTTAATTTGTGAATAAATACTTTAGAGAAATTACAATATACAGCCGAAAATCACCCTTGAGCTTAATCCAGTGCCCTACTGTTTTTTTACAAGCAGAAATTTATTATCATTCAACAAATTTTATGTAATTTTATTTTTTAGAGTATGTGTATTGCATTTTGATTTTCTTTTTTTACAACTGTTTTTTTTTAAATGCATTTCAGGTTCTTGTAGTATTGACATGGTTCAGGGTCCAAGAGTTGTTTGTCATAAAAAACAACAACAACAACAATAACAATCTCATCCCCCTCTGTAGTATTGACTAACATACAATTGAAAGAGATAACACAGGTACAGGTTATTTAATTCCACGAACTTAGAAATTGTGGAGAGAAAGAAAAAAATATGTTAATTCTTACAGACGTCATTTGCAACATTTGCAAAATCCGACTGCACTTGATGCAATCTTAAGAACCAAATTGGCGTTAACCTGCACAATAGACTCCTCTTTCAGATTAGATAATACTCCGTTGCCGTGGCAACCATGCATTTTATTTTATTTTTATAATCTTGGATCCTGGCCAACATCAATTTCAAGAGTCAAAACGAGAAAAACAAAATCAATTCTTTTTTCTTCTTTCTTTTTTTAAAGCACGGGTATCAAACTAGTATAAATAATTTAGCAGAAATCTGCGACTGATTTATATGTTTACGAGAGATTATATTCAACGCTAACACTGTAGAGTTGCTACCTTGCCTTATTCGTTTATCTCATTATACTGGTAATTAATAAAATATAAACGAATATTGAGCGGTAACGTAGCTTTTATTTCTTGTACGGCTGTGGATTATTAATGGCGCAAAATTTACTGAAATAAATACCACAAAGCCACACGCAACAAATCTAAGTTCATATATTAAGTAGTAGTATTATTTTTTAATGTAACAGTAATGGCTCAAAATATTGTATTAAAATTATTTGCATTTATTATAAAGGAGCTGCATTAAAAGCTAGAAATTCCGGGACTAATTTAAACTCCAAAAATCATGTATAACCTCAAATCTTGACAAATCTGTATTTTCTGTTGAATGTTAAAAGTAAACATTTAAAGCTTGCTCTCATTCTTGCAATGGAGGATTGCAAGTGTGTAAACAACAACAATATGGCAACATCTGCATGTAATTTGCATATTATTAGCATCAAATTTGAATATGAATGAGTATCAAAATTAGTGACTAGCATGTATTTTGCATAGATCTGTTTTACAAATGTGAGGTTGCCAATTGTTTTAAGTTGAATTGGAGAGGTCCCCCAAACCAATATGCTGCACTGGTTATCAATGTAAACAGTCAAATCGATCAATAATGAATCCAGTGATTATAAGCTTCATTATTGTAACATATTCATGACGGACAACTGATCGATAATCGTGTTGGTGATTTTAGTTAAAATTCAAATGTTTTCTGTGTGCCAGGTCTCTCTGTCCCAACCTTTTCCTTTCTTGAAATCCAAACCAATGTACGCTAGTATTAAGACTGAGCATTGAGTGTCTGGAAAAATGTACGCTTTACTTGACAAACATTTAGTAAAATAACACAACTTCTTATTTATGTAGCGCTCTAATCTGTCAAACTCATGGCGCTCCAACATTATTATAATTTATCTTGCGAGGTATGTGGAGCTATGTTTTTGAAGTATGATACCTTTTTTCTTGACATAGTACCATGTATTGCAAGGTGCTGTGGCCTAAGTTGCATCCCATCAAAGACAGGGAGAAGCCCTTCTCTTTTTGATGAGTGCATTACACAAGACACTACGTCTTTACGTCCCATCTTAAGGAAGCAGCAATGATGATAAAGTGACTTTAAAGACAGGGTGTACTTTTGGTTTTTACTCCACAAAGTATGAGCATAAAAACTCACTTGGTAAAGAGCACTTGAGAGCTATTAATAGCCTTTGAAGTAATGTAGTTTTAGAGAAAGGTAATGTCCACCCCCAAGACTTGAATCTAAGGAAAGGCCTGAAGCCTTTCTCGGGAATCTCAAAGCACAACATTCTACGCAACAATGTTGGTTTTTTTTTTTTTTTCTTTTTTTTTTTTGTCTTTGACAATTACCAAACGTATACCCTGTCTTTAATAATAATGTGAAGGAAACAAACTCGCGAACTTTAGTTAGTCCCAATGTTGGGTTCCACATTAGACTTGCGCAGTCCATACTTCTCCCTCCCTTGCTCTGTCCTTTTTCACGATATGCAATGAATGGAGAAAAACAAAACATTTGTTCAAGTGAAAAATACACACCTTCGCAGCTTTACTTAATAATATATAATAACGATATATAATTTTGTTGTGTTCTTTATGTGAAATTTGTGTCATACAAATTCAATTTGTTTCAATGTTAAAAAGGGTTAACAAAATGTATATCGTAAAAAGACAGCGTTGTTGCTGTGTTTTTCCTTTTTTTTTCCCTTTTTTTTTTTTACACTGACTGTATATTTTGGGGGTGATGTTAAAGATGGCATTGCTGGAAAAGGGTGTGGGAATGACTCTGTTGTGTTTGATCTAATCTATGTTTACTGTGATCTGTAATTCGTCAGTGCAAGCATTGTTAGATGGTGCATTGTTCCACGAATAATACTTAGAATGGTAATATCATAGCAAAAAAAAACATGCCCGTGAATATGACCACAAAATCCACTGCGTTGGTGTTTGCCTAGCAACTACTTAGCAACCATTTTTTTATGATTTGCTTGACACTAATCATGTTCACGCATCTACTGTATTGCAACGGATGAACTGTTCATGGTGAATACCATGCATATGAAAAGCCAGGGAACCAAATTTGAATGAAATTATTAAAATGAGCTTTGAAGCACATTTGTTAAATTGGTATTTGTTACAAAAAAAACAGTATCCATTCTTGATGTGACCAAACAGATACTGAAACATGGATTAACAATTATGTGGAAACTTAAGGTCAATCGGTCATTGGAATCGCAAGAAAAAAAGAGGAAAACGCTAAGTTTGGACTTGCAAGATCAAACTAAAAGAGGAAAACGCTAAGTTTGGACTTGCAAGATCAAACTAAAAGAGGAAAACGCTAAGTTTGGACTTGCAAGATCAAACTAAAAGAGGAAAACGCTAAGTTTGGACTTGCAAGATCAAACTAAAAGAGGAAAACGCTAAGTTTGGACTTGCAAGATCAAACTAAAAGAGGAAAACGCTAAGTTTGGACTTGCAAGATCAAACTAAAAGAGGAAAACGCTAAGTTTGGACTTGCTTTTACTCGCTTCCCAAAAACAGTTTTTTTTAAATATTTCAATAACTTAAATGGTTACTGGTCACAGGTTTTTTTTCTGGCATCTCTGAAGGACAATTTTTGTCGGGGTTCAAAAACAAACAAACATTTACCTAAAGAGCATTTTTTTTCTGGGGCAAATCTTAGTAACGAGAGTCGGATATTCAAATAGAGGGTTTATGTTTTATTCTAATTTGATTGTTTTCCATTGCAACCAATGTGTGTAACAGACTGTATATACTTTGTACAGCTCCGGTTTTAATATAATATGCATGCCTGTTTTGGGTTGTTTTGTTTTTTATTTTCATTTTATTTTTGAAAGTTGGGCACGATTATAAATGAATTGTATTATAATGAAATGGCACACTGAGAAAAATCAAAATGTTTAAGGGATGGTCGTTTCGTGTTTGTACAAAATGTTTGGAGTGGGGGGGGGGTGTTGGCACTCAGCAATTCAAAAAATGATAATTTCTTGTGTCATGCTGTGTGTCTCTGACTTATTCGAAAAGTCTCGACAAACTTTCAAAACGGATTAATTTTTGTTTCTGTTTGTCATATTTGAAGTTCTGCTTTTTTGTGTAAAACTTGTGTATACTTACCTACTTGGCTATTCTTACAGAAATATGTTATATTAAAAGCAAATTAAGATTTCATTTGTATATATTAATTATTATATTAATATTATAACGAGTAAAAGATATAGGTTATCTCCATACGTATAATGTGCTTGTATTATTTTCCATGAACCATTTTAAACCTAAAATCACTGTTAAGTCTGTTGTATGGGTTAATTTAACGTTGATTCTGAAGATTAAATTTGCTCTTTTACATGCTAAGCAGAAATTTAGACATTGTGCGAGCCAGAAGTAATATTCTCACAAAGTATCACAGTAATTCTTGTAACTGAGAATAGAGATGGGCTCAATTTTCGTCCAAACTTTTCAGCAAGTTTTTTCTTTGCTTACTAATGTAACATCAGGGCACCAGTCAAAACAATATGAA
Source organism: Asterias rubens (assembly GCF_902459465.1). NCBI lineage: Eukaryota > Metazoa > Echinodermata > Asteroidea > Forcipulatida > Asteriidae > Asterias > Asterias rubens. The sequence goes on from NC_047079.1 coordinate 8,769,811, forward strand.
TAAGATGAGTAGTTTGGCTGGTAATCAATTTATACTGAGCAAATCTTTTTGTATAGGAATCTAACTGTTACACTCGCCCATTACGATAATGGAATTGTCATAAGAAACCTGACTGAAGAATTGAACTGAAATTAAAGCCAAAAGGGACAAAATCATATCACATGGACATGTATTTTTGTTGTTTTGCTATAAAGAGTAAAGTGAATTAAATATAAAGATATGGGTAATGCTGCACTTAAAACAATGTATGAAAACCAATGCTGTCTGCGCACAGAATATTGGAAGCGCAGGTCTGTATTGATGAAAGTCAACCAATAAAATCGTATGTCACGCTACCTCAGGGAAAATATGAAATCTGGTCTCACATTGGCATGTGTCTTATCCATCAAGTTAAGTTCTAAGGTGATGGGGAACACTTTGTGTGACATTTTATTGCTTGTAACGCGAAAACTCTGGTCTAGACAATAGTAAGCACACTTTTCATTTAACACACACTCGCAGCATTTGTAAGAAATTTTGCAAAAGATTACAAGGGGTAAAGCCAGCATTTTCTATGAATTTTGTAAAAAATTACAAGGGGTAAAGCCAGCATTTTTAGTGAAAGTTGGCATTTCTTTTATTTATTTTTTGAGGCAAAGCTCCAAGGCTAAGGCTTATCGCTTAAGATTTTTAGTAAAAGAAATGCAAGGTTTAGCAACAAAAACCTAACTTAGGATTAGTCCTAGGAGATATTAAAAGTCCTAGTTAGGACGAGTAACTCTTTATGAAGTCCACCCTGGGTAGTTATCCAGAATCTTGTCAGCTCGAGGCTTCCCATATCAATCTTCTTGTTGGGGGAGGGGGGGGTCTAAGCTCCTCCCCTAAGCTTCGTTTCCTGGCTCTGATCAACACCAATGACTCATACACATGAAGCTCTTGCAAGGCATTCTTACTTTAGCCCCTTCCACACGAGAGCAATTTAGCAAGGGTGCCTTGCTTAATATTGTGTCCTTGAGCAAGTCCATTATTGCTCCGTCCTTTTCGACATGGACGGATGATGATATTGCTTTGGTAGACTGGTCCCCTGTTCTTACAGCTATTGGTGTTTATGTTATGTACATGCATGTTAGATTTGACTGTGAATCTCCATAACAACAAAGGCCATGTGAAATGATGCGAAGTCAAAGGTGATGCACGCAATGCAAAACTAATTCGATTACAGCTTACGCGCGAAAGATCTTTTTAGTTGCAAAAACAAAAACGAGTTGAGCATAATGTCACTGGCCACAAATGGCTACAATAGGTGGGGGCTCATCCAGCTACAATTGGGTACAACATTTCGGGGACAACTTTAGTCAATTAGACCCCTATTCTTAATTGGTGTATATCCCTACATAACACAAACCTGTCAAAATGAGGACTCAATTGGCCATCAAAGCTTCAATTGGACGGGAAAAACAACCTCGTTGCATAGCACAGTGTGCTCTCGTCGGATGCCTAAAAATGCCTCAGGCCTAAGGTCTTTGAAAACTTGATTGAGAAGTTACCTCTTTTTCAAAACGACGTTACCTCAGAGGGAGCCGTTTCTCCGTTTTCTTGTTACCCATTAAGTTGAGTAATTACCAATATTCACGGCGTCCAGTGCCTTTAAACTTTTCTTTGATCTCATTTTGGGAATTGGTTGCAATGAGTTATGTGAGGGGCGGGGGTGGCTCGTCGCGGGCGGCAGCTGATGGGAACGCTTCTTAAGAGCAAGCGTCCGCTGAGACTTCACAAAGGCTCGAGTGAATAATTATTCCCAGATTTTCGAACCGCTGATTCCTGTTAGGACCCAAATTTATTTATACGAACTGTACCTTTGTAATTTTGAGCGAAATGTGGGTCAACTTGACTTTCTCATTCAGATAAAAAACTCTGTCACCCCCGCCCCTCCCCCTCCCTTTTTGTGCTAAATTCTAAACGTACAGACAGTTGTTTTTGTTGTTCAAGTCGATTGACAAGACGACCTGTCTCCCTATTGGAGGACAACGTGGGTCAAAAGGTGGGTGTTTAAAGAAACAACCAATAACTGTGAAAAGAACATGCTCCATTACTTAACGTATCAAAAAATAAATAACTTTCTGATTTGTTTTGTTTGTTTGTATAGAGTGCGCCCTCTCTAGTTCAATTGTAGGTAACTATGACATAATGCATCGTGCTGTGGAGGGAATGTTTACGTTCGACGAGCGATGACAGCTGAGTAATTCAACAAAATGTCTGGTTTGAACCATATCAACAAGGACTCTTCTTATAAAATGTGGCTTTTCATACGTCTTGAGGATTACTCCAAAGCTAAGAATCATGCATACACTCCTTGGTGACTGTGGTAGTGAAAACTGAAAGATTAGTGACACCTTCTTTTCCTTCGTCGTGCACACATGATGGAGTGTACTACTGTACTACTACTGCTGCCAGTGAATGCTGTATCGGCAGGAAGGACGACGATGGTTTGGTGGCATTGGTAACTTCATCATGTCCTCACATAATGACATGCTTTGACAAGTAGCTGGATAGATGTAGATGTCTATAGTATGATCCTCTCCATGATGGAACAAAGGTAATTGTCACTTAACTAAAATGTTTTAGATAACCAAGGCAACTCTAGTCAGACTCTGACTTATCACTTAGCCCCACTTGTGTGGCCAAGGATTCAGCTATCCTTGGCCACACAAGTGGGGCTAACTCTGAGAATCAGAGTCAGAGTCTTTATCTCTAAAACTCAACCAAAAAGGTGAAGCAAGGCTGCTGGCACATGACTTCGGTGAAAATTGTTTGTCAAGTGCCTCTGCCTTTTCTTGAGCCCTTACTAAAATTTTGTTGTTGATCTGAAGAGGGGAGACCCCAATCGATTACCGATTGTTAGTCTTGATGAAAGTTCCAGAAATGTTTTGTGTTGTTTGATTTGAGACTATTGCCAATGTGACGTCATACTATTAAAGGAACATGTTGCCTTGGATCGGACGAGTTGGTCTATAAGAAGCGTTTGTAACGTTTTTTTTAAACATAAAATGCATATGGTTGGAAAGATGTTTTAAAATTAGAATACAATAGTCCACACAAACTTGCCTCGAATTTGTTTTATTGTGCAAACTAACACGGTCGGCCATTTATGGGGTAAACAATTTTACTCCTTAAAATGGCCAACCGTGTTACAAAGAGGTAAAAGGAAAACCATGCAATTTCGAGGCATGTTTGTGTGGATCACTGTATTCTACTCTTACAACATCTTTCTACCCTGCATTTTAAGACAAACGGTTACAAACGCATTTCAAAGACCAACTCGATCGATCCAAGGCAATGTGTTCCTTTAACAGCCTTCCTGATTTTCCTCTCTACTTGTCTGCAGAACTTCTTCAATTGATCCAAGCAAGAATTTGTTTCCTGGATTCTTGCCTTATTGTATACTGTGTTTTTTTTATTTATGTTCCATGATTATTTAATATAAACACAAACAGCTGTTTAAGTACACGGCCCATCACAGTCCAATGTCATGATTAGCAACGATCGTTTGACCTCTATAGAGGGCGTTCTACTCCAATGGCGTGAACAGACCCCTTGCATGAAACATAATTATTTCTTATATTGTTGTGAGAAACGTGGTAAAGATGTTTTGAGAAAAAACAACAATTTCCAGTGAAGTGTATTATTAGTTTGTTTTTTTAACCTACGGATGTTTTTTTTCTTCACAAATTACAGAAATTATGTTAAAAGAAAGAAAACTGTTTTCTTTGTAACAGTCCTTTTTTGTGTTGGAAGTTCTTTGTTCATCTTTTGTAAAAAAAAACTTTGGGGGGTTTTCAGATTATTATTTTTTAAATGGTGTTTTGGGAAATATTTGGAAGGAAGAAAAACATTTCTTTGTTCAACTTTTGTACAAAAAAATCAAAAGGTGTTTCGAGAAACAAGATTTTTGTAAAGATATTTTGAGAAACAATTTATTCTTTATCCAGGGGTTTTGAGAAATGTAATTTCTTTAACAGGTGTTTTGAGAAACAGAAATGTTTAACACTGAAGTGTATAATAATAGATTTTAAAAAACACATGTTTTTTCCCTCAAATTACAGAAACTATTTTTAAATAAACAAAAGCACTTCCTTTGGCATAAACCAATCCATTTTGTGTGTTCCTGAAGTACTGTGTTCAGCTTTGTTAAAACATTTTTAAAAGGTGTTTGGAGAAACATGATTTGTTTTTTGCTTTAATCAACCATGTAAAGCTGGGGATGTTTTTTTCCCAAAACAATCTTTATTTAAAAATCCAACAAAAATGTTTATTGGCTTTCACTTGATTTACTGATTTTCCTCTGTTGATTTCTTTATAATTTGACCTCAATGTTTTTGTTTAATAGTGTGCTGTTGTTCCTGGTCAAGGTCAATCAAGCGTCATGCTACAGTGGGAACATCTTCATTACATCTTAAACATGGTGAGTAAACATGTATGCCAGTACATTGTACATAAATCCTGATCATTATTGCTTGGCTGTGAGTTCGTGGAGGACAATCTTCCATTAGTCACTTGACCCTATACTATGGCAACTGTATCTTCACTTGAGGCATCTTTCTCATCCAATTGTTACTTTTTTAATGCTGAAACCAATCACCACAAAATTCTTAAATTTTCCCAATATTTATCCAAGGTCATTGTACATAAATTTTATCGGGGGTCGACTGGTTCCCTGGTTACCCATCAAACTGTGTTTATCCCTGGACAAAAATGTTTTGTTGTGATACTGCATGTAACTTAAAAACTCGAATTTCTAACTTTAACCAAATTTCCAGATCTATTTGAAACCCAATTTTCAACACCCCCCCCCCCCCCAAAAAAAAAAGAAGAAGATAAAAGTGAAGTTTAACGGCAGTGGACACTAGTCTATTGGTAATTACTAAAAATAAATATTAGCATAAAACCTTACTTGTTAACGAGTAATGGGGAGCTGTTGATGGTATAAAACGTTGTGAAAAACAGCTACCTCTGAAGTAGCGTAGTTTTCGAGAAAGAAGTAATTTTCCACGAATTTGATCTCAAGACCTCAGATTTAGAATTTGGGGTCTTGAAATCAAGCATATGAAAGCACGCAACTTTATGTGACAATGGGTATTTTTTCTTTCATTATTATTTCGCAACTTCGACGACCGATTGAGCTCAAATTTTCACAGGTTTGTTATTTTATGAGAAGACTGATCTTTGACATTTATTTACCAATAGTGTCCACTGTCTTTAAAACAAAACCCTTTGCATAATTTTTGTGTACAGTGAATACATCTGAGAAACACAAATTTCTTTTTAATTTGTTTTTGTTTCCCTGTTTTGTTCAATTTGAACAATTTACTCTTGAAGAAACATATATTGTTTTTCTCATGGTTTTGTACACATTTTTGGCAGTTTATGAGTATGACAAACATAATTATTTTCTGCATAGGCCTACACAACTGAAATAGGCCTATACTTTGGGAAATAAATACTTTGGTTAAAATGTCAAATTCGTTTGCTGTAGTTGAAACTGTAAATTAATATTTATCATTGAGAAATGTATTGTTTGTCGTAGGGTATCGTATATTGATCAGCTTGATTAACTTTTATGTGCTTGATTATGACTAACTTGTCATAGTTTTTTAAGAAACAACTATTTTTTTAAGTACTGGAACACCAGTTTAGCAGTTATTAATGGTGAATATTATTGAAAAAGGGGTTTCACTCAATACAGGGCCCATTTTCATGGCTCTGCTTACCGTAAGCGAAAAATTGGCGATTACGGAAGCAGGAAAGAAGGGACTCTTGCCTTGTGTGATTGTGTACTCCACATTACTAGACATTCTTCGCTTACACAGTAAGCACTGGGAATTTGGGGCCTGCAAGCGAAGAATAGTGAAGCACAGAATTTGCAGTAAGCAGTCATTTAAAGCCTTTTTGAGGTATAGCGGATGTGATAGGAGTGTACTGTTTGGTTAGGGTGTCCCAAACCTTTATAGTGTTGTAGTTTTGTGTCCACCATATCTCAAAATGGCTAAATGCAATTCGCCCAGGAAAGTTTCGTTCATGACATTTTATTTACATTATTTTTGTGGTTTTCATTTTTGTGTGCAGGTCAGACATCCAATTCTTATATGGGCGGTGATGTTTGATTCCAACGTTGACATCTGCATTTGATTCCTACATGGGGCAGCTACGTTTGGAATTCTACAGATAGCAACATCTGATTCCTACATAGACAGCAACATCTGACTCCTAAATGGACAGCAACGTTTGGATTCCACATGGACAGCAACGGCTGATTCCTATGGACAGAGCGACGTTTGGATTCTTACATGGACAGCAACGGCTGATTCGTATGGACAGTGACATTTGGATTCGTACATGGACAGCTTCTTAAGGATTCTTAAATGGACAGCAACATCTGGTTCCGAAATGGACAGCAACGTCGCTGATTCCCACATTGACAATGTTTAACACAGATCTGTGTGTGCAAACTGTGTAGTAAAGAGAATCTTAGTTAAAAAACAACAACAACAATTTCAGACTTAATATTATGGTTCAATTTAAGGCACTGGACACAGTTTTGTCAAAGACCAGTATTTTCACTTGGTGTATCACAACTATGCATAAAGTAACAAATCTGTACAATTTTTTTGTACTCGATTAGTCATCAAAGTTGCAATAAAAATAATGACAGAAACAAACCTATTGCTGCATGCACTAAGTGTGCTTCCAATGCATAATACAAGGCTTCAGGTCTGATGACTTTTATTATTTGAGTGAGAAATAACTACATTACTCCAAAAGAATTCACAAATTAATATCCATAATCCAGGAGTGATTGTTTTCAGCTTGATGGATAATAATTAAAGAATTCACAAATTAATATCCATAATCCAGGAGTGTCTGTTTTCAGCTTGATGGATAATTTAAAGAATTCACAAATTAATATCCATAATCCAGGAGTGTCTGTTTTCAGCTTGATGGATAATTTAAAGAATTCACAAATTAATATCCATAATCCAGGAGTGTGTGTTTTCAGCTTGATGGATAATTTAAACAAAGTATTGTACTCAGGTTTTTGAGAAGACAAGTGTTATTTGATCATGTGTTAAATAATAAGTAATCAAACTTTTCTTATTTAGTTATCCATATCAAACTTGAGTTATAATCAAACGCAGTTTTAGGACTTTGAAATGGTTAGTATTATTTGATGTAAATAATTTACTGGTAAAAAGCTGATAATAGAAATTCTAGATTTAATTAAAAATGAACGATTAACGTTAATTGCTGTTATAGCATGGAGACTTTATTGTAATTTTGTGCAATATTAAAACTGTTCATTATTATTATTACTGTAATAAATAAAAATGGTACACTATTAATCTAAACCTGTTTTTGTCTGATTATTATTTTGTTGCCAAACCTGTATTTACTTGTTTAAAAAGCTTTATTTGACTGCATAAAACGAAACAAACATGGCAATCTTAGCTTATTCAAATTTTATAAAAAATAAAAAAAATGTTTTGTTTTTTTAATTAAAAACAAAACAGACAAACAAGTTTATGTTTCCATGTGGCCGAGTAGGCTATTGATTGGTAGTCTTGATTCAAGAATTTTCTTGAGAGAGAGCGCGCCCTCTTGTGACAATATTAATTGATTTGCCACTATTAATTACATATTAATTAATATTGCCACAAGAGGGCGCACTTTCTACGACTGAATCGCTACCCTGTATTTATGCGTATAATACATGTGTACATCAAATTTCGTTCTAATGTTTACCACATCGAAATTTTTTTTCTCCAACCCGGAAGACGCCATAGCCTAGCGGATAGGGAGACGGCTTCGGAGGACTACACTGGAGACATCGATGCGGGTTCGAGCCCCGGCCAGGACACCACACCTACATGGAGACACCAGAGGAACGCCCACGGACCCCGGACCACGACGAGGAGGCAACATGGCGGAGATACACCAGGGGGAGGCGTGGACCCGGAGAGAGAGAGAGGGGGGAGTGGTGGACCGGGTAGGAAGGAAAGTGGAGGCGAGATTTTTTTTTCAATTAAATTTTATTTAATTTTAATAAAAAAAATTAAAAAAAATTAAAATTAACGGTGAATGATTTTCTTAAAATCGCCTGAAACGTACGCTCGTTAATTTTTTTTATTTTCCATTAAAGAAAATCCAAAATTGTAAAAACTTTTTTTTTTTGGTAATTCATTTTCTTAGAATCGCCTGAAACGCATGCTCGTTAATTTTTATTTGAATATTTTTTTTTTGCCTAAAAAACTCTAAAAATCACTGAAAATTACAAAACTGGAGAGTCAAAACCCTTCAAAACACCCTTAAAACAGTACAGGATACACTACAGAGTGTCCTATTAACATTCTACATGTAATACGTATTCTGGTGACAAAAATATCCACAGGAAAGTGGTTTTTTCAATAAATATTTGCTTATATAACTCTAAAAACGGCACTTAGCGTAAATTGTACATGCTGTAACTCTTATTTACATCAATTTAAATGCACAGAACACACGTTCGTGACTTCTAACCTTCAAACTTCTTATTTTATATTGTAACAGATAGTATGCTTCGCTTTACTGTGAATTATGAAGCTGTCTTATTTAATTAGCTTGTTTAAAAAGGGTCTTTTTATACACAATAACCTTGATAACATAAGCTATATTTAACAAGTGTGTGAAGAAATTAGTCTGGTACCTACAGTAAGAATAGTGTTGTAAAAGCACTAAGAGACAGGAAGCCAGACTTCCAAACTGTTGCTAAAAATGGTATGGAAGCTTAGAACGACCATCTGCATTGACAAATTTCCAAGTTAAACACATCAAAAAAATCTAAAAAGAAATTGATAACTCTGTATTTTAGGGTTCTCATGTATTTGCAGAATCTACTTTTCAAGATAAAATGGTGGAAAGATACAATACGGAACTTTAAGTACTAAGCATAAAACTTTATGGACATGCAGATGTTCACTCTAAGTTTCCATATATTTGCATTCTGTTTAAAACTAAAGGCCCTGCTCAATTTGTACAATGTTTTACAGTTAAATATCATCACGTGTAATACAAATCCACATTTACCACATAATAAAAATCAAACTAAGCATTTCAAACATGTTTTAACTCTAACTGACCTGTGTAAAAATTATGTTCACTTTACATTAACCATGCATACGTACAACAAGATTGCATGACTTTTTTACTTCATTGCTTTGTATTCAGTGCTCTTTGATTTCTGCATGTCATTACCCATTCTTCAGGCCTGATGCTTCATTCTTGTAAGGGGAAGGCAGCTGTTTCTCAGTTAAACGCAAGAGTAAGAGGACCATTTTGGGCACCAAGGCAATGACAAAGACTGAGTGCATGGAGGCAATTGCAGCGTAATTTGTCTCCGCAAAGTATCAGGCCTGATGCACAGGAGTTATAAAATGCACACGACTATATCGAGCAATGTTTTTACTTCATGACATAAACAGCCACATAGGGCTCAACATGGCAAAGATCTGTTTACGCAGTACACTTTACTTTGATTTAAATTCATAGCTTTTGAATAAAATATAAACTTTGTCAAGTTGTAAACAGTAAAGACTGATGTCTGAGTGGTTTTTTGAGAGTCCATTTGTAAACAGATCTTTTTACAACAATTTAAAACTCACTACGTGAGACGTACCTTAACATCTTAGTATGGAATGAATCACAAAGTTGAACTGAATCAGCTTGAGACGCTGAGAAGATGACGTATTTGAAGTCATGACAAGGCAGCATCTCACAGGCTCTCTTCAATCAGGCTGGCGCATCTTTCATACCAATGCTTGTCGTCATCTTGGGTGTTCTATAAACAAGTTCACAAGACAAAATGAATGCTCATGAATTATATGTCAAGAGGAAAACATTGTATACAGATGTAATTCAGTTTGTAGAAGGGGCTGATGATTGGTGGTGGATCCAGATTGGCAGAAAAGTGTTGTACATCTCAAGGGATGTTCATATTGGGGACAGGTCAAGAACGGCAGATGGGTGGTGATGAGGATACAGAATTATACAGAATCATAGCGGCGACGGGTCTAGAAAAACAAACAAGTGTTTTGTACCTCAGGCAGTGATACAGATTTGAAGTACAAGGGGTAATAACATTGGCGGCGGGTCTAAGAAAACAGAGTAAGCATTTTGCACCTTCGGCATTGACACAGATTGAAAAGTACTAGAGGTAGGCTAAGGACGGGTTTAAAGGCAGTGGACAAGTGGAAACAGCTTTGAAGTCGAACCGTCCCCCCCCCCTTACCCCAGTCAATGAGATCATAGGCACATCATTGTACCCTCATAGTTGAAAAGTCTTGAAAAGTTTAATAGAAAAGATGTTGATGGTTTGATGGTTGACAAATAAAGCATGTGTTTACATGTTGTACCTTCGACACTAAACTAAGGGGCCATTCACAGTTGACAACATTTTCACAAGCGTACAAAGCATACGCTGGGAGAGGGGGTTTATGCCCGGCATACAGTTTTCTGAAAAAGTGTTTTTAAATCTAACATTAAACAATAAAATCTTAGCCTACAAGAAGTTTCATAGCCATTTTAGCATTGTAAGACTGACAACTAATTGAATTATACCATTTAATAAACAGTATCACTTTCTTCAAATGATTACCTCTAGCAAATTATCAAGCCCTTCACTGTCAGCGCAGCAACCACCACTCGGCTGCTGACACCCCCCCCCCACCCCCTGATAAGTTGGGTGGGGTGGGTCTTGAATGGCAGACACAGATTTGAAGGGGTAAAATGTTGGGGGCGGGTCCTGAATGGCAGACAAGTGGGGCGCATATTGGGATTGATACAGATTTGAAGTAGAAGGGGTAAAATGTTGGGGGTGGGTACTGAATGGCAGAAAAATGGGGTGCATATGATTGATACAGATTTGAAGTACAAGGCTAACATTTTGGGTCCTACTACTTGCCGTCAACTCGCCGTCAACTCACTTGCGCCGTCAACTCGCCGTCAACTCCTCCAATGTACATTTAAAACCCACAAAAGAAGCATAGAACTGTAAAGTATCAGCTCAAAGAGAATTCGCGAAAGTTTTAGGTCATATTTCGGAATAAAAATTGAGTTTTTCTCTCGTGAAAAAATTATCTCGAAACAGCAAAACCGTCGGCCGCCATCTTGCTTTTTCACATTGATTAGTCTTGGCCCAAGATGTCAATGATTGGTACTTTATTTCTATCAACACAAAGTCGTTTTTGTGAATGAATTTTTACCGAAAACCATGAGAAAAATGTAGTTTAGCCCAAACTTAACACTTCCGTGTCCCATGTATAAATTTTTCATGTAAATTTAATGAGTTGACGGCACGAAAATGAGTTGACGGCGAGTTGACGGCAAGTCGGCGAGTTGACGGCAAGTAGTAGGACCGAACATTTTGGGTCTGGGTCCTGCATGGCATAAAAGTGGGGTGCATAGGATTGATACAAATTTGAAGGGTAAAATGTTGGGGCGGGTCCTGAATGGCAGAAAAGTGGGGCGCATAGGATTGATACAGATTTGAATTAGAAGGGGTAAAATGTTGGGGGTGGGTCCTGAATGGCAAACAAGTGGGATGCATAGGATTTATACAGATTGATACAGATGTAGGAGAAGGGGTAAAATGTGGGGGGGGGGCCTGAATGGCAGAAATTCCTGCCATTCAGGACCCCCCCCCCCCCCCCCCACATTTGAGTGGGGTGCATATTTGGTCCTCTGCTGCTTCAATTTAATTGTTTTTAGAGTTTGTTTTATAAAAACACATTATGTGGTATTATAGAAATAGGGAGTTTACCTGTTCAGTTGGGTAAAAAAATGCTATCATGGATTTAAAAAGTGGCCTCCTTCTTTCTTGTATAAAGCCAAAACGAGAAACTGTTTTATTTTTTTAAAGTATGTAGGCCTAACATGTGAAGTAGAAGGGGTAACATGTTTAATGGCAGAAAAGTGGGGTGCATATTGGATTGATAGTGATTTGAAGTACATGTAGAAGAGGTAAAATGTTGGGGGCGGGTCCTGAATGGCAGACAAGTGGGGTGCATAGGGTTGATATAGTTTGAAGGGGTAAAATGTGGGGTGCATATTATTGTGTTCACTGCTGCTTAAATTTTATTGTTTTTAGAGTGTTTTTTAATAAGAAAACATCTAAATATTTTCATACTGATTGGAGCACTTTTTTAATGAGTGGTATTATAGAAATAGGGAGCTGACCTGTTCAGTTGGGTAGAAAAATGCTATCATGGATTTAAAGTGGCCTCCCTCTTTCTTGGAAAAAGCCAAAACGAGAAACTGTTTTTTTTAAGTATGTAAGTAGAAGGGGGTAACATGGTGGGGGCGGATCCTGAAGGCAGAAAAGTGGGGTGCATGTTTTGGGTTGATACAGATTGGAAGTGAAGAAGGGGGTAACATTTTTGGGGTGGGTCCTGAATTACAGAAAAGTGGGGTGCATATTTCGGTTTGATACTTGCGATCGAAGGGGTTATATGTTTTGGCTGACAGATTTCAAGTGAAGAAGGGGTAAACATGTTGGGGTGGTCCTGAATGACAGACAAGAGATGCTAAAAAAATGCTATCATAGATTAAAAAAGTGGCCCTTAATTTCTTGTAATAAACCAAAATGAGAAACTGTTTTTTTATTTTTGTATGTAGGCCTAAGATTTGAAGCAGAAGGGGTAACATATTGGGGGCAGATCCTGAAAGCCCAAAAGTGGGGTGCATATTTCAGTTTGATACTTTATAATTTTAAAGTTTTATAATTATACAGTTTCACCAGAAAACAAAGACATTTTCAAAGTTTGGTTACTTATATCTCCATGTAATTTTTTGAAGGGGCATTATAGACGTTAGATTCACATTATTGATTTCTAAAGTACACACATCTAATGATGAGAGTATTTGTAAGTTTTGAGAACTCACCGTTATAATTTGAAGCGGTGATGTTCAAAACTGAATTCCATGAATTCCATGGTGCAATTGGATTCCAAACATCCCTTGATGAGATCTGCACAAAAAAAATAATGTCAAACAACATTCAATTCCAATAAACTGTCATGGGAAATTATTATCATTTTTTCAAGCAGATTAGACTGAAAAGTTCCTAAAAAAATTTGAGTTTCTAAAACTATGTCAAAAATATTCAACCTTATATTACTTAAGTTTAAGGCTTGACAATATTTTGTGTTACTGCTTGGCATCCAATGACCTGAAAATAAATTTGTGTTTCTGACAAAAATATGCCAACCAATTTAAACTTAAAAGAGAAATTCTCGCAAATTTAATTAAGGGTCTGATTTTTGAGACAGGACAATTTTTTTATTCTAATTGGCATCAAATGACCCCCCCCCCCCCCCCACAAAAAAAGATAGATATAGATGGGGGAAAAACACTTGGTGCTTTGAAAAATATATAGTGACTAAATTGTCAACAAATTTAAATCAAAGAGAGAATTTTTTATAATTTCTCACCAAACAGATTTTCCAAACTGAAAAACTAAACCTATGGTGTTACTAACTGATCACAATAAAATATCTTAAGGCGAATCAAAGTAAAAAAATACCAGGCATCAAATGGCCTTAAACTAGTTTTCTCAAAAATAATCATAATATGAAAACTCGAACCAGAGAGAAAAGTTAAAACAAAAATTATTATCAATAGCATTGCAATCATTATCACTGTAAAAAATAAACTAATTCATGTACAATAAATGTTAAAGTCGCGTGAATTGTTTTTCTTTAATATGGCCCCGCCCCCCCCCCCCCCATAAAAAAAAGTTTCACAGGGAAAACAAAACAAAATAGAAACTAAACATTTAAATGTGTGGGGACTCAAAACACTGTTTGGTCTTTGGTTGGTTGGAATCTTGGCTTGAAATAGGACCAAAAACTACTGTAAGTGTAAGCAGAGACAACTACTATGTACACGTACAACTACGTACAGTCACCCACCACATGCCAGAGGGCCGCGCCGTACAATGGTCAGGTACCACCGGTCAGGGTGTACGGCGATCATGCGGTAAGAGTCGTGTTCTCGTTAAAATCAAAACAATAACATGCACACATAAAAGTATCAGGAAATGCGTGTTTCTAAATATATCACTTTAAAACATACCTTGATAGGTCCAGTCAGCCTCTGATGAACAGCCACATTTACATGAATCCTATTGATGGTCTTGAAGGAGACATTTTGCCTGACAAAAATCAGCATGATCAACGTCAAAATAATTTCCTTGTTTACTACCTGCCTAAAACTGACCTCTAAAGGGCGCACTCCGTAATCAAATTAAAAGGGGCTGGATTTCACGGATGGCACAGAAACACACACAGACCCTTTTCGAAACCACGGCTTCGGATTCGACTTAATGCTCCATCCTCTCGTTTAGCCATAATAAAAAATAAAAATAAAATAGAGTGTATACAAGGCTCATGCAACTGGCAGGGGGCCAAAACTAGCCTGGGCCAAATCTTAAGACAAAGCCGTGGATTCGAAAATAACCCAACTCTAAACTTTTGTAATTAAAGCAGTTTCAGAAATTAAAACGATGATAAATCTAACTTATTTGTTTACTTAAAGACAATTTACACTATTGGTAATTGTCAAAGACCACCAGTCTTCTCACTTGGTGTATCTCAATATAATTATGCACAAAATAACAAACCTGCGAAATTAATTTGAACTCAATATTATTGGTCGTCGAAGTTGTGAGATAATAATGGAAGAAAAAAACACCCTTGTCACACGAAGTAGTGCTTTCAGCAGATGTTTGATTTCGGCGGAACCTCAATATTCTACCTCTGAGGTCTCGAAATCATATTCAAATTATTTTAGTGGAAAATTACTTCTTTGTCGAAAACTACATTACTTCAGAGGGAGCCGTTTCAACAGCTCTCCGTGGCTTTACCAAGTAATTATTTTTGAGATAGTGTCCAGTGTCTTTAGCAAACTGTCTGGACTCATAAGTTTATTTTTTGAGTTACAATAATTTGTAGCTAGCTTTGGCTTATTGTTTTCTGGTCCTGAATGGCAGACAGTGGGGTTGAAACAGATTTGTAGGGGTAATTTGGGGTTTGGGCTTCTGAATGGCACAAAAGTGGGGCGCATATTGGATTGATACAGATTGAAGTAGAAGGGGTAGAATGTTGGGGGCGGGTCCTGAGTGGCAGACAAGGGGTGCATGTTTTAGGTTGTACAAATTTGAAGTAGTTAGAAGGGGTAACATGTTGGGGTGGGTCCTGAATGGCAGAAGAGTGGGGTGCATAAGTCCGATTGATACTTTAGATCGCCTAAAAAAAACAACTTATTTTTCACTGCTGCCTCAGTTGTTTTTTGTTCACAATATTTTCATCTGGGGATAGGGAGTTGACTAAGCCAGTTGGGTAAAACATTCTTTCTTGGGTTTACAACAGGGCCTCCTCATTCTTTCTTTTAAAAAGCCCAGACAATAAACTATTTTTCAAGTATTTAGGCCTAAGACATTAATTTGAAGTAGAAGGGGTTACACGTTGGGGCGGATCCTAAAAGGCAGAAATGTGGGGTGCATATTTTGTTCACTGCTGCTTTTTAATAAGAAAACATCTAAACATTTTCATATTGATTGGGGCACTTTTTTAATGAGTGGTATTATAGAAATAGGGAGTTGACCTGTTCAGTTGGGTAAAAAATGCTATACCGGATTTAAAAAGTGGCCTCCCTCTTTCTTTAAAAAAGCCAAAACGAGAAACTGTTTTTTTTTTAAGTATGCAGGCCTAACAAACACATCGAAGTAGAAGGGGGTAACATGTTGGGGCGGACCCTGAAGGCAGAAAATTGGGGTGTATGTTTTGGGTTGATACAGATACTTTAAGTTACAATAATTTAGCTAGCATTGGCTTTTTGTTTTCTTCATTTTCATAAAAGCTGTTTAGCAAAACAAAAATCTGCTTAGCAATATTAAAGTTTAGACTCCTCCATGTTACCCGAGGTTTATGTCCCCGCCCACCCCCCCCCCCCCCCCGACTAAAGCAACACATTTTGTACCATATCATCATGCCAGAGGGCCCAATATCATAGAGCTTTTTGAGCAGGGAATTATTGCTTAACAATTTGCTGCTTAGCAAAGTGAAGCATGATAGCAGAGATAAATTTTACATTTGACATGCTATTTTGGATGGTAACTCTATTCTGGTAATCATAATTATTTTGTGCTAAGCTACTTTTTGTGCTCAATAAGCTCTATGCAAGTGGGCCCAGGCTTTATAGACATGGACACCTTTGGCAATTATTGTCAAAAAGCAGTGCTCTCACTTGGTATATCTCAACATTATTATGCAGAAAATAACAAACCTGTGAAAAAGTTTGCTCACTTGGTGTATCTCAACTATATCATGCATATTAATAAAAGACCTGTGAAAATTTGGGCTCTTCGAATTTGCGAGAGAATACTTGGAGAGAAAACACCCTTGTCGCGCAAGTTGGGTGCTTTCCTAGCCTGGAATTCGAGGCTTCAGCTGAGGTCTCTTATTCAAATTATTTGAGTGATAATTTTACTTCTTTCTCAACAACTACGTTACTTCCGAGGGAGCCATTTCCCACAATGTGTTATACTATCAACAGCTCTCCGTTACTCGTTACCATCATGTATGATAACAATTGTTTTTAGTAATTACCAACAGTGTCCAGAGCCTTTAAAGGGAAGGTAAATGTTTGGTAATTACTCATAACAAATATTAACTTAAAAACCGACTAAAATAATAAAAGACTTCTAGCTAGGAGTCTTTTATTCTTATCTGAAAGCACACACATACAAATATTGTCCAACAACGGTGTTTTTTCTTTCGTCATTATTTTTCTCACAACTTCGCGAGCCCAAATTTTCACAGGCATGTTTTTATTGTTACTTTTTGGTTATGGTGGGATACACCAAGTGAGAAGACTGGTCTTTGACAATTACCAAACGTGTACCTTCCCTTTAATGCAACTAATAAGGATAACAAAACGAAGCTCTCCCCATTGGTCAAATCGTCATTGGACGATTTTATTGTTTACTATCTGAGAGTACTCCTATAACAAATTTGAATCCGGAGGCACTTTTTATTTGAACAGATGCTAACCTTTTATTAAAAAAGCATGTTCTCTCTGTAAACACAATGATAAATAAAATATACGATACATGTATTTGAATATATAATAATTAAATGTTGAGCCATTTTGTGCCTACCCCCCCCCCCCCCCTCATTCAGAGCTGAGAGTGCAGTTAAATAAAGTTTCACCCATTAGTCCATTGTTGATAAACAAAGTGCGCCGGTTGGCAAAACAATCAATGTGTTGAAAACATTGTGACAACATTCAACATTTTCGGTAAAGATTTATGGTTTGAAATATCTCTTTATAACTTGTTTCCAACAAATTAAACATATTTTTAAATATTTCTGTAACATTTCTACAAACGATGGAGATCTGTTTTTGATTTGCATTATGGCTTTCCATATCTTTCCAATTCGTTTGGCAAAAACTCAGGTTGTGACCTTACAATACGAAGGTCTATAGGTAAATACTGAGTATGCCACTCGGTCAGAGTGAGTCTCCATGACTACCGTAATGTTCCAACTCCCGAATTCCAGTTCCTCAATGTACTGTCCACTAGCATCCTAGAAAACAGAACGAGAGAAGACAGCACTGAGTTTATATTGTAACAAATTAGGGCAATTATATGCAAGCAATTTAGACAAATTATGCGAACAAGTGTAAACAAAATACCGTTAACAAAGGGCTAGATAGCTCAGCTGGTATATAACATCACACATTAATCTGGAGGTCATTGATTCAAATCCCGCCGTTTTTAATTTCCCTTTGTTTAACCACAAAGTATTTTACCCAATCAGTTTCCCTTATAATATAACTAAAAACCAAATACTTGCATTTGTAATAAGTACAGTTTTGAAACTAAGCTTTTAACAAGCACATGTAAAGAGAAAAATCAATATTTACAAACCTGTAGAGAAAAAAAATGATAAGTTATTTACAAACCTGTAGAGAAAACCCAAATTAATTATTTACAAACCTGTAGAGAAAAAAAAATAATAAGTTAGTTACAAACCTGTAGAAAAAACAAAAATTGATAAGTTAGTTACAAACCTGTAGAGAAAACAAAAATAAATAAATTATTTACAAACCTGTAGAGAAAATAGAGAAACAAAATTAAATTAGTTATTTACAAACCTGTATAGAAAAAAAATGATAAGTTATTTACAAACCTGTAGAGAAAATAAAAATTAATAAGTTAGTTACAAATCTGTAGAGAAAATAGAGAAAACGAAAATCAATAAGTTATTAAAAAACCTGTAGAGAAAATAGAGAAAACAAAAATGTATAAGTTATTTACAAACCTGTAGGAAAAACAAAAATCAATAAGTTAGTTACAAATCTGTAGAGAAAACAGAGAAAACGAAAATCAATAAGTTATTTACCAACCTATAGAGAAAACAAAAATTGATAAGTTATTTACAAACCTGTAGAGAAAAAAAAATCAATAAGTTATTTACAAACCTGTAGAGAAAACAAAAATTCATAAGTTAGTTACAAATCTGTAGAGAAAATAGAGAAAACGAAAATCAATAAGTTATTTACAAACCTATAGAGAAAACAAAAATTCATCAGTTATTTACAAACCTGTAGGGAAATAGAGAAAACAAAAATTGATAAGTTATTTACAAACCTGTAGAGAAAACAAAAATCAATAAGTTATTTACAAACCTGTAGAGAAAACAAAAATTGATAAGTTATTTACAAACCTGTAGAGAAAAAAAAAATTGATAAGTTATTTACAACCTGTACAGAAAAAAAAAATCATAAGTTATTTACAAACCTGTAGAGAAAACAAAAATTCCCAAGTTAGTTACAAATCTGTAGAGAAAATAGAGAAATCGAAAATTGATAAGTTATTTACAAACCTGTAGAGAAAACAAAAATCAATAAGTTAGTTACAAATCTGTAGAGAAAACAAAAATTCATAAATTAGTTACAAATCTGTAGAGAAAATAGAGAAAACGAAAATCAATAAGTTATTTACAAACCTGTAGGGAAATAGAGAAAACAAAAATGTATAAGTTATTTACAAACCTGTAGAGAAAACAAAAATCAATAAGTTAGTTACAAATCTGTAGAGAAAACAGAGAAAACGAGATCAATAAGTTATTTACCAACCTATAGAGAAAACAAAAATTCATAAGTTATTTACAAGCCTGTAGGGAAATAGAGAAAACAAAAATTGATAAGTTATTTACAAACCTGTAGAGAAAACAAAAATCAATAAGTTATTTACAAACCTGTAGAGAAAACAAAAATTCATAAGTTAGTTACAAATCTGTAGAGAAAATAGAGAAAACGAAAATCAATAAGTTATTTAAAAACCTGTAGAGAAAATAGAGAAAACAAAAATGTATAAGTTATTTACAAACCTGTAGAGAAAACAAAAATCAATAAGTTATTTACAAATCTGTAGAGAAAACAGAGAAAACAAAAATTCATAAGTTAGTTACAAATCTGTAGAGAAAATAGAGAAAACGAAAATCAATAAGTTATTTACAAACCTATAGAGAAAACAAAAATTGATAAGTTATTTACAAACCTGTAGGGAAATAGAGAAAACAAAAATTGATAAGTTATTTACAAACCTGTAGAGAAAACAAAAATCAATAAGTTATTTACAAACCTGTAGAGAAAACAAAAATTGATAAGTTATTTACAAACCTGTAGAGAACAAAAAAATTGATAAGTTATTTACAAACCTGTAGAGAAAACAAAAACTCATAAGTTAGTTACAAATCTGTAAAGAAAATAGAGAAAACGAAAATCAATAAGTTATTATTTTACAAACCTGTAGAGAAAACAAAAATTCATAAGTTAGTTACAAATCTGTACAGAAAATAGAGAAAACGAAAATCAATAAGTTATTTACAAACCTGTAGAGAAAACAAAAATTGATAAGTTATTTACAAATCTGTGAAGAAAATAGAGAAAACGAAAATCAATAAGTTATTTACAAACCTGTAGAGAAAACAAAAATCAATAAGTTAGTTACAAATCTGTAGGGAAATAGAGAATACAAAAATTGATAAGTTATTTACAAACCTGTAGAGAAAACAAAAATCAATAAGTTATTTACAAACCTGTAGAGAAAACAAAAATTCATAAATTAGTTACAAATCTGTAGAGAAAATAGAGAAAACGAAAATCAATAAGTTATTTACAAACCTGTAGGGAAATAGAGAAAACAAAAATCAATAAGTTATTTACAAACCTGTAGAGAAAACAAAAATTCACAAGTTATTTACAAATCTGTAGGGAAATAGAAAAAACAAAAAATCATAAGTTAGTAACAAATCTGTAGAGAAAATAAAGAAAACGAAAATCAATAAGTTGTTTACAAACCTATAGAGAAAACAAAAAATCACAAGTTATTTACAAACCTGTAGGGAAATAGAGAAAACAAAAATCAATAAGTTATTTACAAACCTGTAGAGAAAACAAAAATTCATAAGTTAGTTACAAATCTGTAGAGAAAATAGAGAAAACGAAAATCAATAAGTTATTTACAAACCTATAGAGAAAACAAAAATTGATAAGTTATTTACAAATCTGTGAAGAAAATAGAGAAAACGAAAATCAATAAGTTATTTACAAACCTATAGAGAAAACAAAAATTCACAAGTTATTTACAAACCTGCAGGGAAATAGAGAAAACAAAAATTGATAAGTTATTTACAAACCTGTAGAGAAAACAAAAATCAATAAGTTATTTACAAACCTGTAGAGAAAACAAAAATTGATAAGTTATTTACAAACCTGTAGGGAAATAGAGAAAACAATAATTGATAAGTTATTTACAAACCTGTAGAGAAAACAAAAATCAATAAGTTATTTACAAACCTGTAGAGAAAACAAAAATTGATAAGTTATTTACAAACCTGTAAAGAAAACAATAATCAATAAGTTATTTACAAACCTGTAGAAAAACAAAAATATTCATAAGTTAGTTACAAATCTGTGAAGAAAATAGAGAAAACGAAAATCAATAAGTTATTTACAAACCTGTAGAAAAACAAAAATATCATAAGTTAGTTACAAATCTGTGAAGAAAATAGAGAAAACGAAAATCAATAAGTTATTTACAAACCTGTAGAGAAAACAAAAATCAATAAGTTATTTACAAACCTGTAGAGAAAACAAAAATTCATAAGTTATTTACAAACCTGTAGGGAAATAGAGAAAACAAAAATTGATAAGTTATTTACAAACCTGTAGAGAAAACGAAAATCAATAAGTTATTTACAAACCTGTAGAGAAAACAAAAATTCATAAGTTAGTTACAAATCTGTAGAGAAAATAGAGAAAACGGAAATCAATAAGTTATTTACAAACCTGTAGAGAAAACAAAAATTCATAAGTTATTTACAAACCTGTAGGGAAATAGAGAAAACAAAAATTGATAAGTTATTTACAAACCTGTAGAGAAAACAAAAATCAATAAGTTATTTACAAACCTGTAGAGAAAACAAAAATTCATAAGTTATTTACAAACCTGTAGAGAAAACAAAAATTCATAAGTTAGTTACAAATCTGTAGAGAAAATAGAGAAAACGAAAATCAAAAAGTTATTTACAAACCTATAGAGAAAACCTGTAGGGAAATAGAGAAAACAAAAATTGATAAGTTATTAACATACCTGTAGAGAAAACAAAAATCAATAAGTTATTTACTTACTGGAAATTATAAAACTTGCGAAACAATTTAATTTTATACAAACCTGTAAAGATATGTACGTACACACGGTTGCAAATAATGAGGTGACCCAACCTAAAGACATCGATTATTACACATAATTGCTGGATATAGACGGATTTGACTTATGAGATGAACATAAGAGGAACCGGAACATTACCCCCTTTTTTCTAAAATCTCCTCACTTATAAAAGAATCTTAGATTCAAGCAGTATATTATTTTGGTCTAGTAGTAGAATCAAGGGCCTTTTGTTTGACGTGAACGTACGAGCTCGTTCCCATCCCCAGTAAACAACAAGCGCGTTCGTTGCATGCATACGGGAAACCTTTGGTACCAGACTACTCACGTCTTTAATTAAGGAGCTCAACAATTGGATCTTAAAAAGCCATTCATTCCTCGAGACCAATCAAAATCATTCTTATGTCTCTAGAAGAGAATTGTCTATTGCTTGCGATTCAGTTGTATAATGAATGGAACGGTGTTGCTGTTCAATCTAGTGAGCGGCCGGGGAAACCGAGTTTACCTCCATGAATGTACACTTTTGAGCTCTTTTAGTTAGTCAAAAAGGGGATAGTTGCATGTTGAGAAATACAGTTTTGGGTTTTTTCAAAAAGAACGCACTCGACTCATAGGTGGATGTATGGTGACCATGCGGTCAGGGTCGTGTAATCGTTAAAATCAAAACATGCAAACATAAAGGTGTCAGGGTATGCGTGTTTCTCAATATATCACTCTAAAACATACCTTGATAGGTCCGGCCATCCTTTGTCAAACAGCCACATTGACACGAAGCCTATGGATGGGCTTGAAGGAGACATTTTGCCTGAAGTACAACATAAAAATATCAACGATTATCAACATCAAAATTACCCGCTTCATTACCTACCTAAAACTGAGCTACAGAGGGCGCACTCCACAAATAAATCCTTAATAAGTTACGAAAATAATTGTTAAACAACTTTTGAATGATTTAATTTCAACGCCTAAATTTAACCTACCAATTTGTAATAGGAAGTTTGACAACTTAAAATATCTCTTATTGGCTATAATTGACCTTTATTGTGCTGCATCCATCTTGGTCACGTTCCTCGTATCAAACAATAGTAATTGATGCTAATAATCATTTTGCAAAATATGAAACAGACTATTTTGTTCTTCCAGCCTCAGTTTGGTAACATTGATACCAATGGGAGAAATTCAAGATGGCTGCACCATGATCAAGGTCTATAGGGGTGGCCCTACGCTAGATTTTTGGTTGAAAAAAACATAACTATCGACCGAAATCTACTAAGCCGACTGATGGTTCCCTCTCTGCAAATGTTGGTGTTTAGCAGCTCAATGAAATTGGGCCATGTTAACAGCAGGCATGCTCTTACATACTGGATGTTGGTAAATCCACACTTAATCTTTATTTATAAACTACCCTCATTGAAACAGTAGGCAGAACGGTCGGGTGACCGCAATCAGATTTGGCTCTTAATTCATTCCGTGCCAAGCAGTCTCAATTCATAACTGGCTGAGCAAACCAACTTTGTCAACTCTAAATAGGTCTCTGGTCTTACACGGAAGTTCCCATGTAGCTCGTCAGGACTAAGGTTGACATCTGGCAATCTGGACTGAAACTTTAAATACCTCTGAATCAAAGATGTAGCATTGCAGAGTACTCCTAGGTTCTTGAGGAAGGTGGGGGGGGGGGGGCGGCGAGTGAATCTGAAGCTGCCTGTTTTCAGGTGTCAAATAATATGGGCTGGGATGGAAAGTTGTCGACTCCAACAAATTAAGTTCTTCAGGAAGCCACACTCAGCGATATCCTGCTGAGGGTTACGTTTGTTTACGACGCTTTGAATTACTCATACTCTGGTTTATGAGGACAGTCATCCTTTCTGACTCTCTCACATCCCCCTCCCATCTCCTCTTCTTTCTTAGACAATGCAAAAAGTGTGAGAAACCGTCCCCAGGGAAAGCATGTCTCTCTCCGAAGTTAAAGGCACTGCACAGTACTGGTAATACTCAAAATAATTGTTAGAGTCAACAGCTTTTGAGAGCTGTTGATAGTATAACACATTGTGAGAAACTGGTCCCTCTCAAGTACAATATTTTTGAAAAAAAGTACTTTCTCTCCAGAGAAGTCTTTTTATTTAAATAGGCATCTTAAAGAGTTTATTCGTATCAACTGGTATTGGCCTCTGATGATGTTTTTTTTGTTTTACACGTGACGGTTGTTAGCAACAAAGTGTGGCGTTTGTTCCATTTGACTGCAGCGATTTTCTATTTATTTTTGTGAAAGATTTTAACGGCAAAAAAAAAAAAAAAAAAAGGAAGTTTGTGCACTAGTTCCAATTTGTCTTAATTGTTTTTCTGTACTCGGTTCGTTTTGTAACCCATCAATTAATTATATAAATTACGCTATCATCAGTCCTCCACTCTTTAGGGATCAACATTGAGGAAAGAACAAGCAGAACGATGTCTGGAATTCTCTTTATATAAACTATTGAAGAGCCACTCGTTCCGTCCCCCATACCAATCTTGCAAAGAGCCATAATCGCGGACAACTCTTTTATGAGTGAAACACGGGTACTTTCAACTCCATTATAGTAGAGTGTGAAGCTCAGCATTTTCTGTATGTGTTTCAATTTCTTTCCTGAAACATAACTTCAGTGCAGGTCAAATCTGAGGCAAGTTGTTTAGTGAAACTCTGTGTCTTTTAAAAGAAAGTCAGCCTGACTGGCTATGGTTGGGACTGGAATGTGATGACACTTTAGTACTACTTTGCCTCAAAGGAAGTGAGTCACTGCAATACCCTATAGGTTGAATAATACAAATCAACAATCGGTAACGGGTCCATGTTTCACTAGTTTGGGAGTTGGAAAGATTGAACAAACCAAGACTGAACTGTTTAAAGGCACTGGACACTATTGGCAATATTACTCAAAAATAATTTTTAGTTTAAAAAATCACATGGTAACGAGCAATGGACAGCTGTTGATAGTACAACACATTGTGAGAAACGGTTCCCTCTGAAGTAGTTTTTGAGAAGGAGGTAAATGACAATAGATGGACCAAAAGGCAATGGATTTACATGAGGAGGGTTACATCTCACACTGGATGCACACAGCCTAAATGATCAATGATGATGATGATGATGATGATGATGACGATGATGATGATGATGATGATGATGATGATGATGATGATGATGATGATGATGATGATGATGATGATGATGATGATGATGATGATGATGATGATGATGACGACGACGACGATGATGATGATGATGATGATGATGATGATGATGATGATGATGATGATGATGATGATGATGATGATGATGATGATGATGATGATGATGATGATGATGATGATGATGATGATGATGATGATGATGATGATAAAGGAACTCATGTTCAAATGAAATAAACACAAATAAACATAATAATGCCACTTGCGGTTTCAACAACATGAAGATAGCGACATGTGACTAATTGCTCCTTATACATTCACAAGATAAGTGCAAAAGTGCATTGACACTGCAGAAGATGTTGTGATCTTATAGTTCCGTCAAAGGAAGCTTAATGGGCTTGAATGATACACACGTTTAAAAGGTTAAGTTCACGATGTCTTACACATTGCATTTTTATTTGTATACAGTTTGATCATAGTGTTGTTGGTGTTGACCGGGAGCCATTATTGGACCCACAAGCGCATTATGCCTGATTCAACAGGATATTTACCGAAATGACCGCACAATAGACTGGTTCCTGCAAAGATTGAGGGCGGAATGACTAGCATATGTTTGTTAATTAGAGTGGCCATGGGACTGGAGTCATGACCTGCTGATGTCATCGGTGGATAGGTGCTTCAAGTGTACAATGTTTGTATTCATGTGCTTACATTTTTGTGGAAGCGAATTCAGATTTCTTACATTTTATAGAACTTTCTTTTTGGGACATCATGATTGTCGCGAGTTTGCCAATCAGTTGTTTGGTTGGCAACGGTAGAGGTGGGCTTCAGTGGATAAAAATGTATTAACTTATCATTATTTTTGTTTATTTTCAGGGAGAGTTGGCAGCGTAGCAGACCTACTGTGTCCCAGAAGGTAGCTAAACTATTTAGAAACATTGACAACAAAGGTTGTGGTTTACTCTAAGACAAAATGGGGGAAAAGCTAGACTTGTCAGGAAGCGAGTCGGGTGTGGTTTTCTATCTCCAGGGGGAGGAAGAGCGGAGGAAGGAATGGATCTCACCTCAATCAAGCCAAAGATCACAACATAGCCTGGACTTATTACCAATGTCCTCCAGAGAGCATGTGGTATTGTGAGCCGTCGCTTAGCAACCGCAGTACAACTTTGTGCATCGCTAGGCGTTGCCGAGGTATCGACTAATGTGAAGCGGGGACTCAATGCTAAGACGTTGATAACAAGGCAGAGAGTCGAGCTCCGGAAACTTGGCGGCTAGAAGCATTATTAAGCTCATGTTACAAGAAAACTTATATTGGAAGACTGTTCAGATTTCAGAGTGATGAAGAAGGTAATGTGTCATGAAATGATGACGCCCTCTGTAGATGATCTGATAGTCAAAAGTGTATCCCTTCTGTGTTCCGAAGAGGTGTATTTAGACCATTGAGATCAATGATTAAGACCCTTTCATAACGCGAAACGCTACAGGACGCGTTTTACGCACAAGACCAGCACAAGTCCAATCATTTGCCTCATTTGAGCCCAGTGAGGGGGCTATTTGACCCCAATGAGGGTGATTTTGAACGTGTGACGCAACGTGCAAGGGGTCTATTATGTTTGTCTCTGTCAAGTTATTATTTTTGTTGAACGCTTGGGGTGGCCAATTGATTGACACAGGAGACACATCAGTGATAACCCAATAGAATAGCAACAAGAAGAATGGGGAATATTTTATATAAAAGCAGAGAAACGACAAGTAGCATTTAATAGTATCTGAGCGGTATAGGACTAATTATATTCACTTCCACCTGATGTTTTCAAAAGTTTCCCACAATTTGTTAACACTTAATACTCAATAATGTTACTGTGCTGTGTGCTTGCTAGGTCTTGTGACAGTCAGCCTTCCCTTCCCATCCACACATGGGAAGTCTAATAATTGTTCCCACCTTAACAATGTCAAACTATGAAACAAGGTTTCCCTTCTAAGGAAGAACCCCATCAAATATTTGACGACATAATAGTTGAAATAAATGAGTGCCCTCGTACAAAAACAAGTGGGCTAATCCAAGCCACTTTCACAAAACCCACAAGCACAGCTTTTACGAGCCCAACTTTAGCAGTTGGGCCAGACCATAGTACTGGCTTTTATTGTAGTTATATTAAACTAATTAATTACCAAGATATTGGTACCGAACCGTCCCTTTTCATTAGTGTTGGATCCGCCCATTTATTGTAGCCATTATATCTCCCTTTAGTACAATAGTGACTACGCTTTACTCTGCCGACACCCCTTGTTCCGAAAACCCTTGTTCTGAAAAACACATTATAATTACACGCAATGGGTAGTTTAGGTTTATTTAGGGTTAAGGTTAAGATTAGGAAAATGCACAAGGGCGGTCGGAACATAGTGTCGAATTAGGCCTATAGGGATGTCGGGACATAGAGGTTCAACCATTGCCATTGCATGTGTGCTAGCACAGATCAACCAAAATTGAAAAGAATATTATTATTCAAAATGAATAAAAACACGTGTCAAAAAGAAACACAACTTCACTGTCAAAAAGCGCCAAGATAGTTCAGCATTTTATGACATTTGATTGTTTCAGGAAAGCAGTTCTTCACTCGCGTTGATAGACACGATTTAAACAACCAATATCACATTTCCCAGGCCTTGGCCAGTGTTTCCTTACAGGAAAGACAGGCCCGGATCCCCTTTAATTCTAGAAAAGAAAAGAGAGTACAGAGGGCTGATGGGGGTCAGGCCCCCCCCCATCAGGATTTGATCTTAAAGTGACAATAAATTCCTTTTAGATAAGATGAAAGAAACTTCCGATATTGATAACATGTTGAGAAAAAGTTAGAAGTTAGATGTAATGAGGGTGTCATGGCTGATCAGATAAGAGCACCAGATTTAAGCTCTGGTGTTCCTTTTCAGCGGAGAATGGCTTCGAGTCCCGGTCATGACACTTGAGTCCTTGAGCAAGACACTTGCTCAGCGTGGCAGGTGTGATATACTCATTTTTGGGAGACAAGAGCGGAGAGAAAGTGACCAGAGTGGGATAGAGCCTGTAACATCCAGGTTTAAAAGCCTATGCCCCCCAACTGAGCTGTAGAGCGAACTTTGTCATCAAAAGTCATCAAACGTAGATTTGAAAGGGGGAAGTACAGTTAATTTCCAAACAAATTAGAACTTCATTTTTAGAACCATCACAAACCAGGAAGTGTCTTAGTGTATTAAACTGATATTCTTGGATGACTGAAGACGCATTTTATAAACGAACCGTGATTTTAAGGAGGGGAATTAATTTTGTTTTTTTTTCAGGAAAAGAAAAATGTTTTATAAGGTCTGATTATGAGTCATATTTTGAGAGCAAAAAGTGATGATTGAAATATAAGATTCTTACTGAAAAATGGCTATCGAGGAAAGCTTCTCTAAAAATCTCTCTAATAAATACACAAATTAATATTCCTCAAATAATGCTCCCCCTTACAATAATAAGTCTAACAAAACACTTGGTCCCGTGTGTTGTGTGACGCAATAAAAAGAACCCAGTACACTTATTGACAGGAGAAGATTCGCCATGTTGTTCCCGGTTTGATTGGCTGCATAATGCACATTGTAAACCATTTCATGGTGCCATGTAAAAGGAATTGGAGACTGTTAGACGATTCCTTTTCCACAGTGTCTCAGACCTGCGCGCGCTCGCTCAGAGCCGCAAAAAAGTACCGTTATGTCTGCTGCCGCCAGCGTCTCAAAATGCTCCCATTGGTCGCATACTTTAAGTTGCACACAATATGTAATACAGGGAAGCATTGCATGTTGGATGCGCCTTGGGCATCACTGGTCGACAGATACAAGCCACTATTCCTGTTATTAGTATTAACTCTAACTAATGTCAACCCACGATGCTAAAGTTAGCCTTGACAAAAGACTAATTTGAGGGAAGCTTCATAGCTGTTAAAAACAAAACAATTTCGTATCACCCCAACCCCACCCCCACCCATCCCAAACGAAACCCTTTCCACAAAATTATGAAAAAAGCCCTTGGCATAATCATAGAGCAAGGACAATGGCATAATGAAGAAAGGTCCTTTGATCTTAAGAAGCAATGGCGCCGATTTACATACGTCACTATTCTTAAAGTTTATTATGCAACGGAAAATTGGATCAGAGCCAAAACCAAAGTAATTTACCTTCGAGGTCTCTGTGCATGCCTCGTTAGATTCTTCATTAAAATTACTTAATACAAAATCATTAAAAAACACAATTTTTAAACCTTGAATAGCACACAAACATCAAGTTAATTCGAGTCCGGGGGCTGCAGGAAATTGGCTTGGGTGCAAGTATTGAAGACATATCCTTGATAAAGACAAGGAACTGTTTTAAATTTGAAATTAATTTCTGGAGTCAAGATTTCATAATGTTGGAACCTATCACAAGAGTGAAAAGTATTCTTCTGAATTCCATGTTCTGCTTCTACTGGTAAGCTTACTGTCTTTGAACTGTCTTTGAATCAAGAAAAGGTATATAAGTGGTAATCATAAAACAAAATTAAAAACATTTGTTTTAACTGTTAAACTAGATGAAGATGTTTTTCTGAAATATAATTTCTGATATAATAGGGGTTTTTTCTCGGATAATTATAACGAGTTTACTCACATCCATACAAAGTATGCCTTTAAAACTTTGAAATTGAAAACAAAAAACTTAATTGACCCAAACATTTTCCCGGCGGAATCTTGGTTTCATATTTTGTTGGGGCAGTCAGCCACCAAAAATCCGTACAATGGTAATTACCACACAGTGAAAACCAGCTCCCTAAACTGTTATCTCCTAACATAAACATAAATGGATGGGGATCCTGTTTCATGTCATTTAGCCATCGACCTAACATGACAGAGTCTAATGTCTTGTTTTTGTTTCAACTTAATTAAATGACCATCCGTGCTAATTGGTTTATGCATAGGAACATTTTTTATATGGAGTGATCTTTCTTCTTGATTGTTGTGATTACATGAGCTGTCAGTTATACCTATCATGACTGGAAAGGACCCTCACACTACTGTCATAATATTAACTGAGCATGCCTGGTTGAAACACAATACATAACATAAATTATAGCTCATGTCATTGTACCAGACATTATTAAAATCCAACTCACAAATGGCTTACAGCATGCTACAAGTTTCTACAACTGACTTCTGAACATTCAAACACATCGCCTGATAGTAAAAGAGATTTGATTTAAAAAAAAACCTCTGGGAAACTTCACCAAAAACCACAAAAAAACAATATTTTTCTCTGATTAAAGTGCGCAATTTTATTAATTTTGATTTTTGTTTTAAACTAAATAGGTTTGGTTTGCACCCTCCAAAGGCCATGTCACACAGGTTTGGTTTGCACCCTCCAAAGGCCATGTCACACGAGGCAATTTACAGGCAACCAGTTCCAGTCAATCTCCAATTCTTTCACGTTTTAGTTGTTTTCATTATTTTCTTGGGGATAGTGATTTACAGCAACAAGAATGTCGCTTGTGCTGCCGAAATGTTCCGGCAGACAAATTAGTTGCCCCCACAAGTTTTCTGTTTGAATTGCAATGTGTGACAAGGCCCAACGTTACACATTAATAATCCATCACTTGCAATTTATTTATTTATCAATATCTGTATGACTTGAGATAGTATCTATACAAAGGGAAAGTTACAATACTGTTGTCATAAAATTGTTAAATACATTCGTTGTACAAAAGAAATTATTACAGTTTTGTTTTTGGTCGTTTATACCAATCTCACGTTGTTCTCTATTTACTTGTTTATTTGCACCAAAGAAATTAAGGGTCTGAATATGAAAATAATAAAATCAAACACGACGGAATTAAATGAATCATTTTACAATAACAAAAAGTCTTTAGTAATTTCTACAAAAATAGAACTGAATAGATTTAACAGGTGGTTCATTAAAAAAAAATCTTCATGTGAGATAATTCGATGAGGAAATTTTATAAACTTCTATTTGAAAAATATTCTGTTAAATTCGAAACTAAAAATGCCTCACTCAACCGTAGCGATAATTTTTTTTATTTTTTTGTGAAGTTGTGTGGGGACCATTCATCAAACAGTGTGTAACGCATGATATTTTGACTGGTAACACTTACTCTGCTAAGCTAGATTTTAACCGTCCACTTAGCAGCTTAGTAGTTACAGAAATCGATTTGTGTGAAAATGGTCCCCACACATATTTGCTAAGTAGAAGAAACTTTTAATCAATATTTTTAAGATGGCCTCGCAAAACTGTAAAATGGGTACCTGTAGGGCAGAGTTGTTTCTTGTGGTTGTTTGATCTTTGTGAAATACAAACTTGGCAGCACATGCTGTATACTCCCAATGGAGCTCAGATTGTTTAAGGAAGGAAATGAAGGGCCCCAGTGACCAGGGGTAAAAATGGTTTAAAGCGCAATGCTCATTTCTTTGGGATTGCACTACAAAAGAGCCATTAATATTGTTACTGCTATCAATCGTTCTCGTAAAAGTGTCGACAAATACTCGGATAAAAATAAAATAAAATAAAATAAAACAGTTATTGAAGCACTAATATGTATTTCAGTCAACAAATTAAATAAACACTACTTTGAAAACAACCTTGATCATCTAAAAATAACACCACAATCAGAGAGATTTAAAATTAAATTCCTCACAATAGAGAAAAGGTTCTATAATCAGGTAGTTTTTCAAATTTGTTCGTAAGATTATAGAAAGATTTGTTTAGTATTTTCAGAAAATTCTCTTCAGAATCAGGTCGAATTGGCAGCTCTGAAACACACCCCAAGAACTAGTTGTTTAACTCCAATAATAGATTGTCATTCACATTTTTTCATTAGAACGGAACTTTCTGCAGAATCAGGGAGAGTTTGGAAGCTTTGAAACACCCTAATAATCCTCATGATCTTGTGGTCATTTTAAACAAACGAGGAAGCGTACATGAGCAATCCAGGACTACCACATTAATCTTTTACACAGAAACATTTCACTTTTTTTTAAGACAGAAGAAGAAGAAAAAAGGATTTTCAGATCCTCTTTGCAGTTTACCGGACTGCAAATATGTCGCTCCGATCCCCTAAACTATTTCATCTTGGTTGGTATGTATGCTTGTTTGTGCAGCAAAACATGAGCGGAAGATAACACAAGTTTCCGAAGTAGTGATCCATCTAAAGGAAGTATGACTCAATGAGAGCAACTGTCACAATGTTTCTCCAAACACAAAATGAGTTTAAAGGCACAGGACACTATTGGTAGTTACTCAAAATAATTGTGAGCATAAAAACTTTACTTGGTAAATAGCAATGGAGAGCTGTTGATAGTACAACACATTGTGAGAATCGCTTTCTCTGAAGTAACATAGTTTTTGTCAAAAAGGTAATTTCTCACTGCTCTTGCCCAAGGGCCAAAACAAAACATTAAGTTTCCGAAAAATAAAGCCAACATAAATCTTAATGACGATAACCCTCCAGAAGAGTGGAATAAGGAGTCTGATCATAAGTTGCCGATGAATACAAGTGTAGCCTACTATAGTCAAGTTCCTTAACGTTATCTTTTCTACAAGCAAGTAACCAATAGTACTGTTTAACACTTCCGAAGTACTGCAGAATTTTTTGGTTTGTTTCAAAGTTCAGACACCAAAGTACATAAAAACAAAAATTACATTAAAAGACAAACAACATAGGTTCAAACTCCAAGAAGCTTTAATATATCCCATGTGCTATGAACACAACGGTGTCCATGTCACTGTCATTGAATCTGTATGTATAGTCGATCAGTGCCACAGATTGCCACGGCAGAAACTGACCAAGGTTGAGAACCTTATCTCTTCCAACAGTGGCTCGAATTCACTTGCAATGGGAGACTTTGAAACCCTAGGTGGCAGCAGACTAACCAATAAATTTCCATTGTTTACGTAGTTCTGAGCGTGCGCACATTACAGAGAACAATGGATTTTACCTGGTAAGTCTGCTGCCACCAAGCGTCCCAAAAGTCTCCCATTGACAACAGCTCATTGCTTCTCCAGTTTACCACTCTCATTGAAGCACTTACGGCTAGCACTAACAGCTAGGACTAAACTCTTTAGCTAAGCATGTGTGTGCCTCAAAAAGCCACAGTTGTGACACAGTGTGTGACTCAAAATGCTACTGTCGTGGCATATTGAGGTACGGGTTGTTTGCCCCCTAAAAACACACCAAATGAGGGTTTTAATAGCCACCATGGACAACTTTTACCCCTAGAGGGCGGTGTGTAACTACAATGGTGGTAAACCAACTCTACATTTTGCCATAGTTTGTTGTCATTGCTAAAAAATCTGAAGCCTTGACTTCATCAAACATTAAAAAGTGTCACAGTCAAACATTTCCCCGCTATAATACTCATCATTTTAAAATAACCTTTAAAAAAACAGACATCTTTCAGCTAACATTTACAGCCATTTATACTCTTTTCAAAACTTTATGCTGAAAAGATGTTGTAAGAAATCCATGTATACAGAGGGCAAGCTTGGGTGAGGAGGTTTATACTACAAACTTGATATATTCCACCTAAAAATCAGCTGTTTTTTCTCTTCAAAGAAATATAATTTACATTATTACACATTGCAATTTATAAGTTTTGTTCATTCGTTGCAAGTACTGTCATAAAACTGTGATGCTCAATTTTCACACACATCAATGATGCTTCCTTTTCACAATGCCTTCTCATCAGTTATCCATTGACGCCGTTTCCACAAAGATACTTAGATTCACATGCATCCATGTCTACATTGACACTTGCCAGATCAGGAGCTCTGCCTCGCGACTTTTGCCCTCTGACCCTGACCCCTCCTGCATAAGGTAGTTGTGTCCCTCGCCTCCACACAGCACAAGGCTTGTTGTGCTTGTGATACTCGCTGACACTTGGTCCATATGACCTTTGACCTTTGACACGATGTCACACCTCCCGCTTTCCTCAGAGAGGCTGCTGCTGCCGGCACCGCTGTCCGCAGTACTGGGTTTGTCGTCTTCGGCTTCGTCGAATGCCAACGAGAAGTACTCCGTCATTGGTGACATGGCAGAGGTGACAAGGTTTGCGGTGTGGGTGCTTGCTTTGGTACGGGGCGGAGTGCGTGGCGCATCGTCCGGTGTGGAATGTGGCGTTGGGGTCGGTGTTGGTGTAGACGCTGGGGAAAAAATAAAAAGGAATACAATTACAATCACTACTACCAGAGGATGATTTTATAGACAATCATTGTATGAGTTTCTCCTACATGGGCAACCTTGACTTATAAATATTAATAATAGCGGCTTCTTAGTGAGCATATCCATCTCGCAGTGACACTCAAACACTTTATTCTACAGTATTTTCCTGTACATTGACGTCTTTGTATCCATATCTGTATCCATAGCCTTGCAATACCATTCAATTAGTTTTTAAAACAAGTTTATGTATATAGCGCCCTCTACTGGTAAAGTAAAGCAAGGATTGTTTTATCGGTATAAACCACAAGGGAAACTGAGTGGGTAAATATTACCCAGTCAGTTTCCTTTGTTGTGGTTTATATTGATATCTGAAACAAAAACTTGCATCCCCTCGTTACCAAGTAAGTTTTTATGCCAACAATTATTTTGAGTAATTACAAATAGTGTCCACTGCCCCTTAAATCAGGCTAAGCCTCGACCACAAAAACAAATAATTTACCATCGTTACTGTCCTCCTTGGATGAGTAATGAATCCGATCGCTCTGCCGGTTGATCTCAAGGGCCAGCATGAATCGCACCGGTCCCCCGTGGGTGTGATACGCCACCATGGCTGGGCCGTTTACCAGGGGAACTCCCTCTAGCCGAGGCAACGGGAAGTTGACTAATATGCCAAGGTTGGTGCCGACCCACAGGGAGCCGTAGCACGCCAGCAGGTTAGTCACATGGACGGAGTGAATGTTGTGGAAGATCGCTTGAGATTTGACGCCCAGGCCTTCCAGGATGAAAAACAAACCACACACACATGATGTATTAATCAGAAGGAAATGTTGAGTTTTGAACACAAGGAGTACATTTTGGCGACCCCAACCAAGCCCAACCGAGTCAACAAGTTGGTTACCAATTGGTCTGAACAGCCTCGTCCGCGATTTAACTGAACACGCGAAAACGCTCAACCAATGACCAAAGCTCAAACATGTTTCTCGTTGGGGTCGCCAAAACGCAGTCAAGTAGAGAGAGTACAAAAAAAGACATTAACTTTTTGCTAATCTATGGATTTTCTTGTAGTGAGGCAAATATGGTTAATCTTAACACATGAGTAGATGCTTACTTAATGGTGACTGTTGAAAATGGCTGAATATGTTTGAGGGCCGAAGCGCCACTCCCTTTTGCTGTCACCCTCACATATCCTAGTGTAACCCCTACCCCACTTCCAGCCCCTCACCCTTCCCCCTACCCCACCCTTCCCCTACCCCACCCTCACCCTTCCGGCTTCCCAACCTACCTGCAACCATCCTCCCGATGGGGCTAGCCAAGCTGATATCCTGTAGGTGTTCGAACGTCTCCGTGTGGAATAATCTGATAATATCCAACGTCTGGAAGGAAACCCACACCCCCACGCCAGCCACCACCATACTCTGGACACTCTGAGTCGAGTCCTGATGAACCTCGAACTCCCTCTAAAGGAGGAAACAAGAATTTCAGGTGTCAATCACTTTTAAAACTCTTTCCTTTTGCAGGCAGAAACCTGACCTGTACCCATATTCATGCTTAAAAGCTGAAAACATTGCTTAAGAATAGTCTGCTTACACTGAAAACATTGCTTAAGAATGCTGCTAAGTGGAAATGAGCAGAATACCAGTCACAATTTGTACATGTGACAGGCTAGTTTTGCTGGTATAATTATTCTGGTAAGCATAACTTTGTTATGCTTAGCTACTGTTTGTACTTAACAGTACGGAAAAAGGACATAACAAGGGAAAGTACCGAGTATACAGTGCATTACACACATCAGTGTATGGGTAAAACACAAATCCTAGATGCAAACTTATTGAGGGAGGGGGAGGGGGAATGGGGAGGGGGAGGGGGAATGGGGAGGGGGTTCCCTTCCTACCTGTCTGAATTCACTCTCTGTGTCGACGACGTGTATCTGATTTCCACATCCACACCACATGTTCTGCTTGACTGGAAGGAGGGACGTGACTGGATTCGAACCCAACTCTGATATGCGCGGCTCTTTCACCTTCCACTCCCCCTCTGAATGAGAAAAGTTTGACAAAAATTGTTTGAATCTTTACAGACAAAAAGATTTTCCTTAAATGATGTAAAGATTTAATATATCCTAAAAGGGTGGCCGATTTCACAAGGCCACATTTGTATAACAAGAGGACAAAGATTTGGAATCACAGAATAAACAATAACCCCAGAAAAATGGAAATTACGAGCATGAGTTCCAGTAACTTCTGTCCCTCTTTGTATGGGAGAAAGCGGAAGTGTAGCATGGTAGATGCATGCCTGTGCACACTACACAATGGAATGTGTGGGTGAATATACAAGTCGGCCATTTTGTAGTGTTAGTTTACAACGTATAAGAAAAACAGTCAAGGCATTTTTGTGCGGATCAGTATATTCTACTTTTAAAACATCTTTCTAACCATATGCATTGCATAACAAACAGTTACAAACGGTTTTCAAAGACAAACTATCCCAATCCAAGGCAACGTGTACCTTTAAAAGGAACTGACTATATTATTATTATTAAAAGAAAGAGCCATCAAATTTTCAAATGAGCAGCTTCGTATTCACCTTCTGTCCGGACATAGATGAGGACTGTGCCATCTTTCTGAGCCAGAAACATCCGATTGTTGAGATATTTCATGGATGTGACGGCTTTGGGAACTTTGAAGCTGACGAGACACTGCGTTTTGTCCATCTGATTTGCTTCATAAATGCTGATCCTAAAAAGAGATTCAACCAGAAAAAAGAGATTAAAAGGTTTTGATATCTTTTGTAGATCAAGTTTATGGCCGTGACATGAGTTCCAACTCATTGCGAATGAAGATGTATGTAATGTAATTCACCTATAGAAGTTTCAGCTTCCATTAGTCGTCAAGATTTTGAGAGAAAAAGTGAAAAAGCAGAGTGTCAAGGCCAAGAGACAAACCCACACTCCACTGATCTGAAAGTTTGAAACTGGTGCTTTACATCCGTACCACAACCTCACCACTTGAATATAAAAGGACTCTATAAGCAATGATATTGGGTCCCAGACAGACTCACCTCCCACTCTCCGTGCCGAGCCACACCGTTGTCTTCAAGAAACAAAACTCGCTCCGCCTGACGCTGTCCTTGAAACTCTTACCCGAGGTTCCATTCACCCCGAGCAATCTCCTGATCCCTGGCACACACTCAGAGCACAGTATCCTCAACTCCCCGAGCTCGAACGTCTCCAGTATCTTTGGGGATGGAGGTTGGAAGCCCACGATGCTGACGTAAGATTTCTTGTTGTCGGAGCTGACGACCCACAGACAGTTTTTGGCCGCCTCGCTCTCAATCGTTCGTTTCCGCCTACTTCTGGAGAAGGAGGGCTCTAATGGGCAGAGTGTGGCACACTGCACCTGTCGGGGAGATCAACAAGAGATATTGATAGAGGGCGCTGTGACATGAAAATGGTCCCAGGCTCCAGTTTGAAAATCTTATAACAATAATAATCGTTTTTATATTGGGCTTTTCACACCCAAAAGTTGTGTCTATTGTTTGGTTCCAGGAGGGGAGCCATGGTTGTGGACTGAACAACAATCGACCAAAATAGTATTCATAATAATAGAGCGTTTCTATATAGCGTTTTTTCACGCCCGAGGGGTGTCTCAAAGCGCTTCCTATACTATTACCCCTGGTCACTGGGCCTTAAATCATTTCTTTAACCATCTCAGCTCTCTGGGGAGTATATGGCCTGTGCGCAATATATGCGCTACTCGGCTAAACAAATCACAAGAACTATCTCTGCCCTCACAGGTACCCATTTACCCCTGGGTGGAGAGAAGCAATTATAGTGAAGTGTCTTGCTCAGGGACACAAGTGTCACGACCGGGATTCGAACCCACACTCTGCTGAACAGAAGCATCAGAGCTTGAGTTTCGGTGCTCTTATCCACTCAGCCACGACACCCTAATAGGAACAGCTTGAAGCTGGTCCAGTACACCCAGTTGCTCACCTGGTTTTAAGACACCAGGTGAGATACCAGGAGAACTTTTTTACCATGGAAGAAAATATCTCACGCCTTACCTTTGCTGAATGCCTGGTAGTGAATACTGGTAAGGCTGTCATGAGAAGTGGCACGCCATAATTCATCTCAGAGTGGGCGCTATCACTTTCCTCCGGAGCGTACCAACCCGGGTTGTTGTGAGGTTCTGTTAACAAATAAACGAACAAACATTTGCTACAACATTGCTAAAATAATTGTTCTCTCCTGAGACGAATATTATTTTGGTGACATTGTTTTACACATATCTCAAAGACTACAGCACCTCAGCAGGTAATATTTTAAGGGCGGAAGCTTTCTACCATCACTATCTTCAAACCTTGTAAGTTGAATGCAAATCTGTGGACTTTGTGTTTTGTGTCATACAAAAAGTACCCACAGTTCTTTAAAGTTTAAATCAATGTGAACAAGCTGTTGACTTACTCAAGGCAAGTTTGGCTGTTTCCAATGCCGTTATCCAGTCCAGTTTGGTCTTAGAGCTGACAGCATCAAACACTAACGTTACACGTTTCTCCCTATTCAGTTAGGATAAATTGATAACGATTTGGTTACTATCTGACCAAGAAACATCAATACAAACAATGTGCGGAAAAAGTGAAATTTGCTAAAGATAACATCGACCCCAACTCCAGGCATAGGCTTAGCAGCAAACCAAAATGCCAACTTAAAAGTGATGAAGTGATTGCTCAAGGGCACGAGTGTCATGACCAGGATTTGATCCCACACTCTGCTGCTGACAATCTCAGAGCTTGGGTCCAGTGAACTAGACCACTCGGCCAAGACAGGCCATTGGAAATTGAGTGCATCATAAATACTGAATTAGCCCTTAGAGCCCATTCTTTAAAAACAATTAAAGCAAAACATAGGACATACATTGCAACAGCTGGTAGTGAGAGCTGTATTTTACTGACATCAGCTTGTCTGATATCCTGACTCTTCTTATTTATAAGCTTCTGGATGATGTCAGACCAGTCTTCAACGTCATCCTTAGTCAGCATGCCATACGACCCCTGAATCAGAATTAATTAAATTAATGATAAGTTGATCAGCTCGCTTCACAATTAACCCTTTGGTGCACAGATAAAGTTTGAAAAAGCAAAAAATGAGCATGTTCAACCGTTGTTTTCGCAAATTTTTTAATAGCACCCCCTGTTGAACATCACACCAAAGGAAAGCTCAACACTCTCTCTAAATAATCGAATGAGGGTGTTATATTTGGGGGTTGTAGTTTTTAAGTTAAGACTGTTTATAAAAAGTCCAATTTGATGGGTTTTGGGTGGTCGCTAGCGACTGCCTTGTGTACCAAAGGGTTAAACATTCCTTTCCTGTCACTTGCGCAGGACTATTTCAACTTGTAGCTGAGTGTGATGTGGTAACCAAGGATACCTCATAAGCGAACTTCATCACTGTAGCTCGCAATCCTAAGGAAACCTGAAACCTGTAAACAAAGGTACTTGCTACCTGCTACCCCTTCTGGTAAAGAAAAAAAAACACGCAAGGACTGGATGCGTCCAAGTCCCAATAGACCGTATTGAATACGATATCACAGTTCAAATATCTGCCCTACAACATGGCGCCTGTGTGCGTGTGCGTGCCTGGTCGTAGAAATCAAACCGAGAAAGCTGCATGTTGCGTGCTTCTTTGATGTAAGCGTTTAGACGCGCATACAGTTTGCCCTACAAGATGGTTTACGACTTTTACAGCAACAAAGGGGTTATTCAATACAGTCTATACAACTGTTTGTGTACCAACCTTAAGTGTTGTAAGCAGAGCACCAATCTGTTTGACCACTGCCATGTCATGCATTAGGTCGTTGCGTTCCTGGTACATCTGACGAGCAGACCCTGCATAGGTATAATCTGAAGGAATAAAAGAAGACCAACAAAAAACTCATCACAAAGAATCAGAATTTTACCAAATTGGGAACTATTAATTTTTGATATTTAGGAAAAAAAAGAAGAACAAAAAACTCATCACAAAGAGTCAGAGTTTTACCAAATTGGGAACTAAATATTTTTTATATTCAGGTGTACTTTTTTTAATAGTTCGTATGACATGTCTATTTTTAACAATTGTAATGACTCTGTAATTTGACCTTCGGGTCACGAAGATTGTCAATTTTAATCAAATTCAAATTCAAATTCAGGATTGCTGGGTGTGGCCAGTACCAAATGAGATAATCTACTGCAAAAAAATGACGTCAATGAAAACACCCTGAAAGCTTTTCTCACCGCGTTCTTCGGCCTGCTGCGTTGTGATCGTCAGCTTCCCAGGTTCTTGGGAAACCTCTACTTCTGCCCCTGAATCCCCCGATGGCTCAATAATCTCCACTTCACCGAGTGGTACGCTCCATCTGTGCTTACACCTCGGCATATCAGAACCAGGTGAGAGACCTGGGGAAGAGGTTCTGTAAGGGACAAACCATTTTAAAAAGGGGGGTGTTAATGAACTCTTAATCTTCCAAGTAACTTTTTTGGATTGCCTGTTCATCAATAAAAAATAAAAAAATAGAGCTTGAGCTCAGATCACTTGATCACTCGGCAGCGACAACAACACAGGATGGGTTTACTCACTTTGATAAAACAGTTGTACAAACAAGAAGATCGTTCAGCATGAAGAGGCGCCTCTCTTTGCATTTTATCGACTCTCCTTGGCTGTCGTAGGTCTAGTCAAAACAAAACAAGGAGCACAAATTACTAGGTCTATTATTAAACCATTTATGATTCCACATCATGTGGAACTCTCTTCAGAAAGTCATTTGATTTTATAGACCGTCCAAGCCAATGATTTTGCCCAAGCAATGGTGACGCAGGCCACCGGCAGCATACAGCACTTGCGCGTGCGGGCTTAAATGGAATGGTCTATAGGATTTGGTATTGTAGGCCCAAAATACTAGCTTACTGTTAGGTCTTTCATGTCAATCTGATCAAATTCACAGATGCTAAGAACATGCATGCAATGTACAAAAGCAACCTTTTCAGTTTTCAAAACAATGTTAAATAGTGTGATAGAGGCTTAATGGGAGTTAGGTTTGTTAATAGAGGGGTAGGGGCAAAAGGGAGAGAGAGAGTTAGTTTTTAATCTCCAGTTATCAGGGCCATATTCTGTACACCATGCCAAACCACAATCACTCTCGTTCAAACCATGCTCTACTACTTGTTTACTCGTGCATAAATTATGCAACTGAATTAGGAAGAACAAAAAACGGAAAACAAAAGACAATCTTAATGTGCAGATTACTCATTCATGTGTTTGAGAGGCGGAGAAAAGAGGTGAGGTGAGGGAAACTAATTTCACCTATAAAAACTTGTTGAAGTCTATGATTATTTATTTACAATGCATTTAATTAATAACATGCTCAGATCATAGAAAACAATCACTCAAATCATTCGTAGCTGACGACAACTACGACAATATTTTCATCTCATTATCATACTTGAATAAATAGTATCTTATATCAAGGCATTCCATCCATGCCGATATCTTAAAATTTGTATGCAAAAGAGTTGTATCTGATGACCTATGTTCTTTTCCTTGTTGCACAGTGCTACAGGCTTTAAATACAGGCATTATCATTGACATCACCTGACCACAAAGGTGACAGACGCTCACACGGTGTTCAAAGCTGTAAACAGGTAAAGGAGGATTACATTACAACCATGCCTGGTGAAAGATTTAGGGTCAGGGTTAGAAGAGAAAGGGTGAGTGTAGCCTGCTCCTTGCTAGCTTGAGACACTGGGTATGAGCTCTCAAAACTCCAGGGCCCAATATTTCCATTGGCTCGTCTCATGACAAGATCAACATCTGAAACCAAGGTGCTCCAGAGTCATTCCAAATGGCTGCAACAGTCAATCTTTCAGCTTTTGGCCTGCCAGTCGCTCCTAACTGTTTCAGACGTCAAGCTTTTCATGTACTTAATTCAGAATTTGGTTCTGCGTGACTCTGGAGCGCCTGTCTGAAACAAGTGTTAGCCAGCCAGCCACATTGACCAATATTGTGACTGAGGAGCACAGCCAGAGATTGAAAGTGTTTGCTTGTTCCAGAGGGAGGAAAACCGCAGAGTCTGGAGAGAAAAAAACCTTGTGGAAAGGAAAGAACCACTGACACATCTACTCACTTATAGTCTGAGTCGGGAATGGAACCAGGGCAACATTGGTGAGAGGCAAGTGCTTTATGCACAAGCCAACCATGCCAAGATATTATTTATAGTAACATACACCACAAAGTAATGCTACGATCACATCATGAATAACAACATCAAATGGATCAACAAGAAAAACATATGGTAAAGACACAGGGAGTGTTACTCTTAAAACATCGATACCGCCAAGTTTTTAGGGTTTAGTTTACAATCACCTCACGACAATCTATAGTGGGGGGAGGGGGATCGGAGCATGCATACATATTTAGGTCAATGATTCTCCACTTGCAGAAAAGGAAAAAAAAAAATTTGGGGAACACAGAACTCTGTATCTGACTGATGAAGTTTCACTTCATTTTTTTTCAATTTTCGCCAATCTACAACGTTTGTAAGCTGGAACATCAGTGTCTTGCACCAAAACATGTTACAGTCACAGAGCTGCCAATATTTGCATCTTGCAATCGGGGAGTTTTTGTACAATGATCAGGAAGATATTTATAACTATATTCAACATCATAGGTGGAAAACTTCCACATTCAGGGAGGTTTTTTTAAACTAATAAAGGCCTCAATGATAGTGAATCTCTATCAAATGCATATAAAAACTACTTTTGTTCTTGTCTGATGAATCTACAATTTCAACTCTGCCATGGAGTGCACATGATAAAATACTTGTGGTTTTAAATTTGCATATACATATGGTGATTTATTTTGGCATGATGGGTGATTTTTGTCCATGTGTATTCTGCCTACTCTCTATTAGCGTGGGTAAAATCACTGACCCTACAATGTGAAAATCTGGACTACGGGAGAGCCATTGAGTTTTGAGTCTTTGAGTTCTAAGTTTTTTATTAAGCTACCTCTACAATACAATATTAGTGAACATTTTAACAATGAAGGATAACAACAGAGCCATTGTTCCCTTCACAAAGTTTACTGAAAACTCAACAACTCAGTTCAATAGTTCCATCAACTCAAAACTCAATGAGTTAACTCAAAACTCAATGACTCAGTTTTACAGTTCAACACTAGACATCTGCCAGTACTCACTTCACTCTATGATAAAAACGTCATTGGCCGAAGGGATGAGAAAAAGTAGTCAAAGGTCAAATCATTAAATGAAAATGTCAAACTTTAGCTATATATAGATTTATGTATATTATACCCCCCCCCCCCAAAAAAAAAAAAAAAAAAAAAAAAAAAAGTGATGTTTTGATTAATGGTTACCAATGAAAAAAAAAAAGTGTAAATAAATTAAACCACCATTGGAAAGACCATTTGAAAAGTGGAGACCACACCGGCTCTTTTCAGAGCCAACAATCCCTCCAAAGGGATGTACACGGTTGTACCAGCACGTAATACTATTTATTGATGGTTTCTGTCTATTTATCCACACCATGCAAAGCTTTGAACAATACTTTTATAACGGAAAGATGTCTTTTGAAAAAGTAAAGTAATGACTATTATAAGCCTTGATACTTCATGTTTTCTTGTACTTTTTTTTATTTGAGAAAGTGTCTTCACCTCCTTGAAAATGTAGAAATGAGTGAAATAACTTACAGTTTGAAGCATATCATCTTGTCTGATCAGCCATCGGCTTCTGTCATGTTTGAACTGTTTAAAAATGGAAAAAAACATGGCATTATCGTAACAAAGTTGTGACTCAAAACATCAAGGGAGGGGGGGGGGGGTGTAATACTTTGACACATACATTAATTGATAAAGATTGATAAGTGATGGCGCTGTCCAATTTTAGAGACACTCCAAGACTAGTTGACTTGAGAATCATAAATTTTTAAACTATTGTTACACGTTTTAAGGATGTGATTGATGTCAAGAGTATTATATTCATATTTTGTCATATTGCCTTTTTTTAGGGTAAATATTATGTGACCAGGAACAATCTGATAATAGTCATTAACCAGTCTTTATAAAGTGCATTGAACACTGAAGGCGCATCTCAAAGCGCTTCACATTATTACCCCCTGGTCACTAGGCCTTAAATCATTCCTTAAATCATCTCACTCCCTGGGGAGTATACAGCCTTGTGCAACAAATATGCACTACTCGGCTAAATCAATCACAAGAACCATCTCAGCTCTCACAGGTACCCATAACCCCTGGGTGGAGAGAAGCATGAAGTGTCTTGCTCAGGGACACAAGTGTCGCGACAGCTGAACCCACACTCTGCTGAACAGAATCACAAGAGCGTGAGTTCGGTGCTCTTGTCCGCTCGGCCACGACACCCTACAAGATGGGAACACGGCACAAGTCTGCTGCCACCTAGCGTTCTAAAGTCTCTCACAGAGGCGAAACAACTCAAAGAGTGAATTTCAATAGTTGCCCAGGATTAAAAA
This sequence comes from Asterias rubens, assembly GCF_902459465.1. NCBI lineage: Eukaryota > Metazoa > Echinodermata > Asteroidea > Forcipulatida > Asteriidae > Asterias > Asterias rubens. Next base: position 8,814,531 of record NC_047079.1, read on the forward strand.
CTAACCTTGCTGGAGAATTTGACATTGAGGCATTTCATGAGTTGCTTGACGGCGTATCGTTGCTCACTCTGCCGTTTCCTTTCATTCAAGACGCTAGCTAGCGTCTCTAGTTTGGTCAGTGCCAGCTGTAGAGGCATGCGGTCTGCATGGCCTAGAGGAGTTCGCTTTAAAAGATCCTGGAGAAGGAGTCAAGAGAAAAAAGGCTATCAGGTTAATTCTCATTTAAAGGTTTTGGTACCTTTTGTAGATCATGTTTTTGGCCATGACATGAATCCATACTCACTGTGCACAAAGATGTATGTAATATAATTTACCTGTAAAAGTTTCAGCTTTCATTCGTCGTCAAGTTTTTTAGCAAAAAAACAAAAATCACAGAGCAATGTTTTCAGGAGAGTCACGTTAATCCGTTGTCTCACTGAGCCAAAAACTATTTTTGTGAATTTGTTAACTAATTTCTCAAAAACTATGATGTGGGCATTCTGGGATCTTTGTCAATAGAGGGCAGTATATAAAGTCCCCATAGAAAATGAAACAGGGATCCCGCCTGAATAAAGAAATCCCGGTTAAATTCAGGGATATTAGTGTTATTACATGGCAGCAATGCAAACATTACAATAGACATTTTTACAGGGGATGGGGGTGCTGGAGGCAAATAATTTGTTTTGATACAGGTAGATCATTCATGGAGAAGACAGAATACAATTTTCGGGGAGAGGGTTGGAGGGGGAGTAGATAAGTCATTCCTGGACAAGACAGAAAACAATATTACGGGAGGGGGTGGCGGGGGGGGGGGGGGTAATAGATAAGTCGTTTCTGGAGAAGACAGAAAACCATATAACGGGAGGGGGTGGGGGGGAGTAGATGGGTCATACCTGGAGAAGACAGATGAATTGAGGGAAGCGTTGAATAGGTTTCAGCATGAGTGCATAGAGACTCAGACGATCAATGCTACTGACTTGCCGTGTCTAATGAGATCAAGAACAAAAACAGTTATTAGAAGGAGTGGTGATTAGTATAGGGCAGTAGTATGGCCAGTACAGCCATGGTCGTAATAAAAATAAAAATAACAAGTTTTTGTATATAGACGATGTGACCTATGTTTATATTCAAACCGCCCTCTGATGACAAAACACTGTACACGTCATGTTTCGCCGGGCAAAAAGGTGCGTAGTCATGGTAAGATTGCGAGTACTTTCTAGCTGGCTGCCAAAACACAAAGGTTTTGCTAGGCGGTATGCGCGCGAATCATGTTATGGTTTTTGAGTGACATCAGAGGTCACATCGTCTATAGTGCTTTTCACTCCTGAAGGGCGTCTCAAGGCACTTCCAACATTGTTACCCCTGGTCACTGGGCCTTCATTCATTCCTAAAACCATCTCAGCTCCCTGGTGGGGAGTACGCAGCCTGTGCAACATTAATATGCACTACTCGGCTAAAGCAATCACAAGAACCATATCTGCCCTCACAGGTACCCATTTACCCCTGGGTGGAGAGAAGCAATTATAGTTAAGTGACACAAGTGACACAAGTGTAACAACTGAGATTCAAACCCACGCTCTGCTAAAGAGTGACAGGGTACCGGTCATGAAAGCTCACCTCGATGAAGTTCCTGAACGCTGGCCTCTGATTGGCTGCTCTCTTGGCCACCTCCATTGCATTGGTGAAGTTGTTAACGTAGGCACTGTACACGTCTAATACCATCGCTTTAGAAAACTGAAAGGAGACAGTGGGATCAACTTAACTTAACTTAACTTTAATGCATTTATAAAGCGCTGTAACACTGTTTCAAAGTGCTGTTTCAATGTAGAAGTTAAGATTGACGATGTCGTCGCTACTGTGATTCAAATTCTTTTTTTTTTTAAACTTTTTTTTAATATTATTATTATTATTTTATTTTTTTTATTTTTATGGAAGTAGCCAGACACACAAGGCCCGAAGGCCACTTCAAGGTGTGGGCTACAATTATTTTTTCCAGAGGCCGTTGCCACCTACTCCTAGGGCTGAAACAGGGTTACCCCCTTCAGCATCCATATGAATGTGGGCTTGGGTATCATCAATCAGAAGCATGGCTAGTTGAGTAGAAAGCAATACCTCTCAAATTTTACGTAGGAAGTGTCACGACTAAACTTTTGTTTGCATAAGTATTTCTACTGTACTTTGTGGAAATGGCCGAAATGATCGATACTAAAATATTAATAATAATAACACTATGGAAACAAATTAATTTGATGGATAAGTATTCTGTTACCGATGCAACAAAGACATCTCCAATCTGATCTGATGAGTCCCAGTTCTTGACTCGGCTGGATAGAGCGATCTGGAACATGAGATGACACTGGTAGATGCCTCGTACTCGGTAGAAGATCATTCGAACCTTCTCCTTCTCAAGTAGCGGTGGGTTACTGTCCAACAGAGGTTTCTCATAGGCCTACGGCGGGAAAATAAAATCTTAAAGGCAAAGTATACCTCAAAAGCACTGGACACTATTGGTATAAACTTACTTGGTAACAAGCAATGGAGAGCTGTTGATAGTATAAAACATTGTGAGAAACGGCTCTCTCTGAAGTAACGTAGTTTTTGGAAAAAGTGGTAATTTTTCATATCATTAATTTCTGGTAGTGAAACCAAGGATGTCTCAATAATGAACTTAATCACTGTAGCTTGCAAGCCTCAGGAAACCTGGAAAGGGTGCTTACTATTTATACAAAGAAATACAAGGGTTAATCCCTACTCTTCAATGAAAGTGTTGTGGGTTCTTATACGGGCACTATCGATACTACAGTTTAGTATCCTTTTTTTATCATATATACAAAAAGAGCCTGAAAAATCTAGCAATGATCACCAGCTTTCACAACCAGCAAAAAAAAGGGCTTCCAAGAATAACATCTTTTTTTATAAATTGTTGGGGAGAAAAGGTTAAACCAACCTGGATAAGTCTCTGAAGGGAGAGCATGTATGATCGTTCGCTGTCGATGATCGATTGGACAACGTGCCTCCGCACCACCTCCTCCGTCGTCAATCCCTTGGGTTGGGGAGGCAAGGCGGGTGGCGGGTGCTTGACCTGCGACAACTTTACATCGATGTAGTGGATATCGTCTTTGTCTGCGAAATGATCAGCGAGAATAGCAGGGATGAGAATTTTTGAAATTCTTCCCAAAAACTAAGCCTTCGACCCAGTTTCACAGAGCTGCTATTTGAACAAAAAGAACTAAGCACAAAAAAATTATGAGCAATGAGCAAATTCCTTCCCAAAAATAAGCCACTTGCTAAGCACATTATTGCCTTGTATCGCTTAGCAGGATCAGGTGACCAGCAAAAATTACATTAACTTTGCACTGTTGTGGCTCGTGCCCCACTCAATTTTTGCTAAGCAAACAAAATTGTCAAGCAGTATTTTCTACGTACAGGCTTCATGAAATTTGGCACTGGTTTCGCTGTCACTGTTACTCACATCACATGTACGTTTGTCACGTTCTTAAGACAATTTCTACTGTACATTCGAATGTGAAAGAAACAGGAGTTTTTTTTCTTAACTGTTTTACAAAGATCCTGAGAAAGTCTGTGCCCACTCAACATTCCCCAGTGGGGTTGTGATAAGTGGTCGTCTGCAAATGTTGTCAGTAATGACTGATGACGGAATGCAAAGGTGGCATTCAAACTGAGTTAAGTTTGCCAGCACTATTAGTACCCATGGGGTTCTGATGGATGTGGGTCTTTTTTTCTTTAAAGACACTGGACACTAGTGGTAATTACTCAAAATAATTGTTAGCATAAAAACTTACTTGGTAACAAGCAATGGAGAGCTATTAATACTATAAACATTGGGAGAAACGGCTCCCTCTGAAGTGACATATTTCATGAGAAAGAGGTAATTTCTCACTCAAATATTAAAAGGCTTTAAAGCATTTTCAAGCATCTGCTGAAATTACACAAATTTGTGCAACTATGGGTGTTTTTTCTTTCATTATTCTATTGCAACTTCGATGACCAATTGGGTTCAAATTTTCTCAGGTTTGTTATCTTATAATGCATATGTTGGGATACACCAAATGAGAATACTGGCCTTTGACAATTACCAAAATGTCCAGTGCCTTTAAAGGAAGGCAGTTGTAAGCGTTTACTGGCTCAATGCAAACACTTTTTTCGAAAACACAGTCGGTTGAGAATAAAACCAATACTGCTCCGGTGAAATTGATTACAGTCAGTCCTCTACTGTTGGTTTAGGGCCACACCAATAGACAGTTGATGGTGTTTTTAGAGTACAGGTAGGCCATGTCCAAATTAGTGGCTACAGCTACGGCTACAGCTACGGCTAAAGCTAGGTTTCTGGGTCATTTCCTACTAACCCATAAAACATGCTTGACAGAACCACAGAATTCCCAGCTTCTGCAAGCCGCCGATTCTTTGCTTATAGTAGGCAGATGAAATTGGGCCCAGATAACAAATATCGACGATGCAGAATTCCTGAAGCAACCCTGACGCCTTACCTTCATCCATATCCTCCTTCTCCTCTTCTTTAGGTCCTGCGTTTCGTCCGAACAGGAAGTTTCTGACTTTGTCCAGATTGCTTCTCCCCTTGTACTCTTTCAGCTAGACACAAAGAATAATAATTGCATATAATTATGTAAGGATACTTGATTTGCTCAGGTTATTTCAATTAGAAGCAGGTGTTTATGATGCAGGGATGTGATAGGCTGTTGAGAAAAAAAGAAGAACTCTGAGCGCAAAGTGCGAAAGCAAGCAGGCTGGAAAACTTGCAAGCATGAATGCCAATATTTACATTTATTTTTGGTTTTAAAAGTCCTACTCTGCATTACGATATGGTAATATTATCTCCATTTCTTTCAGCATTTGATCTTTAAAAAAAGCCATACCCTCCCTTTAAATTTACTAATGAAAAAATTAAAGGTTTACAAAAAAAACCTAACATAACCTTTTCAAAACCTGCCATGCTGTAGTATCACTTTCCAACCCAACCCTACCCAGGTTAAAAATATCCACATTATTCTTACCCTGAACTCATCAGGCTAGAATAAACAATAGGCCAGACAACCTGATCATCCCCCCTAAGGGATGAGAAGCGAACCCCCCCCCCCCTCCTCCACCCCTCTCTTCCTTTCGCAAATGTCTTACGCTCCGAGAGTTTGGTGATCACTCCCAACACCATCTCATCCCTGGCCTTAAATAAAAATAACTTGTTTAGCGTCCTGCCTTTTTAGAAAAAAAAGGAGCCTTTTAGTTTTGGGTAAATTTTTTCAAAAGGGCTGCACAACACAATTTTGAAGAGAACCGGCTGTATTTTTCAAAATTTACTTTCCTTAATACTTGTAGTGTATCCTACATTTTTTCATAAAAAACAGAAACAAAAAGAAAGAAAGGAGGCAGCCCCTAAAAAGGACTGAGTTGCTAAAAAAGGAAGCGAGACGCTAACCTTTTTTGCCTAACAGTGCCCTTCGTTTCTAGCCGCCATGCAGGGATAATGCAAAGAAGTATCTTGCGTCACAAAGTGAATAGCGAATGAGGTACGCAACATGCGTGCATAGTTGACGGGTTTCATTGACACTAATGTGATGAGTAGCTACAACATTGCATACGCATGGCTAATGAAAAGAGCCTCCATAAAACCAACAAACCCCGTCACAACGTTTAAATATTCATAATTTGCCCCTTATTACTGACATCTGCTTTGCCCGGGGTGTTCGCAACCCCATCTTCCATCACAAACCATCCTGTGTAGGCGTCAGACTTGATACTTGAAGCGATTGCCTCCATGCCACATGGTGATTGCCTAGGTGCCCTTGAAATGGTCTACAGTAGAAATTTACAATTTCCTCATACACATATAGGATGCCCTTTACCAAGGAGAAAAGAAAATGCCTTGGTGTCTTTGCCCTTACAAAAAGTGAAGCATACAGGCCTAAGGCATTGTCTTTTTTGAAAGAGGATATTCAGAGTCAAAACATCGTGAACTCAAGAAACAAAAAAGAAAATCTACTCTGCGGCAGTAGAATATCGCAAGACAGTTCTAAAGAACAAACTCTACCTGGTGTTACCGCAAACCAAATATAAATAAACAAATAAAAATTACAAAAAATTATATCCTTACCTCTCACATAAAACCAATTGACAAAGAAAAAACAAACTGTAACAGAACACAAACATTCACTGCGGATCTAAGATGTTTCTTACAACAAAACAATTTTTGGACAAGAAAAACAACCCAAAAAACAAAGGGGATGTATTGAAAGCATATTCGCAGGAAAAAAAATGGCTGTGTATTTTATTTGTTTGAAACATTTTTTTTTTTTTGCATGCTTCTTGGGAACAAGAACTGCTGAATAAAAATACAATCGTGTACCCCAAAAAAAATTAGTTAAAAAAATACACAAACGAAAAACCGCAACCCAAAAGCACAACTGTAGGGAAATGCTGTCAGTCAATAGTTTGGCTCAAGACATTAGTGACCCATAGTGGATTATTCGCTTTGTTGTTTGTAGTAATTAGTAATCGCGCGCCCTCTGTTGGCAATATTTAGCCAACTTGACCAGAAGGTCTTGAGCCAAGACTATTACTAATCCACCTTTTATCATGATTAGTAGAACCACTACTCACCCACTCGAGATAAGACTACAGACAGAGGTGCAGGTTGACAGAAGGGGTGACAAACAGTGTGACAGGTGGGGTGATAGATGGGTGGTGAAAATGCAGGGAAGGAAAAAAAACACAGGGAGAAAATGTAGAAATGAAAAAGATGTAAGTAAAATATGAGACAGATAAATTTATATAATCTGGAACCAGGTTAGTGTCAAAGCTGCCGCCCCCTCCTTCTTGTTCTTAATGCACATATTGTACATTAAATGATACTGTAGGACCAGCAAAGTGAGCTTAAAGATTAATATGGGCTTTAAAGATTACCCCTTTTAGAGAACAAAATGCCAATAGCGGCCACAAATGGCTGCAAGATTTGACTAACATTTGTATAGTGTGTACGTGGGACAAACTTGGAAGTTTGCCCAGACATACCATGTAGGCCAGGCCAGGTCACCCCCCCCCCCCTCCTCTGGGCTATTATACTACCCTTGTTCTAAACAGTCTTGGTAACATACAATACATACATTGCCAGTAGAACGAGAGCCAACAAAAGTTACTTCAAAGATTAATATAGAAGCATTTAGCCGCAACCCCATCAGGAATTCCCCAAATTAATTGATTATTCACAGGTGTATTGCATTTATCTTTTCTGTTGCGAGTACATGTAGAAGGATCGACTGCAAAGATTTAAATACAGATGGGGCTTTAATGTCAGCCCTAAGCATTAATAAAGAATTTGCATTTGAAAGCAAGCTGGCTTAGGTATGGTAACATATAATGTATGTGGCTTTCAATGCATAAATGTATAATTTACATGTATGTGCACTTTGACGATGCAGGCTTGGGCAGGCTTGATACTTCATAGGCAATGAAGGCGATTGCCTCCGTGCCCCCTGGACATTACCTTGGTGCAGTATTCTCCAGTAGAAATTTAAAATGTCCTCATAGGGTGCCATTCACCAAAGAAAAAATGCCTAAGTTGGTGTTTAGTCCCTTGCCCTTTCAAAAACAAAGCATACAGGCCTGAGTCTATGTTCTTTTGTTTGAAACTATTGTTCAAATCCTATAAATGTTGACATCTCCATGAATCAGTTGCAGAGACTGAAGATGGCTCATGTGCAATTTTAGACTTCTTACTTTCATTTGTAAGAATTCTGTTGTCTCTTCACATATATTCCTTTGAGGTATCCATGCTGTCTATTTTTAGAGCACAAAAGCAAGCAACTGTCATTACAATGTTAAAGGCAATGGACACTATTGGTAATTACTCAAAATAATTGTAAGCATAAAAACTTATTTGGTAACAAACAACGGAGAGCTGTTGAAAGTATAAAACATTGTGAGAAACGGCCCCCTCTGAAGTAAAGTAGTGTTTGAGAAAGAGCCAATTTCTTACTCAAATATTAAAAGACTTCAGGCCTGAATCCTTTTATTATGCATCTGACATGCTGAAAGCACACACATTTGTGCAACAAGGGTGTTTTTTCTTTCATTATTCTCTTAAAATTTGGATGACCAATTTAGCCCAAATGTTTACAGGTTTGTTATTTTATGCATCTATGTTGGGATACACCAAGTGAGAGTACTGGTCTTTGACAATTACCAAACGTATCCAGTGCCTTTAAATACCAACTGTACTGGTGAAGGATAGCAACTAAGTGTCCTGATAGACAGAGTCCCCCAGAAGCACCGCATGAACAATAGAGAGATGACAGCCCAGAGGCCTCAGAGGAAATTACAAAATTACAAGAATCCCCAAATGTTTTGGGTTGACTCTCTCGGGATTTTGTCGAATAAAACCGATTGTGACATTTGTGACAAATGGCAGCATCAGCGGAAATGAAATTGGCTTTTATAATTTATGACTTATCTTAGAGTTTCATTAGATTGGAATTATTTTATAGATACGAGGACAAATCGCTTGGTAATTACCTTCTAATTAAGCGTTACAGGACTTTGCTTTGTGCAAGTAATCATGGAAAATCTCAAAATTTGAGGGGTGGAATAGTATTTTGAAATAATATTGAAGAGACAAAAACAAATTTTTTATTTTGTAAAGATGTTTTCCAAAAGTACTTAGCAAAGACATTCTATGCCAAATCGAAACACATTTCAGACTTTCTTTAATTTTGCTAAAATTGTTACCCAAGTACAGGTGTTTGGGGGTCATGTGGTTTAAAGGTTGTCACACTGAGTTTTTTTCACAACTTTTAAGTTCTTTATTTCCAACAAGTTTGGAAACTGTTCGAACAGAATTGCAGGGTAAATATCACAGTTTCTTTAAATCTGCTAAACATTCAAGTATTTGGGGTCATGTGGTTTAAAGGTCGTTGAACTTTGGACCTTGAGTTTTTTTTTAAACAACTTTGAATTTCTTCACACACTGGTTTGGGGTTCAAAGAAACATGATTCATACAGTTAATGTTGCAGATTTGACACTGAATGAACCGATTATAAAAACACTGATGCTGCATATATAATGTTTGCTTCCTCTAATTCTGTTTTTCCCCCAAAGCAAACTCTGAAAGACGCAGAAGAGTGGTCATAATAACGACCAACGTGAACAGTGAATGGACTGCCTGTAACAATAAGAAATTACTAAAAGGTCTTCCTCTTAAACAACCAACGTGAACAGTGAATGGACTGCCTGTAACAATAAGAAATTACTAAAAGGTCTTCCTCTTAATATTTTTTCTGACGGCTGTAATTTTTGCGTTTGATTGACGAAATCCCGAGGGGGGGGGGGGATGGAGTGTAAGTGCTTTCGAGTCTTGAGAATGGACTGGAGTTAATGCTTGTGGATCTTTGGATGCGGCATAAAGATGGCATGATTAATACCTTGGGTACATTTTTCGCTGTCTGAGGGAATTCCAAGTTGGTTGACGCAGAGTCCTATTGACAATCAAGGAAATAAATAAATACAAACTACTGTACAATGTATGTTTACAAGAATTCATCTCCTCAAATCTGACACCGCCAACATAGGGCTAGATAGCTCAGTTGGTAGAGCGCCGGCTCATTAATCTGGAGGTCTTTGGTTCGAATCCCACTCTCTAGTTAGTTCTTAGTTCAACCCCACAAATCTGAAGCGAGTACATTTATGTCTAAGCAGGAAGAATAATCCTCAATTGGAATAAAAACCTGAGAAACATTTTTGACAGTAATGCTTCTCACATTCAATTTTGTGGGGATAACGACTTATTTATTTATATAACCACGTTTATTGAAAAAAAAATGATTCTCAAAACCGAACGCTTCTGTAGTTTGCATTGCTAATTACTTAAAAAATGATTACCGAATACTAAACGCAAACCTCCCCTTTAAGCATTTCTTGAAAATTATAATTTGAAGAAATTACTCTGCTACGAAGCTTCAAGTTTGTGTTTCTTCTGATTTCCCGATGTAGATTCCCCTATTTCTTTCACTTTCTAAAACAATGCATCCAAGTACGTGTTGATGCGATTTTCTGTGAAAAGAAAATCCCCACTGAAAGGGAAAGTCTATATTTTTAGATTGAGTAAATTAATTCCAAGGGTTTCCAATTTCATCGAATCAGTGTTCGATTATGTTTGCTTCAGGGATTTTGTATCAAGATTATTTTGATTGTGGCAATCAAAACAAACAACATTGAATTGTGGGGTTTTTAAATGTTATTTTCTTGACTTTGGGTTTTACTGGATACCAACACCAAACCAAAAACTCCAAGGTAAATGCGGTTTGTTTTACAAAAATACATGAAAGTATGGAAATAAATGTGTATTTGAATCGAATTGAAAGGTAAATCAATGCCTACCTGGGGCTTTTCCTCTTCCCGTCTGTCCATCCCGTACGATGTTACGAGAGAGCGGTTCCTCGTTGACGACCTGTTGTCGACGTTGGAGGGTCCCTTAGGGAGTGGTGAGTTGGGCTCGATGCAGAAGCTGTGGACCATCTCGCAGTCGCTCTCGTCAGAGTAGCCCTCCCACTCGTCCGATCCCCAGCTGGAGTCCGAATCCTCCATGAGAAGTTCCTCATCCTCCTCATTGCAATCCAGGAGATCTTCGTAAAGGAGGTCATCGTCAATGAAGAAGCCTGGGTGGTGATAAGATAGGAGAACTTTTTGGTTTCAAACATTCTATATGATTAATCTTGATTCCCTTTAAGGGCACAGCAGCCGATTTCACGAAACGCTAGAATTAATCCTATGTATCTCGTCCGAGGATGGGTCCAATGCGACCTACATGTAACATCTATGGATACAAAACTTATTAAACTCATCCCAAGTCAAAAAATAAATCCTTAGTTAGGAATAGGAGACTTTCCAACACTAGGCGGCAGCAGACATACCGGGTAAATTTCCATTGTTTACGTAGTTCTGAACATGCGCATAATTCTGAGAACAATGGATTTACCCGGTAAGTCTGCTGCCCTCTATCGTCCCAGAAAGTCTCCCATTATTATTATTATTATCATTATTATAATATTTTTTGTTTTTTGGTGGGGGGGGGGAGTTGCCAATATCCAATAATTAATAAACAATTAATGTGTCCCTATGATCAATTTCTCAAAAACAAATTCTGTACAGATACTGTCTGTACTTGACACAAAGCTTGTACTCGCAGTCTGCATAATCGCGTTAATCTCTTGCCTTGCAGACCAAGACATCCTCTTCACAGATGTCGCCATTGTATGATTATCACCATGGTAACACCCGAGTATGTTTGCATTAACTGCCCTTCAAATATCTTTGTAAGCGGCATTTTCATTCATTCTGGGTTTTGTTTTGTGGCTTTGTACTGCTGCGTCCCTGAGTGAATTGGTAACCTTCACTTCAATAGAATGATATTATTGTGGTCAATAGAATGATATTATTGTGGTCAATAGAATGATATTATTGTGGCTAAATAAAGAAGAATGCTTTGTGTATTACTGTTAATGAATTGTTCACACTCAATGCTAACTCTGCATTCAGGGTCATGCACTATGCAGTGGACTGGATGCCTTTTTATTTACTCTCCAGCGTAATGACAATTCGAATAAATGTGACATAAATTCATTTCCTGAAATTCTGTTTTTAAGTCATGCATTGATTGTTCTTGAATTTTAGTTTCATAAAAGTTTAAATCTTATTGTACTTGTTTATTTTGTGTGTTTAATTATACTTTAATATTTTTTGTGTAAGATTTTGTTTATGTGCAAACTGAGGTATTGATTTTCATGCTGGCATGATGAAAGTGAATTAAATTGAATAAATGTAAATACTCATTAAACTTTCCTACGAGGTATATGGAGCTATGTTTGAAATCAATACGGTTGTTCTTTTTCTGTAATGGTTAACAAGAAGCTATTCTGCAACTGCATCCAATCATACCAGGTCCAGGCCAGGGCTCAATTTCAAAGAGCTGCTTTAACATACTTAAAGCAGAAAACAAGCCGAGTGTAGGCCTTGTGTGTTGTGTATAGAAAAACAGTCATGTAGCAAGTTTATCCTTTTAAGGCTAACACAGTTAGCCCGGCTACACATTGTCTAGTAATGCTATGAGCTACTTAAAACCTTGGTTCTGACAATGGCAGCAAGTGCATTTCAGTTAGCCCGGCTACACATTGTCTAGTAATGCTATGAGCTACTTAAAACCTTGGTTCTGACAATGGCAGTAAGTGCATTTCAGATTGTCTTTTCCCCACCCAAATGGGACAAAAAAGCTGACACAATGAGGCTTGATGTTCATTCATACACAACAAGAGAGAGGGCCTGCCAGAGGAATCATCATCAATGTCTACACTCGCCCGTCAATGTATTCAGAAGTACAACGGTCTGAAACTCAATATCCAAGTATTATATTATACATTTTTGTAGGTTCAACATTCAATGTCAGCGCAGTACGCTGGCCCTTAATTGTATAGATGAGCAACCGGGATTAATGTCCGTGCATTTACACAGCTTCTTCATTTCCTACTCCTAATCAACTATTTTATTCCCAGCAAGCGAGGGGGGTTCAGCCGGCTTTAATTTCCTGCAACGGAATCTCTCACAATGCCCTACGGATTCATGTTCCGACATTTTTTCCATTTTGTTTTACTATATCAGCCAGACAAAAATTGACAAGCAATTTTGTTGCTCTTTTTATCCTTGAGCCTGTCAACAAAGCCTATTAGTGGCTATGGATTGATCGTCATGGGAATGGCATTGAAGCAAAGGGTGCACACATAGCAACACTCATAGCAACTGCCATAGCCTTAGCCAAAAGCTGCAAATTAGACCACTGCCGTGTCTTGCAATCTCATGAAAATGTGGATACAAATTATTGAGATAATTCTGAAGAAAAACGAATTGGTAAACTTTCAAAAAAGAATCTCGGTTCTGAAAGAAAGACAATGGCATGACTCGAACCTGCAACCTCCAGATTAACGTACCACTGCTCTACCAATCAAGCAATGTACCCACAAAAGTAAACATTATGAAACTGTTTTGCATTGCATTTATGTTTTCCCATAGTTTTCCAACCTTGGTTGACAAAAACTAGGGTTGTGACGATGCAATATTACAAGGTCACAGCCCTACGTAGACCGTATAAGACGGTTTCATTTAGAAAGGTCTACATTACAGTCTCGAATAAAGGGATCAATTGTGGAAGTTTGTACCTGTCATGTCAAAATAAGAATCCCAGCGTGATTGATAATTCATGGGTGAGTACAGCGTGAAAGGCGGTATAATAGTCCATCCTGACAGGAGGCTGTCAAACTCCATCAGGACACGTTGATTCATGCGTCCAACCGACTGGTCCTGCTGCTCCTCCTGAGAGGGTGAATTGCCCCACACCAGAGTCCGAGGCGGGCTGCATCCTTTTTGGCACGGATCCCCTCCTGAATCTTGCTCATTGTCACCGTTGGACAGTGTCTCATATGAATCTGCATACATCATCATCATGGCAAATCCCGCAGGGATCCAGGGAAGTGAAATTTGAATAAATCTCCCATTCAATAATTCATGGAGTCCACTTGGTGTTAGTTTATAATCAAACAGGAAATAATTGGAGTTGTACTGAAGTCAACGACACAACATCAATGTGAACAATTGAAGCGCCATCCTTGGTCTACGTTTAAATTAACTTTCAGTCTCTTTATAGTTTTTTAATTTCTATGAGCTGCTCAAAGTTTTTCTTGTTCTAGCGAAAAGTTCTCAAAGCTGCCATTATCCACTATTGGAAAACTGAGACCCTAAAAAATCCTAACACAAATTGCATCACAGTGAAGCGTTCATGAGATGAATTGAGAGGATCATTCCATGCAAGAAGTACAATCTAACTGCCCTACTTCCTTTTAACCTCCAGGTTGTCAAGACAAGGGGTGGATTTCCTCTTTACGCACATCAACCGAATCCTCTGGGGGCAGCAGATTCCCAAGACTAGACGCTGATAATTGGCAACGGTCAATGAGAACCTTTAGAGTGAGAATACGAGCTAACGCTGGATCGCCGAATCCTAGGCTTGCTGGGTGATGAAAAGATCAAGAGAAAGCTTGTCACAGTTGCCCCACACGGCATTGAGTTGGCTGATCCTCTATGCATGGATGTCGTCAGATGTCTTGATTTACGCGCTCCAACAAAATGGTGTCTATTCCTGAAGTCTATTCAATGCGACAGCATGAATGTTATTGAGATCTCGCTACAGCGCTCACCAGAACAGTGAAATGGAAATCAGAAATACATGTAGGACTGCAAGACAGGAGCAAATGGAAGTTGAAACGTCGTTCACCAACTGCTTCTCTGTCATTTGTTACAATGAGCTTTTTTATAGTAGCTACGTTAAAGATGATGTACACATATCCCGGAGTAGTTCAGGATCCTTTGTCCTCATCTAGGGACTTAATTAACTATTCATGGGCTTAATTAACTCACCAGTTGTTAATCACAAAAGCTCTGACACTCCACAGTCAGCGTGATCTTCACAGTAACTGCACACGTAGTTTAATCAGACAGATGAGAGATACTGTTGTTATTAAATACAGATTCTATACTTAACTCCCAATGTTCAAGAGAATTATGTAAAAGTTCAAGACACAGGCCTGTATGCTTAAATTTTAAAAAGAGCAAGGGCACCAATTTTCTTCTTGGTTAAAGGGCACCCTATGATGAGGAAATTGTGAATTTCAACTGGAGCAATTCAAGGGCACCAAGACAATGACCATGGGGCATTGAGGCAATCGCCTACAGTATGAATCCCATCTGAAGCTCTTCTTGGTCTCCTGACGAAGGGCAGGACACAAAAAGTAAAACATTCAGCCGTAGGGAGGAAAAAGCAATTTGATCTTTTCCCAACACCACCAACTTCTCCAGATATGTATGTACTTCTGGTACAATTCAGTCACACTACTTCAGGGATAAAATTTGACAAGTGAGATTTCCCAAATGGGAAAAACTGCCTAGGGGTCTCGGTTCCTCCTTACACTCTAGTCCCAGAACCTTCAAGACGTTCCTTGAAGACTCTATGCATCACCTATAAATAAACCTTGCTCCATGCCTAAACACACAAGTTTACACTCAATTTCTTTCTCCATTTGGCGACTGTTTCTTTTCTATTAAAGATAATTTGGAGTCTCGATAAGATTTGAAGAAAATCCTGGGAGCGACTAAAATCCTTAGAAATCACCGCGCCTGCTACTTAAGGACTTCCTCCAACTTCCTCCAACTTCCTCCAACTTCTAGTTGGAGTTGTTTTGAATTGTCCTGCTGGAAGATAATGATGCAGCTGGAGAAGTATGAGTTCAAATCTCCTATGTATTTTCAACAACCAAATCCTTAGCCTAGATTTCGAGAAAATCCTGAAATCGTGAAAAGTCCTCAGAAATCACTTGTCTGCTACTTATTTTCTTTCATTCCCAAACGTCTAGCGGGATGCAGTTCGAGTTCGGAAGAAAACGAGGTACAGTAGCTAGAGATCTGTTCCTATTGCTGTACAGTTGTTCCAATCTCACATCAAGAAATCATGTTCTGCCTCCATGGTTGATGGTTGTGTCCTTCCTCTATGGTTGTACTGATGGACAGTGTGCCTGGTCATGCATCCTTCTAGACCTTCACCCAAGGTGCACATCAAAGCCTAACAACAATCATTGATTATGTAATCCAGCCACTACTTGACCAACAACAGGCCTTTGTCTTTCTGCTTCACTGGTCATCAATCCTTTGTATGTAATAAACTTCTTATTAATGCTGGTCTTGGGAGATTAAGGTGGTAATGACCAAACAAACTGGCTGTTGCTTTTGGAGCTCAATACACCTTGGGTCCCCCCCCCATAAATTGTGTCTTCATTGTGAATGCTCCCTTAATAAATCCACTACAACACCTGGGGACTGCAGTGAAATTTCCCAGCTAGTCCCCCAGCTAGTGTGGCGTTGACAAACATCTATATTTCTGAACTGCTTCAAGTTTACACTCCATCAAGGAATCTTCAATCAAGTTCCATGCTTCTCCTCATTGAACCCAAGTCTCAACACTCATGGGGTGACAGGTCTTTTTCTTCAGCCGCGCCACGTATCTGGAACTCTCTACCACTTAATCTTTGATCTTGTGTTTGTACCGCAAAATTCAAGTCTCTTCTCAAAACTTATCTTATGTCACAGGTTTTCAATGACTAATCTTGTTGTGTCTGTTTTTCTTTGTGCTGTGTTTTGTTTTTGTTTTGTTTTTGGTTTTACTGCGCCTTGAACACCCAGCAGGGTGGATATGTGCGCATTACAAGTCTTATTATTATTTATTATTATTTATATGTTGACAAACATCTTGGTGTTGACAAGCAAAAAGCAGGACAGTCCTTTTCAGAACTTATGATTTTCCCAAATTCAGAAAATCTATCTGCAATAGTAGAAGATAAAGCAAGACAAGTTCACAGAAGAAATAATCTACCTGGCAAAAAGACTCACACGGTGTTAAACACACACCAAATATATAAATTATTGTGAAAAAAGTTGTAGTGTTCCAAATAATGTAGTTTTTTTAAACAAATTATACAGGAAGCTGAAATTTAATGTTTGAGAGGGATGACCAATTTTATTTTGTATACCTTTACTACGTATAGTAAAGGGCACTTCTAACTACACAAAGGCAACCTCCAAAGCTGGAAAAGTTTCTTTGTTTGACCATGGAGGAAGAAATAGCGCCGTTTACTGAGTTGACCGATCCAAGAAAACCAAGAAGGAAAACAACATAATTGTGCACGGGGGACCTTACTAAGAACCGTTATTCACTCGCTTTGTTTACTCGCAGCTGATCCCGACGGATAAGAGAAGGTAACAAAAGTGAAAAATTTCCCGAAGATTACTCCCTAAAAGCCTTCAAGCTTGAATTCAAGTCAGTAGACGAGGGAACATAGCTTTTGCGTATCCGAGGGGGTCCTTGCGTAAGATAACCAGATTACAAGTGTCGAGAGAGATGTAGATTTCAGATTGGCCTATGGCATGCACAGGCTCACTGGGGATTCTCGTTCTGACCTTCAATTTCTATTAGAATAGGCGGCTATGAAGTGTTTGTTTGAAGAGCTGCATTAGATATTTAGTAGGCTTGGGAGAGAAGCTTGTTATTGATGGTATTTATACGTCTCGAAATAGCCGCACATTACATCAATTCAGTTCTCGCCTTTTTAATTTATGTACATGTTTGATTGTGCAGGGCTTAAAATTAACACTGGAGCGTAAGCTGAGGCCAGTGACTTTAACATTGGGCCATAACTGGACAAATCTGGCAGTCATTGGGCCAATTTCATAGCGCTGCTTAATGGTGAGCAAATTTGCGTGCTAACTAAAAAGAAAATTTCTATATATAAGCATAATTCACAGGTTAGGATATGCATGTATTTGTTTGTACTTGTTTATGCCTTTGAAGAAGTTCCGGTATGGATTGAAAGCTAAGGCCATCTCCCCTTCTCATTATGATATATTAAAAAAAAATTATTGAACGGCATATATACTAATTTATTTAGTTTCATAGTTCATTAATTTTTCACCTAACTGATTTCATTATTTAATTCTGTAAAGTAAGGAGTTGTAGAATTGTGTTTGAGCTTGCCGGGCTTAATCAAAACTGTTTTTTAATTTAAACAAGAAAAGTAAAGAACGTTGTATTTGCACTGACTGGGGGAAAAGTTGAGTCGTTAGATGGAGAGGTTTAGGTTAACGGCACAATACCTTAACTTGGAGCAGCGAGCCAGTTGGTATTTCAAGGGACTCCTTCAAGAAGCTTGAGGGGTGTTCCCCATCCTGGCCGCACCCTAATTGATTTGATCTAGAAATTTGAATGTAATAATGACAACTACTCCCACGTCATCGACTGACGTCACCATCTTGCGGGGAACTGTTCCCCTGGAGGTTCGATAGGAAATTAAACAAACATCGCTGACAAATGAAAAGAAAAACAGCGAAATTGTAGGAGGGGACTGCAAGTGGAATGTGTTTTGCTATCTCATGTCTTCTGTTTCTAGAGTAGTTACCAAACATATACCCTGCCTTTAAAAACAGTGTCGCCTGTTTTTTACTGTAAAGTACCTCCACTGTGCAAACCCTGACATCATTCTTGATCTTGTTTTCTACTAAACACCTCTTTAAAAGGTTAAACACCTCTTTAAAAAGTAGGAATCCATCAAAAGCAGGAGAATCCAGAATGCAGAGTTTTCCGAAAGGTTCAGGGTAGTCAGAGTTTACTTGTCTGAAAATCCTAACACAAGTTCAGCTTAATGGATCGCTCAATCAGCGTTTTGTACCAACCTTGTTCCCCCTCGTCAAAGTGGAGATCCTCGTACGGTCCGCTATCATCACCTCCGCACTCCAAGGCATCAAAGTGGGTCACATGATGATTCGGGGACTCGCCAACTCCCTCGATGTTATAGCCTGGGGTAATGTTAGGAATGGGAAACAGTTAATGACCAGTGTGAGGCAAAGACCCTATGGGTAAAATAACTTGGTCTCTATCTCCCCTCTCCCTTCCCCTATCCCCACCACTGAGCTTAGGCTACTGGTGAAATTTTAATACTACTCGACAAGTCGGGCCTCAAATAGTTTGTTACTTTGATAATAGTCGCGATTAAAGATGCATTGAAGCAGTGAAGCAGTATGCCATATAGGCGAAATTTATAGGAACATTTATGCTGAAAGGATTGAAGGATTGCGTCACTGATACCTGATTGTGTTTTGTCAGTAAGTTGTTGTTGCAAATAGTAATGAACAACACATTTGGTTCAAGCATGAGGTTGCAACTAATTTGTAGTAGTCGCGGCGGCACGATTAACCAAATACATGTAGTTATATAACGGTAGACTCAACTAGACTAAGCAATCAATAGTCGCAACTTCAACCACCGTGGCTACAACACTGCTTTTTAAGTAGCGTTACAACAAAACAAAGAGCCACATTGTAATGCTGTACACAAACACAGACACACACATAACGATGCACAACTATCATCAACGAGTGAGATACTGACAACCGACCCCCCCCCCTCCCCTCCCCTCTTCCCAGCAAAACATCCCAAACTGTAGCTTCACAATCATGACTTGGCCCCTTTAATCCCACCAGGTCTGGGATTACCCGCGACTCTCTTTTTGACAACCTGTGACATTAAAAAGCGAATGCAGACGAGCGAAAATAATTACAGGGGCAGCAGGCTTTGGGTAGTGACCCGCAATTTGACAAGTTGGGGACCTACACATGTACGTCAGACGACTGAGAGGGCTGCAAAATATTAGAGCTTTGACACCCAAGCCAGACGTACCCCTAGCGTTAAAATCATCCAGCCAGCGACACCTCTTATGCAAAAGCGGGAAGGTCGCTGTTGCTGAGGAGTAATGTCAACAGGCTAGGAATTAATCCAACCAATATCTGAGAGGTCCCGTAAATTCTGAACGACTGAAAAAATGTTTGCTTTGCAAAATGTGAAGTGAAGAGGGAAAAAAAAGTGTCTTTTTTATCGATGGATGTGAATTAAATACACAGCCCTGCCGAAAAACTCATTAAAAAAAAAATCCACATTATTGGTGATTTCAGTCAATTCTGCAAATAGTTGCAGGTTTTGAAATTCATTTAAAAATTCCTTTGCAGTAATTACAGTCCGTTTTACAGAAGACAGCGCATCAGAAGGGGAAAAAAACAAGTAACAGAGACAAGTAAGGACATGTTTTACAGAACATAGTTGGTGCGTTCGTTTAGCTTCCCTGGGTCGACCCCGGTCTGTTCCCGGCTGCGTTTCAATAGCTTTGACGTCATTCCAGGGGCTCACCCAGATCAGCCCCCATGGCCCTGCTTGTGGGGTGGGTCACTTGGTGTGACCCAAGGTGCATGATGTCACCAAGAGAGGGCGGGGGTGATCGTTTGATTAGCTCATGGCAGGGGCTCACCTGAGTGAGCACCGAATTTGTCTGTGCTTAGCAAGTTTTTAAGCTTACAGGCCAAGCATAAATCCCACTTAAAAGTGCCAAGCATACTTTGTTTGCTTTTGGATCCCTCTTCACATCCGTGACTCAACCTCGATCAGCTCATTCAAGACTCAGTTAAAAACACATCTTTTCAAACAATGTTAAAGCGTTTTCAAACGCCTGTGGAAAGCGCCATACAAATGATATTTATTATTATTATTATTTCACAGCTTAGGTTAGAAAGGAAATGAGACAGTACATTTAATCTAAGCTATTTCTATGAATATGACAGATGTACCCTTAGAATGAGTTCACATAGAATGTCGTAGAGTTTATACATACAGAGACTGGAGACATGACAGAAGATGGATGTACATGTGACGAAGATGATGAACTCCCCATGACGTCTCAGAGAGGTTTTGTAAAACCACAAATACCCTACCTTGATAGATCTCATTGTCATGCCAACCAGCATCTTCCAGATCCTCACCTCCATTTTGGTTGTGGTATTTATCCCTCCAGTGTGGAGCATCGACCTCGTAGATTGTCGGCTCGGCACTGGAACTCCCATCATGCCTTGGTGTCGGCAACGATGTTTGCTGAGGTCTGTTCGCTTTGCTGTCACTGGCGAACGATAATAGCGCTCCCGGTGGTTGGTTTGAGAGTTTTTCTATGATCGTTGCAACTTTGACGGACGTGCCTTTTGTCTCTACGTACTGTGTCGGCATGTCCAGGTTGGTTGGACGATTCTTCTTTGCCTTTGTGTGACCATTAGCTTTGGGTTTGTCTGGAAGCTTTTCATCGTCATTGCTGACTGGTCGGAGCACGCCCACACACGCCATGTTGGCTGGAATGACATCGTCGTAAATATCCTCCTCCTTGTCCTCCGACCTATTGTTGGAATAGTTTAACTGAGGGCTTTCTACTGGTGGGTTGCCAGGGATGACATCATCATAAATGTCCTCTTCCGTGATTGTTAGTAACTCTGACATATCATGTAGTCTGTTCTCATCAATATTGCTTTCCGTTTGGTCATTTGTCACCTCAGTGGAGTCAAGGTTTTGCAGTGATTGGCCTCCACTTGGATCGGATATCTGTAAAAAAGAAAGAAGAAAAAAAACTATAAATAAATAGTAAACCTGCAGGTACAACCGTGTAAATCTCTTATGAGTATGAGTACATACTGTTCGAAACGTCAAGACTGAACAATATACTGTTTGTTAGTGCTCCAGAGCACCTCTAAACTTTCAAAGTCACAAAATGATGTGACTTTTATGTGACTCAAGTCCAGCTTTAATACTTCTCAAAAATCAAATCACATTTAATATCGAGGGAACCTATGAAGACATCGACATCTTCATCCAACAATCTTGTTTAAGACCGTTGATTTGGCAGAACAAAAATCAGACTGAAAACCAAAGCCACACACTATCTTCAGTTATCCTATTACGTATGTTAGAATGTATAATGCAGATGATTTGTTTTTGGATCAACAGATCCAATGAGTGTCTTATCGCGACGTCAATTCAAATACGCGTAAAGTCTACTGACATTTATACAAGGAATTATCAAATGCGCTATCCATAACCATGGTAACCTATAAACAGAATCATCTTCGCATCCTCAGAGATCCCTCAAGGAACCTAGTGTACAGAAAACTCAACCCAAAAACCCACTATAACACTTGTTTTTAAAGGCACTGTACAATATTGGTAGTTACTCAAAATAATTGCTTCAGCATAAAAACTTATTGGTAAAGAGCAAAGGAGAGCTGTTGGTAGTATAAAACATTGTGAGAAACTGCTCCCTCTCACAAAGTTTTTGAGAAAGACCCAAATACTAAATGCCTTCTTGTGCCACAAGATTGTTTTTTTTTTCTTTAAATATTCTCTTGCAACTTTCGAAGATCAATTGAGTCCACATTTTAACAGATTTGTTACTTTATAATGCAAATGTTGGGATCACCAAGAGAAAATACTGGTCTTTGACAGTTACCAAAGACGTCTGGTGCCTTTAAACTGAAAAAATTGAGTTCTGTGGTCTCAAGTATTTTATGCCAGGAATACCTAGGGAGAACCCCCCCCCCCCCTCTCCTTCTCAGAGTCTCAAGATTTCAGAAGAAAAAAGAATCAATGATTAACAGAGTACAAATACAGCAGAGAATCATGAAGTCCTCGTTTGTACGGAGCGTACACGCAGTGTAAGATGAGCTTGCTGAGCTAGGAGTGGGGATTTGCATAGCGAGTGAATTATATTATAGAGAGGTCATGTGTGCGGATGTCATACATGTAGACATCTCCCGTTTGGCATGTTAACGATTCAATGGATCCCAAACACTGATGATCTAAGAAATTGTACCAAGGATTTGTTGAGATTATTGAATGGGATAACTGGGTATGGGGAAAAGTTAACTTCACCACTGGACAATGTTATTAAATTTGTAGTGACAAGTAAATGTTGGGCCCTGGATTTTTGCCTGGTAACCAGTTTCTGTCAAGCAAGATGTTTTGTGCTTTGCAAGTTTGTTTGTGCTTAGCAATTGTGTTGTGCTACAGGCTTTTAAAATTGGGCCCTGGTCCTGTTAGCTAGTCACTGAAAAAGTTAGTGGCAAAGCCTGGGGTCTACTGCTAAGCATTCTGTGGTACTTGGGGGGGGGGGGGCAGGGGATGATCATTTCATACTACACCCACAGCTTTGGATATTGCCCTGTGCGCGAAAAACACTACCTTGTCCTACTGGTAGAAACATCACTCACTGGAGATTTACAGTTTAATCATGTAGTAATATGCATTTGGTATTCCAGACTAGATTCAGATACAGCTTCACCCCCCCCCCCCCCCCTCCCCTCCTTCTCCCCTCCTTCTCCCCCAATGGATAAGGTCAATGTTCATGCTCTAATTAACTTCCCGGATCGCATGTCGTTTCCTGACCACCGACACCTGTGATCGTGTGATTACATGGATGTGGCACCCCGGTTTCTTAGGTAGCCTCCTCTGCCCCGACCGACTTTCCTCCTCCCCTTAAGTTGCCTTGAACTTGAGTGATGGGATGAAGGCTGTTGAGCCAGGGCAATAAGACTGGGAAGGGGGGAGGGAGGGGAATAATGAAGTGTAAATGACAGGAGGTTTCATTACTGATGATCGGTATCAGGGGCTCGCGACAAGGGCCCAATTTTGTAGAGCTGAGCTGAGCACAAAAATTTGCTTAGCATGAAATTTCTACATGATTTTCAGGATGAGCGAACATCAGCTGATACCAGTAACAAGCAATATATGCAACAAACATAATTTTTTTTGGTAATCCAGTTTTTATGTAGGAAAAAATGTCATGCTAAGCAAAGTTTTGTGCTTAGCAGCTCTATGAAATTGGGGCCTGTTCCTACCATCTGCCACAGCAGTCTGTTTTAGATTTAAAAACAAAAGTGTGTAATTTTGCTGTTGTTTCATGCAAAGCTTTTGATTGGCCTTATGTTTCAACTCGGAGGCTATTGTTAAGTGGGATTCATGGCTGGCAAGCGTGTGAGAGAATTCTTAATGGTGATTAACGTGGACTCTCTGCTGCCTCAGGGAGTTTGTCTTGTTTGTGTGGCATTAAGATCATTTCACTTAAGCAGGAGTGATACAACATTGAGGCAATGAAGACAACTGCATCCGTGGTCATGGTGATTTCATTTGTGTTCGCTGAAACCTTTTAGTAGAAAGATACAAGATAATTTAACTCATTGATGTGGCCCAAAACATGAAGGCAACAGAGAAAATTGCCTCCATGCCTTTGATCAACTCATGCCTGATATCTCATGGGGGCAACAAAGGCAGTTGCCTCCATGCATGCCCTTGATCAATGCAGAACTGATACTTCATAAAGGCAACAGAGGCGATTGCCCCTATGCCCCTGACCAATGCAGGCTCAATACTTCTTGATGGCACCCCGCCCGTTGCAGGCCTGTTACTGTATGGAGGCAAAATCAGATGCGATGTGGGTGTCCGTTTGTATCGGAGTATAATATCCAGATCCAGATCCAGAGGCAACAGAGACAATTGCCACAATACCCTCCTGGTGCCCTGGTGCCCCTCAAAACCCGACAATTATAATTTCCCTTAGCCTGTCCTTTACTTACGCAAATTGTTTATGCCCTATGTACAGACATGAACATGTTGCCCATGTTTTTAAGACAAGTTTAAAATGCAGTCAGCAGTACCAGGTGTTACCTGCAAGTCATAAATATTAGGTGGATCTAATTCTGATAACTCATATCGCATAATTCCCGTCAAACCTCCAAAATGTTCACACATATTGGCGGTATTTCATAATCGTTAAGTAATTCCCTGAAGGCAATTCCTGTGAGCGTTTCGTTCGCTTCACTTCAATGCCAATAGGAGACTCCCAGATGCCCTGCGCCGTGGCGGGAAGTTAATTGTGGACCTTATTTGCACGGCACGCCGTTCTTACTGTGTGTTTCATCACCTGTTCCGGGGGAGTGAAGTTTGGACTTGGAAATTTAAAAAAAAAAAATTGATTGTGTTTGGAATTTTTTGGGGCCAGTCAATTTGTAAACTTGATTACTAGTATTTGTTGAGATACATAAGAGACTCTGTACCCACTAAAAGGCATGTCACAGTACCAGTTGAAGTACTACAAATGATCGATTGACAAAAAAAACAATGAATTGATAACTTTTATCACGCCGTACTATTCAAAACAAAACTGGATACAAACCTGGAGCCGTTATGTTTGCGCAGAATGAATAATCCATACACAATCTGAGAAACATCCCATGCAGAAACATTTCTCAGATTAAATGTCAGATTGATAGGCTATGTTTTGAATACCTCTTTCAAAAAACACTCCTTTGGAGTGAACTATTTCTGAAAATTGTACAGTATCAACAGCTGTAGTGCTTGTTAATGTTACCATGTTGTTACCAAGTAAGTTTTTAAATGTATTTCCCCTTCACTGCTTGTGTTACTCTGACATTGATGTTTGTTGTGTTATCATATTAACCTTTGAGAAAGACTCTGCTAGGGTTGCAACGTCAGACCATTAAACTATTGTTTGCATACAGTTCTACAGTATGTCCTTTTGGTTGGTAAGCTCTTTGCAACAGATAATTCTATTTTCTTTTTAGTTCTAAACCAATTACCAAAGGTATACTCTCCCTATTTTATGCTCAATGCCTATTATGCCTCCATTACTGCCCCCTTGCAGTACATCTAGTCCCATTAAATGTCTGCGACTATCAGGTCTGCTACATTCTAATTTATCCTCCCTGCGGGGCTAATGACTGGCACATTAGCTACCGTTCTCCAAACACACTATGTCTAGTCTCGTTACATACACACAATCATCCATCACCGGGATTTTTTCTTCTTCTTCCAGTGCCTTTAAAAAGAATGTTATTCCGTAAACCGCTATTCAAGAAAGCCTGAATGCTTCTTCTGCTGCCGTGAAAGGTTGTATGTCTCGTAAACAACATAAACACCCTTTGCCCTACTGCCGCCTCCCACCCATTGCCAAGAATCCCGGGTTCCTTTTATCAGTCTTAAACATCTCGCTCGGACGGGTTTCATCCGTCCAACCACTGAGAGTGATTCTGCTCTGGGACAGTTTTGGAAACGAAACTGCAACGGAATCAAACGATTAGGGGGAGGGTAAAATTGAGCGTTTTTGTATAATCAAAGGATCTGGGGCAGAACATTTACTAAGAATTCTTAAACGTACGAAACTTACAATCAATTTGCCATATTTTTGACGGCGTGAGGGCATACATGTATATGTGGACCAATTTCACGACATGAAGAACAAGTAAACAAATGAGGAAAAATCATCCATAATTGGAATACTCATATTCTGAGAAACGCTTCATGCAGAAACATTTCTCAGATTTAAATTCTTTGAATCCCTCTCTCTAAAACTTCATTCCTTTGAAGGGAACTGTTTATGAAAATGACCGTGTGAAGGCCTTTTTTTATACCAATTTCAGGACATGAGAAACAAGCAGTGGTTGCTATTATTATGTTGATAAATTTTGTCATTGATGCAAGAAAATTACATTTATAAGCAATTAAAACGAGATGAACTGTAATTTGTGATGCAAGACATTCCTTGATGAGAGTGCCCTCATGTGGTCAAAAATATGGTCAATTAAAAAATGTACAGCACCCTTCATATCTCTTATTGTATATTCAACCTCACTTGTTAATTTTCTTTCAAATTGGTTGTGTCTGTTTACAACAACTTCAAATTGAATTTTCACCTACTATTGAGAGGGCAATGCCATTCATTTTGCTTTAAAAAGGGCACTACTCTTATTTTATGCATACATGTTGGGATACACCAAGTGTGAACACTGGTCTTTGACACTTACCAAAAGGTGTTCAGTGCCTTTAAGGTTTAAGCTGATAAACCACACGTTTTTTTGTAAGATGCAAAATAATCAGCACAGCAGGTCAAACAGATTTCCAATGGATTTGGTCCAAAATAAAAAGTGTTTACCGGCATGACTAGGCGCGCAAACAGCAAATAAATTATCCGACTATCGGCACACTGAATACTCCCGACTGTTCCCCAAGGTGGGAAATTCATCGTGAGCTTGACTCCAAAACGAAGGAGCAAGGCATTATGGGATGTGCGTCTACGACTGACATGGCTTGCAGGGGAAGTCACTTAGGCATGACAGGTGATATTAACGCTGGTATTCTATTGCGTGGTGTGTCCTAAAAGTTCCTCGGGTGCTGCTCTGTAAGGAGTGTGTGTGTCTCTAAAAATGCGGAAGAAATATCCTTCGTGGGGTGAGAGTGATATCCCTCCAGCGTGTCTAGCAGAGTGTGCGGGATGATGTGAAAGGAAATTTACTGGATGGGAATTAAAGGTACATTCTCTGTACAGAGCTACTTCATTGAGGACATTTAGTAAGGTTCTCGCCAATAGCACAGTGGCAAAAAGAACGATCGAAGGAATAAACAAGTTTCATTGTATGTAACTAGCCGTCTCCTTAAAAATTAGACTAGGTTTAAAGCCAACATTTCAGAGTAAATTGATACAGCTGCAAGCAATCGTTTTTAATACAATATTATGTTATGTACTTGGTTCCAATGTTTTGGGGGAAATTACTTTGCATCATGTATGAGAATATGAGAATTTAAGGAAACCAGCCAAATTACAATGATTTATGACAGGTATTTTGCTCATTTATGCTAAGCAGATTGCTTCCAAAGGAATATTCGAGCACTGCTTAAGCAGCTCTATGAAATTAAGCCCTTGGCTCTGGAGTCTAAACCAACAAACCAGACTCATTTTTCTTGTAAATTTTACAACATTCCGGACAAATTATTTGCCTAATTTTTTTCTTCCAATTCCCCTCTTGCAGACAGTCAATATTTGGACTTAAAAGTCTTCAACAAAGACTCGCCCTAAGAACAAACGTGTCAGACGTAGTCTTCAGTTTTCACCAAGAACACCAAACAAAAACATTGTTCTGGTGAGGTGTACGACAAACACACCAAGGCGAGTTGGGATGCAAGAACTGTGGTCGTTCCCCCACAGTATCCAATACTGCTAATGGGCTTGCGCAATCAATACCCGTATCCCGCACGATACCCGATACGCATTTGCCAGATTGATTGCACTGATAATTTCTAAACGGCCAGTGTAGACACTGCACAACGTGCAGAATGTTGTACAAACAAAAAGTGTAAGATGACGATACAAAAACATCCAGAAATATTCACACTATAAACACTCAGACTGTCAGAAAACAACCTGAGTGACACAAACATACATGTACTTTATGACCAAGTACAGGTACAAGTTACATCTATTCCCATCTGCTTACTGACACAGTGCATGGCTGCTGTATGTAGTGCAGATTTGGTGTTGTAATTTCTGCACAATTTCATCTGCATAATAATAACAATAGTGGCTTCTTGTATAGCGCGCATGTCCGTCACAGAGTGTCGATGCTCCTGGTGCTGAACATACAGTTTTCCAAGTTGGACTACATATTTGAATTACAATGAGGCCCAATCCTTGTCTATTGTATGTTGCTCTAAAGGGGATCTAATTTCATGCCTGTGCTGACCATGAATTCTGCGCTTATCGAACCCTGTAAGGCACACAGGCCGTATTTAAGTGCAGAATTTTCCGGCAAGTAACAAGTCATGGAAATGAGCTCAGATCATCCTTCGGGAGAACATCCCGAACTGCATAATTCTTGAGATTACTAGTGAAGAAACAATGAGAGGGATGGGGGGGGGGGGGGCACCACGCCACATACCCATTGAGAACCAAATGAAATTTGCAAAACATAAACACAACATATGTTTTTCAATACAGTCCAGTCCATGAGCCGGACTCATGCAGTTCAAATTCAATATCGTCGTTTCCAATATCCGCTGAGCGTGGTCTGCAATAGATACAAACTAATTAGTTTCAGTAACTGAGTTTGCCACGGGGCATAAAAGTCCGACCAAGAATGTTTTTTTCCTCCGCAATCAAGCTTGCTCAGCCTGGCTTTTACCATTCCAAACACATTTCACGAACGGAGTTTATGTATGGACAAATGTACGTTAGCCATTGTGTAGTCAAAACCAAAGAACACATGATGTTGCGACTCAGGATTCAGCAGACGTTTTCAAATCACCCCAAATCCTATCAAGATACATGACTACACACCCAAACAACAATTTCTTATAAAAAAATTGGGATACACAATTTTACCCAAGTCCAAACATTTGGGTAAAGAGTTGACCAAAGAGTGGAGTATTTTGAAGAATATGGGTAAGGTCTGTAGCTAAAGATGGGTGGTTAGGGCAGGGTTAGGCTCAGGATAAGGGTTGGGGTTGTATCGGATACACGGTATCCGCTGCTAACACATAGAATTCAAACTGCCTATCGGGCCATCCGGCTACATGTACATGTACATGTAGGTGCTCGGTGGTCTAGTGGCAAGACATCTGCTCTAATACCAATACAAAGGTCCGGGGTTCGAAACCCAACCGGCCAAGTGAATCGTCTGTTTTCACAGAACTTGGGAAAGTACTGAGTATTCAGTGCTTTTAAAATATCATTAGTCATCTTACCTTTGAGTTTCTATCGTCACACACAGAGTCATAAACCGGATCACCCATATCATCCATAGCTTCACCTCAATCCAAACAGTGGAAGTCCCTGGAAGATGCCTCCACTTCCCCTCCGAGTGTGGTCTTGTCGAGCCCTGGGCTTACTAACTCCAACAACCATGGAAGACTTCTTGTCAAGCATGAGGGTACTGCTGCAGTTTAAACAGCAACAATTGTCAGGCTCTCGGCGAGGATGGTAGGGGGGGTAGGGCGACCCCCCAAGGCCTTCTCACCCGGAAGCACCTGAAGACTGTGGCATGTCAGATCCGTCGATTACTCTGGCTTTTAACAAATGTTAACCTTGTCCAATCTGAAAATAAGATGATGAAGTTGCAAGTGAGTGAGTGAGTGAGTGGGAGACAGACGTAAGAGAGAGAGAGAGAGAGATGGGAAAAGATGAGAAAATTACGACGATGTGAGAACGAAGAAAAAACATGTTCAAGGCGCTCCCCACCTGCCGCTGTTGTGGATGACCCTAATGACAAAGGCCTAAGCCACAATGGGCAGCCAAAATAAGAATGATGACGCGACCGTGAGAGGCAAAACCAATAAGAAAAAATACTCCAAGCATCTTTGAGGAGCAACGTCATCCCCAGACAGACTGAAGGTTTGCGACTGTTGTGTCAATGTCGTCTTATAATGGCAGCGGAATAAATTGTGTTCCTTCTAAGTAAATAAATCTAATAAAGTGGGTGTCTTGGTGAATGACGGCGGAGTAAATTGGCGCTTTGTTGTCTGCGGTCATGCAACTTAGCAATGTGAAATAAGAGCATTAAGTGTACGGCTTTAATTTGAATTTGTGGCGACAAATATTAGTGTTTACAGTTTCACGTTGAGCCGAGAGGAAAGGAGTTGTCATGACATTTATTACCCTGATGTGACTCAGTGAAGAGGATGACCTTGGTGGAGACAAAGTCACATACTGAGTTACTGTTAGAGGTAAAGTGTTTTATCATAACATTAATAATGAGAAGTTAAAAAGCGTACACATCAGGAACAGTGCTCATGTAGCTAGTACAAACAAGAAGATACATTAGGCCTACAATAATTCAAATGAAACTTAAAAGCAAAGAATACCTTTGGTTTTCACAACCGTTTGCGTGTTTCAATCCTGAATAAATGTAGAGATATGAAAAATATACCAGTGAAAATTTCATTTCAAAAGATGGTAGCATTCTTGGGATTTCATCGGAAATCTGGAGCAAATCGCAGGATGAATAATCCATGAATATCCAATATGAATAATTTTGATCTCAGATTCAAATTTTTTGGGGGGGATAAAAACCGATATCTTTTGATATTTCAAATTCACACCAATCTCAATCTAGTAGCAAGAACATCTTACGGCTGTGGATTTTATCTACTCGAACTTAAACAACGAACAAGTCTAAATGTTTTGGAGAGGTCACACTGACCTAAGCAATCTCAGAGGAATCTACAGAGCGTATAAGTTGTCTTTGAGGAGGTTTAAACCGCAACATGACAGTAATTGTTCTCGCTGGAGAGCTTGGGGAGAGCTTGGGGAGGGGGGAAGGAGATGAGGCAAGGTGGGGAGGAAAACTCTCATATAAGGCCAAACAAAAAAGAACATGTTTAGCATCTTGCCTTTTTGAAAAAAGGGAGGAGGTTTTTGTCTTTTTTAAATGGTCGGCTGACACATTCTTAAAGACAACCTGCAAGGCTATTTTTTTCAATCTATTTTTTGTTTATCTAAGATCGTTAAAATGCATCCCTTTTTTTTTTTATCATAAAAATAAAAAATATTAAAATTAAAAAGGAGGTTGGTATCAAAAAAAGGAAACAAGAGGGGATGCTGAACAGGCCAATTTATTTTAAAATATAAGTTTTAAATTTATTTTGTTTCTATTTATATAACAAAACAAAAAAGAGGAGGTGGCCTCTAAAAAGGGAAGTGGGCGTGGACACTAAACATAACTTTATTTGTTTGGCCTAAGGAAGAAAACGCTCATATAAAGTCAAGCCCTCACATCAGCTGGCTATTTGTAAGAAGTAACTGAAGTGTTAAGAGTGACCTTGGCCCTTCAATCGCCGCCTTTGATCAGCCAGCGCTTGGACCCCATGCATCAGTCGAATATCGGCGATGCAAGCCGACATCCCACTCACCCGTTGCTTGCTTCTTCAGATGACAAATGGTGTATTAATCAAATCCAGTGATCGCGACGGAGCGTGGAAAACACCAAAACAAGTGTGAACAGAAATAATTTGTGCACAATAAACCATGTAGCAAATAAACGCGAAGCGCAAAAAGCAAAAGGCTGTAGAATTGATCTGATGAAATTCCATGGATGAGGCGATTCCGCTTTATTTAGAGTGTTATTTGCGTGTTTTCATTTCACTTTTGACATCGGTCTGAACTCAGCTAGGATTAGAGCTTCGCGTAAAGTACTGACAACCAGGCCTGATACTTCACGGAGGCAACGAAGGCAATTGCCTCCGTGTCCCACCGTCATTGCCTTGGTGCTTTTGAAATGCTACAGTAGAAATTTGCAATTTCATCATCAGGGTGCCCTTTATCAAGAAAAAAATGCCTTGGTACCCTTGCCCTTTCAAAAACGAAGCGTACAGCCCTGGACAACAATTATTTTCATTATTAATATTGTCCTTTGATCATTGTCTTGGTGCCTTTTGAAATATGCTCCTCCAGTAAAAGTTTACAATTTCCTCATAGGGTGCCCTTTACCAATTACAAAATGCCTTGGTGCCCTTGCCCCGCAAGTACATACTACATGTACATGAATGGTTATAATATACAATGTAAGTTCCTGCCGCACATGTATACATTGTAGACATCCTAATTGGGAATTCGAACCCGGTTCCACTTGATTGAAGGTTGATCAATACACATGACGCTCAACCATAACACACCACCACAATGATGTTGCCAGCTAAATACCTTGCCAGGCGTCCGTGTTATGTGGAAATGCTTCTAATGACATCCTGTATCAATGTTGGGATAGCCTGAAGGTGTGCGTATTGTCCAGGTGGCGTCTTTGTCTATGCGTGCTCGGTGGCAGGTGGCATTGCGATTGCAATCCATCTCGATTCGGGATGTTTGATCACTCCAGCAAATTTAGACTGCCTTGGAAGTGTAAGCTACATTGTATTTCTAGTTAAAGAGCATCTTTGTGCAAATGGACCCAGCAGGTGTTGTTATATTGTGGAGTCCACTCTATATTGGATTTTTAGGCATAATTTTTCAAATGACAGCTCTAACAAATAATGCTTACTTAGCACTTATGTTCATGTACAGTACAGTTGGTCAACAGCAAAAACATCTTCTTAAATGCTATTCACTTGGTGTATCTCAACTAAATGCATAAAATAGTAACCTGTACAAATTTGGACTCAGTTGGCCGTGGAAGTTGCAAGAATATAGTGGAAGAAAAAACACCCTTGTTGCACAAGTTTTGTGCTTTCAGATGCCTTGAGTTTGAGACCTCAGCTGAGGTCTCTTAAGTTCAGTTCAAATATTTTAGTAAACTTTGTTACTTCAAAGGGAGCCGTTTCTCACAATGTTTAAACTACATTGTATCAACAGCTCTCCATTGTTCATTACCAAGAAGTTTATGCTAACGACTATTTTGAGCTAGTGTCTCCTGCCTTTAAGGTGTACCGTATGGAAATGCTGAAGGGGTATAGCACCTGGGGCTTCAACAACCTCTAGTCAATCTGAAGATCAATACGGCTAATGTAGACGTGCCTACATGTACAGTTGACAACACGCGCAAACATAATGTACTCAAAGTGCACATATCAGTACACTAAAATGTACAGTCCATGAATGCGCTATACAGATATTTCACTCTCTCTCGAGAAAGGTTTTTTTTTTGGGACGGGGGACAGTTGGGTGTGGGGGGGGGGGGGTGGGGGACAGAAGGAAGACAAAAGTGCACTCACACCATTCCTCAGTCTGTAGCTTTTCACAAAATGCATCATGTACAACATGTAAACTCTGAAACCTTATTGGCATGGGTCACCACGTTTTTTAGAACATGCACACAGGCACGGCACACATGGACGTGACATATGGTTCGTTCCAGGTCCGTATCGACTGGAAGACGTGTGTCCTCCCACATGGGGCTTTCTTTTAATAAGTTGTAAAAAATGGTGTGCTACTGGGTTAAGACGCCACATTTATCATTTCAGTTGTCAGCCGAATAAGAAGTCACTTCGCATTTGGACAATAGTCAACATGGTTTCGTACATCCCATGGCAGAATATGCTGCCCCCTGTATGGCATCCTAGTCTTACTACCCAGAAGACACTGCACTGAAAAACTCTTCTTTTGGAATGTTCTTCTCTGGCTTTGGCCATATAGTCGTATTTATTATAGGCCTGATAAAAGAAAACAGAATTCATGGACCTTTTCAGCACTGTACAGTCATTGCTTTCCAACCCGGAAAGTATTGAGTATTTACCTTAACAATCATAGGTGTGAAAAAAGAAAACAAAATTCTCTATTCTTGATGCATTATTTACAATCAATTAAGCTTCCACAAGTCTTATCCGAGGTATTCAGAAATGTTTGCCCACAAGCTTGACAAGTACATTCTAAACAGCTTACTACTACCCGCCCACACATCAGTCACTTCATACACATTACACTGACTACTGTTTAAGCCTTGTCTTGGCCTCGCTCAATTACGAGTACAACCTTCTTGCTCATTTACATTTAAAGCAATCGCACAACATCGGTAAACAGTATTGTCCAAAGGCCCACACTTCGTGTATCACAACTTATAAAATAACAAACCTGTGAAAATTTAGGCTCAATCGGTCATCGGAGTCGGGAGAAAAAAAAGGGAAAACCCACCCTTGTTTCCGCATGTTTCGCCGTGTCATGACATGTGTTTAAAAATCTGTTAATTGTTTTAATGTTTTCTCAAAAGTAAAGCATATGAAATAATATTTCAAGGGAAGTCTATCACCATTACCTTCTGTTAACTAAACCCTGTAAGTTATTTGTAAATCTGTGAACTTTAAATTTTTGTTCTGTTCAGAGAGTGTCCAATGGCTTCAAAGGCAGTGGACACTATTGGTAATTGTCAAAGACTAGCCTTCACAATTGGTGTATCTCAACATATGCATACAATAACAAACTTGTGAAAATTTGAGCTCAATCGATCATCGAACTTGCGAGATAATAATGAAAGAAAAAATAACCTTGTCACACGAAATTGTGTGCGTTTAGATAGTTGATTTCGAGACCTCAAGTTCTAAACTCGAGGTCCCGAAATCAAATTCGTGGAAAGTTCCTTCTTTCTCAAAAACTATGGCACTTCAGAGGGAGCCATTTCTCACAATGTTTTATACCATCAACCTCTCCCCATTACTCGTCACCAAGAAAGGTTTTACGCTAATAATTATTTTGAGTAATTACCAATAGTGTACCAATCACCCCCTTTGAACTCTGACTACACTTTCCAGTAATATCCTCGGTCTGGAAGAAATAAGACTTAAGACAGCGGTCGCTTAGGATCTCATCTGTCTTGATATAGCAACCCTACTACTCGGTACAATCCATCCTCCTTAAAGACACTGGACACTATTGGTGATTGTCAAAGACTAGTCTTCTCACTTGGTGTATCTCAACATAGTATGCACAAAATAACAAACCTGTGAAAATTTGGTCTCAACTGGTCGTTGCAGCTGCGAGATAATAATGGAAGAAAAAATACCCTTGTCGGATAAGTGTGCTTTCAGATTCATTGAATTCGATACCTCAGCTGAGGTCTCGAAGTCATTTCAAATATTTAAGTGAGAAATAACTTGTTTCTCAAAAACTATGTTACTTCAGAGGGAGCCATTTCTCACAATGTTGTATTATCAACAGCTCTCCATTGCTCGTTTCCAAGTATGTTTTTCATGCTAACAATTATTTTGAGTAACACCAATCGTGTCCAGTACCTTTAAAACCTTGATATAGCAACCGATAATGATGCGTTGTAGGAGACAAGTGCCACTGTATTCTCAAGCTAGGGATTGAGTTGATGTCTACGCAGCTGGTCTCTGTACTTTTCCATTTTCATTTCAAAGCCAATCTTGAGACAATCTGTTCATTTGAGGTTTCATAGACTACACTGTATACCTTAAATGAACGATGGTACATGTAGTTTGTCATGTACTGTAATGTTGCGGGTCTGAGTCACAATACTCAAGTGATACTTAAGTTTGACTGAAGACTGTCTGACCATTCAATATCCACACTGTGGTTTTGAATAATAAGGTACCTAAAAAATGCCTTGTGCCTGAAGTCTTATAATATTTTGAGTGAGAAACTACCTCTCCCTCAAAAACTATGTTACTTCAGTGAAAGCCGTTTCTCACAATGTATCATAATATCAACAGCTCTCCATTGCTTGTTACCAAGTAAGCTTTCATGCTAACAATTATTTTAAGCAATTGCAATTAGTGTCCACTGCTTTTAACATCACGCTAACTGCTAACATCATTTCAATAGCGAGCTGTGGCTCCAGAACGTCCCCATCAAATCCACACATCACCGCGTAGTACAGACTGTCTGACCCAATTATGCGCTAGCAGTGCTTAAAATATCCTCCAGAGCGACGACCACAATCCCTTGGAATTGAGTGTCCACGGGTTTAAAATACTCGCCACGAGACGAATAAGAAATGTACCTAGGCACTATTTCATACAGCTGCTGAGTGGAACACCTTGAGGAACAGAATACTTGAAAGGTGAAGAGAGTGTACTATAGACCATTATCATACTGCCTCCATCTTGGTCATGTTCCTCGTATCCAATAACAATAATGAAAGCTAATAATCATTTTGAAATAGGAACCAGACTATTTTGTTCTTCCAGCCTCGGTTTGGTAACATTGATATCAATGGGAGAAATTCAAGATGGCTGCACCGTGATAAAGGTCTATACCATCCATGAGCAGTTATTATATAATTTGGTTAATTTTATGACTAGTTAGTGCTTACTCAGCAAAGCTCTGGACTAAGTTTTACTGAAAAGGTTTGAATTTTACCTTGTGAACAACATCTACGTATGCTCTAGGAAAATGCAAAATGGGCAAAACCCATGGATGCAATCAAGTAGGGAATGAAAACACACTACATGTGAAAGGAGGTCACAGAGGCGAAATTGTACAAAGTGGTTAAGGGGCTGATGCTTTGGGTTTTTGAAGGAGCATGGGCACCACCAAGGTGCTTCTCCTTAGTTAAGGGCACACCTATAGGAAACTATAGGAAAAGGGCCACCGATGGGATGACAAGAGCCACCGAGGGGATGACAAGAGCCACCGAGGGGATGACAAGAGCCACAGAGGGGATGACAAGGGCCACCGAGGGGATGACAAGGGCCATTGGAGGCAATTGCCTCTGTAACATCCATGAAGTATCGGGCCAACATGTAATTGGTCACAGGCATGGAGACCTCTCTTGCCTCCTAGAATTCAATCATACCTGTCAAGTGGTGTATATTCTATTTAAAACCCATACAAACTTTGAACCGGTACTGACAATTATCATGTACCACATTAGCCAGCAAAGGTACATTAGCTCAGATAAAGCAGCTGATACAATGATAAACCATGGAATACAATACACAATATAACAATCATCCACATTTCAAGTTCAAAAACAAACACAGTACTTTAGACTGTGCAGCTGCCACTATACTTGAGTATTATGTAGGAGCATGGCGGTAGTAGGGGTGTGGTACTTAATAAGAGCCCCAAAGATTACTTCACCCTCCTCCCATCCTTAAGTCCCGCCCCTAAAGGCAAGACTGCTAGTGTTATCCATAGCTACTAGGTCATGAATATTCAGTGACTGAGTAGACAACAAGTTCTTAACCTAGATTTCAAGTGTATACACACTGGAGGATTGGTTTTTTAAAAGCTATGATGTCATTCACTGAATATTCATGAGGTTGCATGTCAATCAATGGTACCCCACTCCCCTTTCTGGTTCTCCCAAACTAAACCCAGGCCTCTAGAATGTATGCTTCGTTTTTGAAAGGGCAAGGTCACCAAAAGGTATTTTCTGGAAAAGGCACACCCAATGAGGAAATTGCAAATTTCTACTGGAGCATTTTAAGGACATCTCAAAGGCAATAAGACCAGCCGTCGATTTCACCAAACTCTTCCTAACTTAGAATTAATCTTATAGAATATGGACGCATTAAACCCATCCTAATTTAGGATGAGTTACTCGTCCTAACTCTAGATAGGATTAATCCTAGCGTTTTATGAAACCGACTGCAGGGGGCATGGAGGCAATGTGAAGTATCAGGCCTGTAAAACACTCTCTCCAAAAGGCTACAATTAAATCAACAAACGTGAATGACAACAACTATACACAATGTGCGTCCCATTTCCCCACATCTCAAGCTCTCAAGATTTACACATACCCCAAACAGCCACCCCCCCTATGCCCCCTCAATATTTAATGCTCCATCCCCTACTCAACACCACTTCCTTTACAGACGACCTCATGCATATTCAGTGAATGGCATCAGAGCACTGCGTTCGCCGTAATCACAGGTCTTATGTATGTTATTCTCTCAGCCAGGCAGCGTCGATTGGTCGACATGATATGATCGGCCGCATTTTCAAGTACCATGGCGCTGGCGCTCACTACCATGGTGACAGCCCTTGCTGGCCCAGGTCCACCCTAGGCTGATAGTCTTGGGACAAACATGTTAAAAAGGCAAAGTAATTGTCAAATACCAGTATTCTCATCTGGTGTACATCCCAACAGAAAATTTGGACTCAATTGGTGATCGAGTTTGCAAGAGAATAATGAAAAAAAAAACGTTGTCCTTGTTGCACAAATTTGTGTGCTTTCAGATGCCTTACAAAATATTGGAAGACTTCAGGCCTGAAGCCTTTTATTAATTGAGATTAAGTACCTCTTTCTCAAAAACTAGGTTACTTCAGAGACAGCTGTTTCTCTCAATGTTTTATTCTATAATCAGCTCTCCATTGCTTGTTACCAAGTCAGTTTTATGCTAATAAATATTTTGAGTAATTACTAATAGTGGCCAGTGCCTTAAATTACTACACACAGCTGTATTTATAATGGGAATATGGGCAGGGTATCAAATCCAGGGATGAATTTGAATTTGGAGCATTGGTTCTAGTCTAGTGCTTTTTTACCCTGGAGGGCAAACATCTTACAGACTCGTCAGAATCATTAGTGGCAAAACGTTTCGCCTGCGCAGGAATATAAGGTCATTAGTGCATTTTGGTTTCATAAAATTGTGTTGCATATTTGGAAGCACCTTGTTAATGGGGTTTATTGATCAAGAGTGGTCTTTAATTTTTGGTTTTCACCCATATACACCGATGTGTGTAGCACTGTATACTCAGTACTTTCCCGAGTCCTGTGAAAAAAATCACAGGCATTTTACTCGGGTGGGATTCGAACCCACGACCTTGCAATTCTAGAGCAGTGTCATACCAACTAGACCACCGAGATTGCCCGGTAGCTAGAGGCAGTTCGAATCCTAGTCAATCCTTTCAGGTTCATTAGTCCTCAAGTCTTTTATGAAAAAAGGTGAAAATCACTTGTTGAAACGTTTTTTAAAAGGGGCACCATGTTAAAAACCCACACAGGCATTCACATGCTGCAAAACACATTATGGTTTCAGATACTTATTAAAACCGAAAACAAAAATTGGAAAAACTGTTAGTATGAAAACTGAAAAGTAGAACACTCTTGTATTTCAGGTTGCACCATATTTATTTAGTTATAATAAATAGGGTAGATGGCCTTAGCTTTCAATCCAAACCGGACCTTCTTCAGAGGCATTTATTTAGTTATAATATAAAGCAAGATAAATACAGAATAGTTATTTTTTGTAATATGAATGGTTTTGCTTGATTATAAGGAAAAAATTATGCATCCCTTTTAGGACGATTTGCGTTACAGTGCGCCCTTTAAAGTTAGCGCTGGAGAGGCCATTTGCAAAGTTTGCCATGGGAAAACTGACAAGGTTTTTAGTCATCTCACAGCGCCTGCCACATGACACTGGGTTACAACAAAAATTGGCACAAAACAAAACCATGAAAACCTAATCAGCAGATTGCACACTTTGAATTTCAGTTTCTTTAAACACAACAGAAATTGCTCAAACAGCAGTTGTTGTAAAGGACAAATGTTCCATCAGCAAATTTTTTATCGGGAGAACGACCATAAGTCATGTAAGTTGGACATAAAAGAGTTTGGCACAATTAAAACAAAACCATGAAAACCTAATCAGCACATTGCACACTTTAATTTCAGTTTCTTTGTACACGACAGAAATTGCTCAAACAGCAGTTGTTGTAACGGACAAAATGTTCCATCAGCAAATTTGCTGTCTCAATTTGGGAACAAGACCATATGGAAAGTAGTTCAAAGGAAACAAAATCTTGATCTACGGATCATTATGCTTTTACTGTCCCTTGCCCATTTCGGGTAAAATTTGTCTTGTATTTTGTTTTGGCAAATAATAATAACAATAAATAATAATTAAAAAAAAGATAAAAGAACGTATGCAACACAGAGCTCAAAATGTGTGATAGAAATGTGCTGGTTGGTTTATCAGATTATATGGATTGCTTTATAGAATTCTGGTCCAAAAAACACTCTGAGCAGAAATCCCTGGGGTCTTGTCGATTTTCCCAGTGAGGACACTTTCTTGAAAACGGAACGAGCTACCCTGGCAAACTCATTTATAAACGGCAACAAATTTTACAATTATGTAAAACAAAAATTTCTGAGGCACCATTCATTCAATAACTATTGACTTTGTTTCTTTGTGATCATGACTGTGTGTGTGCACAGATCTTGAGCAGATGCGTATTTCCAAAATGCAAATGAGCGAATTAATGAGGCGCCTAGCATCATGAATTATTCATGAATGCACCAATGACTCAGCCTCTCCACTTCTTATTCGTTCATGTGTCTGTGTCTTGAGGTAGGGATGGCCATAATAAATAACATGTTACTCAAAATAAAAAAGAGTTCACTATTGCATACTGTTTTCTTGGAAGTGTCAATTAA
The DNA here is from genome assembly GCF_902459465.1 of Asterias rubens. Classification (NCBI taxonomy): domain Eukaryota; kingdom Metazoa; phylum Echinodermata; class Asteroidea; order Forcipulatida; family Asteriidae; genus Asterias; species Asterias rubens. Next base: position 8,854,657 of record NC_047079.1, read on the forward strand.
TTTCCGTCCTCCACTTTTTCATTTTTTTTCAATAAACACATTATGTAAACAAATCTGTGTAAATGCAATAAAATTGCTGGTCAGGATTTACTGAAATGTATTTTAAACACACCAATTTTATTTTAGTTTATAACAAAATAATGGTTCAAAAAAACCAAAGGTATACATTCCCCAATTTCCATCTGCCTTTGGAGTAAATAAAATAAGATTAGTTTAAAATTTAAAAACATCCTGTTTTAAGTCAAGATCCATTCTTAGACAAAAGTAAATTCCATCAATGTCCCAAATGATCCCAACCACAGCAGCCATGCTCTTAAATAAACAACTCATAACATAATTTTTCTCTCCAATTACCACAATTTGCTTTCATGACATTTTGACATATTATTATTAGATTAATTATCCAACCAATTATTGCCCACTGCCACGCGAATGTAAGAAACTCTGATGCAATATCAGCAATTATGAGTTTAGATGGCGCTGCCATTTAGCAATTTGTCATTTGCTGAGAACTCTTCATGCTCATGGACCAACGCAATTAGTCTGGTACCTGTACTGTACATTGTATCCAATATGTAAGCTAAAGGCACTGGACATGTTAGGTAGTTTTCAAAGACCAGTCTTCACACTTGGTGTATCCCATAACAAATCTGTGATTATTGGGCTCAATTGGTCATCGAAGTTGGAAGAGAGTAGTGAAAGAAAAAAACAACCTTGCTGCACAAATTTGTGTGTTTTCAGATGCCCAATAAAAGGCTCCAGGCTTAAAGTATTTTATTATTTTAGTGAAAAAAATACCTCGTTCTCAAAAGCTACATGTAATACTTGAGAGAGAGCCGTTTCTCACAATGTTTTATACTATGAACAGCTCTCCAATGCTCGTTCCCAAGTAAGTTTTTATACTTACAATTTGTTGAGCAATTACCAATAGCGTCCAGTGCCTTTAAGAAACTGTAATGAGCACAATTTACAAAAACTTGTTTTCACAAGTACATAGTACCATGTATGTAGTTTGACAGCTGCTGGGGTGTTTTGGTAAGCCGGGTAGTCATAGTCTCCTACAAGGTTCTGTAAATCAATGGAAACCAACTTCAGTCCTGAAGCTGCCCGCAACGAAATAAAAACCAAATGCGGCGGATCAAATATGAAACCCCTAAAAGGTTTTTAATGGAAGCTAAACATATCTCTGGGCCAGAGGGAGGCAGTACACTAGAGAAACCAGCTCACATTTCAAGGTGTAATAACCAAAGGCCCCTCAGGTATTGAGGAACTTTTATTAAATGATAACTCCAAACGTTTTGACGTTAGTGCAAAGTCAAAATCTTCCTCACAAGTTCACACTTTGTTTAAAAATATCAAACAAAATATCAAAACATCTTCGTTTCTTTTAAGACTTTGATGACCTGCATGCTTTTTAGTATGACCTGAGGGACCATGGGTAAAAAACTTGTGACTTCACATGTCACATGATCCCGACCCAGAGTCTAGGAAGTTGGATGAATGCCAACATTGGCACTTTCAAATTTACATAAAAGGATCATCCCTTGTGTCACTTACCGGCCAGACATCTTTTTATGGAACGGGAAATGCAAAACATTTTTTTCCTGATAGTGCCTAAAGCAATATTTACACACACAGTCGCAGTACATTTGGATCTAATCTCAGAGTCCAGATGTGTTGAAATCAGGAATAAGAGTCATCGTTGACTATAATTTCTAATACCTCGCTCAATATTTTAGAAGGTATGATGGTTCCATCTTATGGTCTGTTCAAATGATGTTTGTTTCCACCTGTTGGTAACTTCTGGAGTTCTCAAGGAGCTTTTGGGAACAGTCTCCTCAGTAGAAAGGTTGATAAAAGGAGCTGGATTCCATTATAATAGAGAAAACAACAGTATTACATGTATGGTTGGGAAAGTTGTTCACCCCAAAGGTTTGAGGTAACACCATTGTATAACACCATTGTGTGTGAATATCTCTTTTTGTGTAGGGTTGGTTCTAACCACTGGTGATTTTCAGAACCAACACTACTCAAAAGGAAATATTCACATGGTGTTATTACCGCAAACCTCTCTTAGTCAATTGAATATGTAAGCAATTGGAAAATAAGCAAATGAAAATAAGCAATTGAGAAACACTTCCAGTGGGAATTCCGCACAGGTGAGGATCAAAATTACCGCTCAAATTGTCATATAAGATCTCATGCATGACAGTCGACAATGTCATCTCGTTTTAAACTTGGGAATTTGCACAGTATACACTGACTCTGCATACACCACGGCCGCTGTCGGACAACGTTAATGAGCGCCATTCATATCACAACCGTTTTTGATTGAACGTGCTCAAAACAAATATCAAGTGGCGCCTGGAGAGCAACGGGAACCCAAAATAAAATACACATTTTAAAACACTCAAGGGTAACGTTACGGGTGTCAGGGAATTCATTTTAAAAATAATAAAGTGCCTCCGGGCAGAGTAATCGCCGACAGAGAAAATTTGCATATGACACTTAGACTTGGCTTGTGGAGACTGCAGTGTGTGTGTACGTACTTTCGGCTTAAGAGTGAAGGAAGTTTTCTTAAAGGCACTGGGACGGACACCTTTGGTATTTGTCAAAGACCTGTATTCTCACTTGGTGTATCCCAACAAAGCACAAAATAATAAACCTGTGAGAGAGCGATTGACTGAGAAACCACTTATTTATAACCAGCTTTTAATTTACAGGCTGTATTTTCATGAATGGAAACTAAAAGGGTTACTGACACATCGTCGAGGCTACAACTATACTTAATATTCTGACAATCATAGTACGCCTGAGCTTAATGAAGTTTATAAAAAGAAATTACAAAAAAAGTATATATTTTGTTGTTTAATGCTTTCTTTACCCACCAATCAATGAGTTGCACTTAAAACTTAAGTATTTTTAGCAAGCGTGACAGGAAACTTTCCTGTCTTCATCTTGACACTCTCTGGAGAGATATGCCTGCCTAGCCGTCAAAATACCCCAGGAACATTCCAGAGTACATGTACATGTATAATGCTACGTCAGATTCTTAAGATGCACGTAAAACAATCGCCCAATGAGTTGTACTGACGTATAAGGGGGGGTTGTAGAACGATCGTGATCTCCTCATTGAAAGATTAAAATCAATTCCAGCAAAGCTCCGACGAAGAACCACCCAAAAAAGAGTCTTTAATATCAGAAATATCCCTGGGCTTGAAACAGATGAAGGGAATAGTACACAGTAGTGATCGCGTGCATGCGTCTTCTCCCCTAAGGAAAGGTTCAAGATTGCAGTGCAAAATAATGTGAAACAATTTTCTTGATGTACTCATTAAAATTAAAATCAAGTTTCATTACACAAGAAATCAATAAAAAGAAAGCTTTCCATTTTACAAAGGAATCAGAAATCAATGTAGGAAGAATTATTATCATGAATGCAGATACCAGGAAAATTTAAGTCTCAAAACGTGTTTCAAATTTTCTGACCACGTGGCCCTGGTCTTGATGCCCCTTAGATTTCAAGATTTTGCAATGGAATAAAAGGAAGCTTTTGGTTTTATCAGTCACATATATTTTGTAAGGTCGATGATTTCATCATTTAAAATCCTTGGACATGTTGGAGCCTATAAAGGTTTAGAGTAATTGCTATCTTATAAAAATGTGGAAATAAAAATGGTCCTCTTTTAACCGAACTGAATTATTACTCCACACTGTACCAGCCTAATACTAGCCCAGAGGTTGGTTACATACTTGCAGTTTACCCCAAATTTTATTTGCAACACATACTGTGTACAAAAGTAATGGTGCGAGATATTAACGCACAGCCTATTTTATAGTATGGTTTCCGAATGGACAAGTAATGGGGTCAATGTGTCAATTGAGCCTGTTGGAGGACAGACCTTAAGAGGGTTGACCTGTTTTGGTGAGCAAAGTATTTTTGACAAGTAATTAGAGGTAGGGTAAAAGATTGGTTGTTGTAAACGTAATGCTGATTTATTGGCAAGACTTTAAAAGAAAGATGTACACATGTACAATAAAAGTCACATACAGTTTCAGCAGAAGACACAGGCTGACAGGCCTAGGTACTTGTCGAGAAAACTGCCCAAAAAAATGCTTGATATTTCCTTAAAGTTTATGTATGTATGAGAGAAATACAAATTTGAAATGGAGGATCTCTGGATTTCAAGGGGCAGCAATTGCAATGCCCACAAGGGCAATTGGCCAATCATCTCCATAAAGTATCAGGCGGGCAATACCAAGCTACTGTATATAAAGAGAATGGACAATGAATACATAGCTGAAATTTTGAGCCTTTTTGTGTGTGTGGGTGCCATTTGCGGCCATTGAGTTAAACTGTATGAGAGAAATAACAATTGATTCGGAGGATTTAGCAATGCTAAGCCCAAGGGGGCAATTTCCTAAATTGCCTCCATGAAGTATGAGGCAGGCAACACCCCTTTAGAGATAGTGAACATGATTGTAGCTCAAGTTTTGAGTCTTTTTTGTGTGTTCCAGTTTCAGTTATTATTAATCAAGTTTGGAATACCCACGTAGAGGAAGACCTTGTAGGCTTTGAGATGCAACTCAATACCTCCATGCCAAGACAATTTAGTTAATGGTTCTTGGCATCTTCGTATCAGGTATGCATTGTGAGAACCAATCAAAGCGCCGCTTTCTGATTGAACATGAGGAACATACGACACTTATCATGAAACGGTGTTGTGTTCCAGAGGAACATCCTTCCGCCCCACCCCCTCCCTCCCTCCCTCCCTTCCTTACCCAGATAAAAAAGAAAGAGGACCTCCAGAACGGCAGACTAAAGGCACTGAACACGATTGGTAATTACTTTTACAATAATTGTTAGCATGAAAACTTACTTGGTAACAAGCAACTCTGTATACAAGATTGTGAGAAACGGCTCCCTCAGAAGTAACTTTTGGAGTACCAAGGCAAAACAAATCAGCTACAAATGTAGATACATTTTTGTTTGGTCAGAATGACTTAATTTCAGAATGTTACATTCATATTTTGTGCATTGTGGTAGCATACATTGATATTGGGTCCTTGGGAAAAAAGTAGGTTACATTTTCTTTAGTACGAGGGTGGAGGTATTTTAGGTTAAATATGCCCCAGAAGTGGGCACTGAAAGAATATGACAATGTAACTTAAATACATGTATCATGTCAGTGCACAGTGTGTTGCCAGACGTCAACATCATTCAAACAGTCATCAGGTCATGAGGTTCAGTGTAGAAATAACAACATTGCAGACAATGCTTGTTAATCCTTGTGTGTAAATACACAGCAGTAGTCCAGTCTAAAAGTCATCCGTCTGTAATGTAATGCATTACAAAATGCTATACACGTAGCTTCCAACTTGAATTTTGCAATCAGGACGAAATTGTACAACAAAGGGATATTGTAAATCCAACATACTCTGCACCGAGGCAACGAGGGCGATTGCCTCCATGCCCCCTGGTCATTACCTTGGTGCCTTTGACATCATGTACAGTCCTACGTGTACGTACAGTGTTCATGTAGGCGTCGGGCCTGATACTTCACAGGCATTGAAGGCAATTGCCCCCTGGTCATTGCCTTGATGCCCTTAAAATGATCCGGTAGAAACTTAAAATTTCTTCATATCATAGGGTGCCCCTTTACCAAAGAGAAGATGCCTTGGTGCCCTTGCCCTTTCAAAATTGAAGCATACACCTGTACTGGCCTGTCAGTGTAATAAGGACATTTCATAATCAGGGAGATTTTCAAATCTGTTCATCAAAACATGGAAAGATTGATTTATTTTCAGGGCGCTTTCTGCAGAATCAAAAATATTTTGTACAACTAGGAAGATATTTAAAACATTCAACATAATAGATTCCCGATTTACTGGAACACAACATACATGTAGCAGCAAGCAAGCAATTAAAATGCCAACACAATTCATTAGTTTACAATAGCTTCACAGATTTCCTTGTTCGAACTACAGCAGCAAGTAAATCATTTTCCAATGGCTCTCTATAATTTCTTTAAAGCAGCAGCCTTGGTTCTTTCATCAAGTCCCTACTGCCGATCGATTTTTCCAACCTCATTACTGGATTGAACACGATGAGCAACGTTCCATTGAATGTTGTTAATTTGTCATTTCACCAGATTAGTAGTGATGGCAATCTACGTTTAGGGCCAATCAGCCCTGACTGGGGTTCGTGACGTGAATGCCTGGAATAGATTGATGACAACGCTATCAGCGATATCAATAGTTTAAATTATGGTTTAAATTATGGTGTCTAAGGCAAACTGTGCGAGTATGACATCAATTCTTCATGAGGAAACCAAGGTAGAGAAAGCGGTCAAAGGGAGAAACTAGTTTCAATGGTTTAAATTATAGAAATGATGTGATGTGGGAAACTGTGTGTGTATGAAATTTGCATGCTTATCAAGTATGAGCCTGATATGCACAGTCAGTGTAAACAGTATGACCCAAAGCCAATAGACCGATCCAGTAGGCTCCGCCCACGACGCATGTGTGAGCAAGAACACGTGGGGCTCTCCAATGCCTTTCTGCACAACTCTGCCACGCGCGCCAAGATACGCGCACGCATGGGACCTTTGTTGCGTTGTGATTGGTCAATACGCAATGGGCGGAGCTTAATGGATCGGTCTATTCCACAATATGATGAATTGTACGAAAGAGGAAGTTGGGTTCTCCTTTTCTCTTTTTTGAAAACAACATCTGAGAATTAGCACCCTCGATCTATTTTTTTTTACCCTTGATCTCATATTGCATAAAAACTGCACAAGTAGAGTTCAGAATTATGCATTCAGACAATTTGCACACTCTGCGCCACAATGGATCGCACATATTTTAAGATAAGAATCAGCAAGCGTAAGAAGCTAACCCGTGGGTTATATATTGACATCTAACGACTCGTCTGTGCCCCGCTGTAAAGGTCACCTACTGGTTAGACAAAAAACAAATGTAATTTTCTTAAATTTCAGAATCTGTTTGGCCAGCACTGCCAACACACATCTAAGAGCTCTGTACGCTCGAGGTGTGGGTTTTGGAAATCTTCTCTCCCGAACGGCTGTTGGGGTGTGTGAACTGACGGGTAAATCAGGAAAGAAAATTATGCTTTGGCGAAGTTCCAGATGTTGTCGTCCGTGGTAATGTCTTTATATTGCTGGGTCGGGTCTTTTTCATGTACATAGATTTGTAATGACTGTGATCCTTGCCCTGCTGCTTCCCTGGTTGTGCCGTAAACTTTGGTGTGATCCCTGGTTATGTACAGCCAAAGGTTGAATGGCTCCTGACGGGTAACCCCGTACAACGATGGCACTGATAGCTCAGATGGTAGAGGGCTAGCCTAGTTATCTGTATGCTTCAATGCTTCATATCTTGTTGTAAGCCATTTTCAAGTTTTCCTTGTTCAACGTTATAATAATCCTGCCAAATATTTTTGAAATAACACCAGACTGCAGGACTTAAATTAAATGCAGTTATTGGACCAATTTTTAAAATTACTCGACTTTGACCAGTGGTCCCTTGCATAATGTACTTCAAGCCTTGTTTGTGTATGTCTTCGGTTGACTAAAAACAACATTTCCACAACATTCATATTGCCTATTTCTGGCAAAAGTATGTTTTTAACAGTAATCTGAATTTCTCTAAAACCCCTCAGTACAAACTCAACCTTTCAGCACTCAACCACTTTACTTCAAATGCGTGTATTTAATCTGATCTACCCAATTTTACTGGACTGGCCTATGGCGGACAATTTATTACCACAAGAAAGATGTCAGTCCAATGCTGTAGGCATGTAAACGTAAACTGTATCGCACTTAATCTTCTAGGCCAAAAAGCTTTCTTGATCGAAGTATTGTATTTATTATTATAATACAAATTTTATCTGTTTTTTATTTTATTTTTATTGTAATTTTTATTATCTCCTGTTGTATTTGATTCAATATTTTGATTTATTAGGCCCCCCCCCTATTATTCATTTTAAGGGGGCGGGGAGGTCCTTACTTTAATGGTGTTGGGAGTTTGGGGGAGTGGTCAAAGGAGTCCAGCTTATCTGCCTTTCAGCCCATTCACATTAAAACTAAAAAAAACAAGCAGAATGTCTTTAATACCAGCTGTTCCGAGAATACCGGGACGTCAGAAGAGAAGTCCCTGGCAAGCCCTGCTCTTCACTTTCGCTTGAGGGAACCTTACAATAATGACAAGGATAGTACAGTGCCGGCTATGTTGCCAGTTCACTACGTCATACATCTTATGAGATGAGCTTCAAACATTGACAGCACTCCGAGAATAAATTGGTTTAATAGGAAGCCACTACCTTCAACTACATGTAGTGTACAATCTACAATTACAGTTAGGCCCCCTACTATACATTACACGTACAGTGTTGTACACCCATACATGCCATAACATTGAATGTCTGCTTGCTTTTTCTGCATGATGCAGTACGATGTACAGCAGCCGGCCACGCTAATTCACTGTTGAACAACAGCCCTGTTTTAGTTTTATGAATTGTGGATTGTATACTTGTGAAAAAGCTGCGGACTTGTGACAAAGCTGCAGACTACGACAATTTAACTGGTCTTGCTGGCTAGTCACTTGACCGTACATGCACAGTCCCGCGATGCAAGTTTTTGAAAGGGCACCGAGGCATTTTCTCCTTGAAGGAAACAGTAAATAAGGACATTGTAAATTTCTACTGTAGCATTCACGGGCACCAAGGCAATGACCATGGGGCATGGAGGCAATTAACTTCATTGCCTCCGTGAAGTATCAGGCCTGCAAGTTTCAAATCTTACATGACAATGGCTTGATGTACACGTGTATCATTTCACTTGAGGCCTACCAGTTGTTTTGATTTGGTTTTAAAAATCAATTTGAAGACAAAACACTTACCACTCAAATCTAAGCTACAAATCTTTTACCGTCTCAATACAAGAGTAGAGTACTTCGAAAGTGCAACGACTCCTAAGAAAAATATCAACTTCTGACTATGATTGCTCTGGCTGACCTTCAGAGGCTGAGCAACGATAGTACAGGAACCCTAACAAAAAGTGCAATCACGATGAAAAAAAAACAGCCACAAAATAGTAATTCCAGATGAAGAATAACTGCATAAATATTAAGACGCCAGTGTCTTCCTCTAAGCATCACCCAGACCAATCAAAATAAAATATACAAGACAAGAATTTAAAAAGAGAAACCTGTAGGATCGTAAGCGCATCCTTGGTATCATTGTTTCCCCTCCCAATTAAGAGCCAATTTCAATCAATGAGGGAAAGATGAATATAATATCCTGACTGCCGGACAGCGTGTGCGGTGAAGTGTCAAGTCGGACGTTGAGGGGCTTCCTAGAGGAAAGGGTTGCCAGCGGGCATTTATATAGGGCCTAACGGCCCGCTGAGGCGTTTTATAAGCATGGGTCACTTTAACAATCGAATTGGAATCGCAAACAAATAAATGCAATGAACAAAATTTCAATTGAATAAACAGTCTCCCCCATTTACAAAAATATATTTTCAAGGTAGAAAATGAAGGAAACGTCAGTATTATTTTACATTGAACATGTAGGTCACTCAATTGAAAATGCTTTACAGTTATTCCCCTACTTACTTCATTGACATACATATTTTGTTTTCTTTGTTTGGCTATTTCCGAGAATCATTGATGAAGAAATTTATATCAAAAATCAGGTCAGTTCTACAGTCATCAAAATTTTGATGAAAAATTCAGAGTGTACCCTGATCAGTTTTTCTATTTATAACACTGATACCTCACCATACAATGCCTCAAATCACACACTGATACAGTCATCATTATCAATAAAAACAAGTAATAAAGTGAAGTGTTTGCTAGGCGTATACATTGTTGTGTTTTCATTTTTAGGGGAGTTATTTAATTGAAAAATCATACAAAGTATGGTCCTGAAGCCGACGTAAGGGGCACACACAACCATTTTATGTGTTGAAGAACAGGATTTAAAGGAATGCCCACTGAGTGACTGCAACACAGAGCTTGTGTTCTTGTTAGAACAAGACAAATGGCCTAAAGGGCAACCTTAAAAGAAGGACAATTGCGACTGCCAGAACATTTTACAGGGCACCAAGGCAGTGACCAGCAGTGTAAAAAGGCAATCGCATTCGTTGCCTCGAGCCTGCGTATCCCCTTTAAAGTGCCATCGACTAAATCAATTTTTTTTTAACAGGATGCGTAGTGAGGCCTACATAATTAGTTTAGAATAATGAATTTTGGTGTTCATGGTGTACATGGTGTTAGGTCATTACGATGGTTGAGATTGAACGGTCAATAATTATGTGTCTGAACAAAATTAATTTTCAATGCAGTACTGTCAATATAATTTCTGCATATGGCGCAGTTTAGTGACTATTCATGACGAAAGGTTAAAAAAGGGTGAAGTCGGGTCTGTAAAATGTTGAGTCGGATGATAATTGAGTGGAAAGCATTCGTACGTGCTCTAACCCAGAATTGCAATATCGGCATGACTACCACAACGGCCCTGCAAGAAGAGCAGTTAATAACTGGGAACATGCAGACGAACCCCCTTTTGTGTTACGCTGAATAGGAGAACTGGTCTAAACAATTGAGTTCAAAGCTTACGTGAGCAATCGTGATGTATTCCAAGCAAGATATTGATGTGGTTATGTAGAGGATGCCCACTGTAAATGACAATAGGCTATGTGATTGATTTGTGTTAAAGGGAATTTTGTTTTTGTGGGAAGTATTGCGTTTTTGTGATGCAATGTTACTCAATCAAAGAAGAAAAGATCCTGCCTCGGGACAGCCATGAGATTTAAATCAAATTTTATAAACAGTTTCCCTGTCTAAATCCTTTCGTAGGGACATAGACTTTTGATAAAATTAATTTTAAGAACCTGTTTTGCTAATGGGATAATCTGGTAGTAGGTCTTACAGTTTTTCAAGTTATGTGATTGTTGTTGTTGTTGTTGTTTTTGCATTTATTTACTGGTTACACAGATTGTAGCAACTGTATTGTAAACAACTGGGATGCATCTTTCACCAAAATGGCCCTATTGGGAAACGTTTCACAAAGATGAGCTAAATAATGCAGAGTTAGTCAAACAGGCTGAGACATCAGAACAGTTCAAAACCTGGTTAAAAACATGTGCTTTCTTCGTACAATACTTTGTTTCCATATACAGTGCATAGGGACCTCGCGATGATGCGCTATCTCTCTTGGGAATTGGTAGTTACAATAATTAATTATTATCTTTTTAAAACAAACCATAACAAGACCATCCCATAGCCTATAGATAGGCCGCAAAATAACTTTACTTGTTTATAAATTAATGATTTTGATACTAAAAAGCCTGTTCATCCCTCCCTGTCATTCTGCCATAAATTCTTAATAAAATATACTTCCTTGACGCATGTAAGTAAGAGGTTGGAGAAATACAGTATTTTCGCCACAATAATGTTATCCTGGAAAAATATGACAAATATAAACTGTTGTAAATGTAAGAAATCAATTTGGTCATCAACATAAATGAGTGCTCGTATTGTGAATAAAGACTTAACAAAACAATGGCAAGATAAAATCATTAAAACAAAAAAAGAAACACAATTATTTGATGGGATCACAGCTATTGCCAACAAAAAGTACCTACATCAGATAATATTGATTGAAGAAGAGTGTCAACGGTTGTCCGTCAAAATAATCTGGTCAAAATAAATTGTCCAATGTCAGCAATTTCATTCATTGAATTGAAATGTTATTGTCACAACTTATTATTAATATAATATTATGATTCCCTAAGAAAGACAAGAGAGCAATTGAAGAAGAAAAACACTTCCCTTATTTGGTATTCACGTAAAGCCAAAGTCATGTGATACTGATTTATCACGACTAAAAATGATGGTCCAAAATGGTTTGTTGACAAATGGCACCCACAATCACACACAGCTCTACACATCACACGTTCTGCTGCCGACTCCCACTGCAAAGTTCACGCGTATTTTTGTCAAACATAAAAACTGAATACTCTAGTTTTCACGTCGTGATTTTAACCATTTTTACCTACCTTGCACAGATGTTTTTGGCTCAGAATACAGCAGTATCTTCT